>NW_027203381.1:4790000-5390000 GCF_024711535.1 Dipodomys merriami
ACAGAGTAATGAAGAATTAAGCAAGCAGTATCAAGCCGCTCTGATTCTGTGTAATAAGCCTACATTTTATTGCTTTCTGTGCTTAAGCAGAATGCTGTGATTCATTTGTTTCAAATAATTTTCAAATCTTAGCCAAAATGACTTTAAAGTAATAACAAGTTCCTAAAACACAAATTAAGTTATTAATCCTTTAGGAGAGTAATTTCAGGGTAAAAATGGCATCTAATCACCATCTTCCATTACCCTTGCGTGCTTGCTTCAACGCTGACGGAATGTAACTGCCGACTAGATGAGCAGTTGGATCCAGTGAAACAGGGCTGGTGAAAATCTACTGCTTTTGCCGCTGTGTCTGCACTGAGGCGTGGAAATAATGAAAGTACCTCACACCCATGTGCTCTTCCATGTATACTCAGATCCCTGTGGATCTCTCCGGCAGCACAACAGCAATTGTGTTGTGTTCACCTGAGAATAAAATTCTGAAGGGATTGTTCTTCATTTAAATACGAGCAGTGAGGCGTGCAGCATAAATATTAATTGAACAATTTATTCAGGCACTGTTTGATAGGAGGAAGGAGAAATGAAAGTCTCGCTCATGGGTTTCAAACAGCTTGGCTGTAAACTAAATTTTGTTTATTATATCACACCATTTTGTCAAGACTTTTGAAGGTGGTTGAATGTATACATACATGAGTCAAAGATGATGAAATATAAAGTTAAGAAGAAAACTAATGAGCATCAACCCATTTAGGGGGCATGGCTCCAGTAATTCTGAAGAGGACAAGTAAGCACAGGTAGATGAGCTGAATAGCCAAGATGGTAAAGTCTACATACTGCTCAAGGGTCTACTGGAGGCATGTTGGAATTTAATGGTAATAAATGAAAAATTTCTCTACCTAAAGTTGTAATCATTGGTTTGTTATTCAATAAGAGGAATAGACTTTTATCAAAATCTCTTAAGGCCTTGAACTCAGGGTGTCGGTCCTGCCCCTGGGTTCTTTTGCTCAATGTGAATACCTTATTACTTTGAGCCACAATGCTACTTTTGGTTTTCTGGTGGTTAATTGGAGATGAGTCTTATGGACTTTCCTGCCTGGGCTGGCTTTGAACCGTGATCCTCAAATCTCAGCTTCCTGATTAGGTAGGATTACAGGTGTGAGCCACCAGCATCTGGCTGTTCTTGTTTCCTAAGCAACAAATGCTATGGCTAATTTAATGACAACAGGGTTTTCAGGGCCTATAAATTTCTACCAGACTGTTGACACCAGCCTTGCCTACTTTTTCTTCCTAATTATGTTGGAATCTTTGGTTCTGCAGTAATAAATTTCCAAGACAGAGTTCACAAGTCATAGTCTAGCCTTATAAAGAAACTAGTATCTCTGCCACAATCTGTAATACAGTATGGCTGTGCAAATACACTCAGCCTCAAATTCAATCTGCTGTCCCAACGTTAGCCATTCCATCTTTGTTCTGCTTCTTAAAGTCTCATCAGTTTCCACCTGTCTCCTGACACTTACTCTGTAACCAGCTCCACGATGTGATCTTTAAGTAGCCATTAAAATCTCTGACTTTAGAGCATTGATCTCCCATTTAAAAATGCCTGTAATCCTAGATACTCAGGAGCCAAAGATCTGAGGTTTGCAGTTCGAAGCCAGCCTGGACAGGAAAGTCTGTGAAACTCATCTCTAATTACTCACCAGAAAACCAGAAATGGAGCCGTGGCTCAAAGTGGTAGAGTGCTAGCCTTGAGCAAAAGAGCTCAGGGACAGAGCCCAGGCCTTGAGTTCAAACCCCACAACAACCAAAAAACAACAAAAAAAATTTTCTAACAAAGAGAAATCAGTAACTGATGATTGCATTGATGAATTCCATGTTCACTGAACACAAGTAGAAGAGGGGAATATCTCCTAAGCCATTTATTGATGTTTCTAGTTGTGTAGGCCACAGAAAAGACATTTTTTTAGAGAAACATAAAGCTATAAATAAATATCCCTCATGAATACAGAAGCAAAATTTCTCAGTTAAACATTACCAAATATAGTCCACAAACAAAAAATAATATGTAATAACCAATTATGAGTTTATTTCAGGAATGCAGAGCTGGTTCAGCATATAAGACAAATGAATGCAATTTGCCACATGAAAACACTATATCAAAACCAGAATTAGACCCCTAAAGATGCAGAAAAAGAATTATAAAAAAAATCTATGTCTATTCAGCTACAATTAGAAGAAACTCCGTCAGTCTCACCAACAGCCCCACAGAAGCCTACAGATCATTGTACACAGGGAGGTCATGCAGACTCTACCATACTATTGAAAGCAAGGCAAACATGGCCTCCTCCTCAGCCCTCTTAAATGCTGTACTGGAAGTGTGACTGGCAAATGAGCAAAAGAAAGAAGTGGTGGCAAGATGGACAGCAAAGGGAACAATTTTCTCTATTCACAAAATCCTACAAGATAGACTATAGATTACAGGTTCAAGACCTAACAAGTGATTTATCATTATAAAGTTTAGCTTCACAAATATGCTCAAAGCACTTTATTTCTAATATAGGTATATACTACAAATTAATATATTTTATATGCATAAATAATACATATGCACATGTATTATATACTATAAATTATCATGTATGTATAAAATATATTGTATATTATATATACTAGTATATACATTATATGTATATACATTATATAGTATATACATTATACAGATATATAATGTATATATAACAAGTAATGTATATATACATCATATACACAGAAATATATTTCTTACATATATACACTAGAAATAATACACACACACACAAAACTAAAAACAAAGATTGCCAATTTAAAAGGGAAAATAACACCAAAATGTAAAACAGTCCCCTAAACTACTTGGATTAAAAAGCTAGTGACAGACATATAGATTTCTATGCTAGAATCTAAGTAGGCATCTTGGAAAAAAGCAAAAGAGTTTAAATAAATGGAAGTTTATACAGTGTTCATGCTTTAAACACTGTAGGATGTAAATACATTTTTTTCAACTTAATGAATTCTTCTAGAAACTGACATGAGATGCAGAGGTAAGGGGATGATACAGGAAAAGTGCTGTATGCTCTGATAAGTGACAATCTAGTTTGAAGGCTGCTGTGGAGCTCAGTGGTGGAATGATCACAGCAACCCCAATGGAACCCCCCAGAAACAGGTTGGGAAGATTTGACCCACTAGAATCCAAGACAATATAAAGCTACAGTCATCCAGACAGTAGGTAGGTATTGAGTAAAGGACAGAAACATGAAAGAAGGAACACCATATAATTAAACAGCGATGTAGACAGACGATATATACTTGGTTTTCAACATGGTACAAAGACAAAGTGTGGAATTCGGCAGGACAGTTCCAACAACAACCTGGGCGGGCCATTTAGGACTGATTGACAAGTGCACCAGATGCCGTTTAAGTACAGGAATATAATTACATAATTTAAGTTTTTGAGAAAAATAAGGCAGTCCTAAGGTTAAGGATACTGGACCATGCCAGTATCTTAAACAATGACTAGAGAAAGAGAAGACAAGGAAATCAGGAAGAAATTAAAGGAGGAGAATACTTGAAATTGTCTATAATTCCAGGAAATGGCCCTTCTCAAGCATAATTATGTACACTAAATTTTTAAAATATAAATTACCATGTAGAGGCCTTTGAAAAAGCTTCAGTGGGTTTAATTTGGACTTATGGAACAAGACCAGCTTGGAAAATTATACATGACCGAAAACATTTAAAATTCTGCCTAATTTCCTTGAAATTAAAAAGCAAAAAATATACCTTATTTAACTTTAGGCGTCAGCCATGTTCTCCAGAGCTCTGTGTGTGAGGCAGAAATGGACTATTCTCCTTGGAAGGAAAATAACTACAGGAGCTGACAGAAATTTTAATTGGCATTATTACAGTGATCATTGTAACTCACACACACACATCTATACTGAGACAGAGACTCAGCATGTTGTTTATTTTACATATGTCCCATTTTATTTTATAAACTACTTTGATAAACTTCATAACAGAAAATAAAACCACAAGATGAAAGATGATCTACCATGTACTACACATGCATGTACTCATTTAGGACTCTTCAAAATATCTATCGAGAGCTGACAATATTTCTGAAAGATGGTTATCCTAGTACCAAAGATGTGTTCCTGTGAAATGGCCTTGCTTGTCTGCTCCTCTGCTCACTTGCTGGAGGAGGGCACCCAATATAAATTTCCAGTAGGGATTAAATAACACAGTGCCATGTAAAATTCTTTCTAATCTCAAGCATTTATCAAAGAGGAGATTTTAGCATTGTTTGTGCTTCTGTGTTTATACAATGCAATATGTACCATACCTCAAAGGTTTGGAAAGTTCTACCTTATGATCTCTTGTGATCTTGGTATAATTATAATAACAAGATGATTTTGTAGCTGTGCTGGCTGGCATTTATCCAACCATGAGTGTGAAAGTCAACTCTCATTCTTACTGAAGACTCTTAACCCTTCCTGAGTTACCTCCACTGGTCTCACTGGAAACACAGTAAGCAGAGTTAATAAATGATACAGCTAGATTTGAAGACAGAGAGACACTCCCCCCCCCCCCAAGAAAAAAAGAAAGAAAAGAAAGAGAGAACGGAAAACACATCTTTTGAGTATTTCTTCCATGGCCCCTGACAAACCCTACGTTTTCACATCATAAAATATTCCAGTAAGAGCTTTATTGGAATTGGAGCTTGCAGATGAAGAACAAAGAAATACTGCTCTTAACTGTTTAAGCGACACTCAGAACACTGTTTTCCACTGTCTGTGATATCCACAAAGTTAAAATCAATAACTTTGTGATACTATGCTCTCATGTAAACAATGTTGCAATTCTTGCAGCTCCTACTGTTCACTTTCAACAAAGGCAGTATATTAATCTTTCCACAGGCAGTAGTTTTCTCTAAACAAAATAAGAATTAGGATTATAGATCCACATCACTCATCTTTTCCGTTTTCTCAGTAGTGCTGGTGTGTGATTAGCTCTATAAAAAAAAAGACTGGGGAGGGAGGAAACATTCTTCTAAGAAATGTAGCTGTAATAAAGCTACCTGAATTCTCAATTCACAGAGGATAGTGTTTAAGAGTCTCTTGGATCTCTGCACGTTGACTGCCATGCTCTTGGTAGAAATGTCCAGCTACCTGGTTGAAAAAAAGAGTGTAACTGAGGAATGCCAGTGGCTCACACCTGTGATCAGGTGACTTAGGAGGCTGAAATCTGAGCACTGCAGTTCCAAGCCAGCCTGGGCCAGAAAGTCCAGGAGACTCTTATCTCCAATTAACCATCAAAAAGCAGAGTAGAGCTTTGGTTGAAGTGGTAGAGCATTATCTCTGAGCACAAAAATCTCAGGACATTACCAGGACCCTGAGTTCAAGTCCCAGGACCAACCAGGACACAAATACACACACACACACACACACACACACACACACACACACACACACACACACACACACACACACACACACACACACACACACACACACACACACACACACACACACACACACACACACACACACACACACAGCATAACTTGTGTGTTTTGATAGCATCTTCAGAAGTATTCCTTGGCAATCAATTCCCAACTAAATAAAAATAAATAAATACTCTGAATTTTATTTTCCCAGGTCTAAGGCTGTGTGGCTACTGCAATACAGAAATGCATAGATCATTGCTACTATTATAATCTAGCCTAGTTTCTTTGTTCTTCCTTAGAAGCAGCACTGGGAACATGGTAAACATTGTACTAACTTGTGACCAAAATGATACCACACTAAAGGTATGTAAGCTAATGACATGATCAAGGGGAGGGCATTCATCAGCCCTATGTAGTATAAAGGAAATTTGGAAAATACACTTTTATAATGGCTACAGCTAGTTTTGCCAAAAGACTACAATAAAATATTTAAATCTGTTTCATTTTATGTAAGAATATGATGCGCAATGTTATTCTTCAGGATAGTAAGTTTGTCTTTTGCTCGAAGGGCCTATATCCATTCAAGGTAAGTGTGAAAAAATTATGCAAAATTCTACAATATAAGTATGTCCCATTCACAAATTCAGATCTCATGACAGTATTCAACTACTTTAAACAACTCCCACTTTCTTCTGTTAAGTTATTTCTAGTAATGCACAACTAACACCCCCTAAGGGTACAGTATATGAGTCTTCATGCCTTTTTTGGAAATAATGTATGTTAATCGCATAAATGGTATTTATCAGTTGAGGCCATAGATTTGTGGTAGTTATAAATAACATTTTAAGTACTACAAGATTAATAGCTGAAGAGATATGATTCGAAGGTCTTCTTTATTTTTACCTATTTCTTATGAGTACTGAAGCTTGAACTCCAGATGCGGTGCCCTCACGTGGCTGTCTTTGCTCAAGAGTTAGTGCTCTAGCACTTGAGCCAAACATCCACCTCTGGCTTTTTGCTGATTAATTGGAGAGAAATGTCTTTTGGACTTTTCTGTTTGTACTGGATTGTAACCTTGAACCTCAGATTTTAACCTTCTGAGTAGCTAGGATTACAAGCATGGGCTACCAGTTCCTGGATGAAACTTGTATTTTAAACTATTTTTTATTTCCATATGAATAATTGGTCTTCATGAATCTGTAACTAAAATAACATAAATTGAGGGAATCTTTTGCACACATGTCTCCCTATCTCCTAGAGACATTAAATTCAATTTAAAATAGATAAATAAGATGTAATAATTTTGTATCAACTGTTTTTTTTTTATTTTTTTAAGTAGGGAATTAGCTGGGCACTGGTGGCTTATCTCTATTTATTAAAATGGGATCTGAGGATTGAGGTTTGAAGGCTGTTATCTTCAATTAAGGACCAAAGAAGCAGGAAATAAAGGTGTGGCTCAATTGGTAGAAGGCTAGCCTTGAGCAAAGAAGCTCAGGGACGTGAGTTCAAACACCAAGAAGAGCACATAAGCATGCACACAAACGTGGGGAAATAGATCATGAATTTATGTTCTTGCTATTCGGTTGATTTTGAAAAGTTAAAATAAACTTAACATTCATTATTGATCCGTAAGTCCATGAACATCTCAATATTGGGGATTATATATATGCATACATATACATACATTGAAATTTATGTGCATACATATCCATATATACACACACACACACACACACACATATATATATATATACACACCTAAGGATATATACACATATATGTCTATATCTAAGGATAAATATATATGTATATACTTATATATACATATATAAAATATATGTATATTTTATACATATATATGCATGTATATACACATATATGTATATACTTATATATACATATATTAAAATATATGTATATAAATATATATACATACATATATATGTATATATATATAAATATATACATATATTATCTCTCTCTATATGTATACACATATATATGTATGTACAAATAGATACACATAAATATATGTATATATACATATAAACACACACATATAAATTTATCCTTAGGTATATATTCTAACTTGTATTGTGGAAATAGAAGGTTCTCTTATAATCTCAATATTATTGGATGAAATAACTAACCTGAATAATAATAATAATTCCTGAGTAATTTATTAGTATAGGACACTTTATAAAAGGATACATTTCTTAATGTATAAACTTTAAACATAAATTTAAAATAATATAAACGACTACAACATTGAAATTTTAAATTTTACATAGCATTATCATTAGACATGATAAGAGTAACTTTTCACTAAATCAGGTACCTAAGAAACATTGACTTATGTTTGTTATTTCTTTGAAGCATAAAAACAAAGTATGAAAATATATCATCAATGATTAGAACCTTGTTGATGGCTTTTTCATCAGTGTAATTTATTGTTATACTTCTCAAAAAAAAATTTTACTGTAAATATATTTTATAGTCAGTGGGACTTTGTGTCCTCAAAGTACATTCACTGGAACCACAGGAGCTGGAGGTGGTGTGGTCGGCCGGTATGCCAGAGGATCCATCGTTTCTGCAATCATCTTTTCAAGTAAAATCTTTCTAGGAACCAAAATGAGTAACAGTGCAACAGGCCGTGTCTCTGGCCCTGCTGCTCTGTGTGAGGAACAGTTGGTGTTCACATTCCTGGGAAGCAACTCTGAATTCTGTGAAAACCATTGAGCTTGCTTTGTCCCTGTGCAACACCTTTGCTGGGTCAGGAACTCCTCAAATCTAACCAGAATAAGAAGACCTCACACCCTCAGTTCAGGTAAAGAGAAGCTTTGCTCTGTATGGATGATAGAGGTAGGTACATTAAATCAAAGGTCATGGGACAAAGGTGAGAACTGAGGAAATTAAGGAAATTAATTAATGAGAAATTAAGGAAAGCACACTAACAGACTTTGCCTTCCCAAGGTCACATCTCTATCACTACTCACAGTGGCTAAGAGCCAAATGGATTTGGATACCATTTACATGACATATGAGTTACCTGGAAAATCTGCAACAGAAATCTGCAATACGTACATTCACTTACTGCCTATTTGAGAAGGCACCCAATTTGGAAATGATGAGATCTGGTTTCAGTTGAATAGAAAATCTAACATGGTGTTTCAAATTATCAAAAGTATTTCATGGTTTTACTAATTTATATTCATCTGAAAATATTTCATTAAATGAAAAATAACTATTTTTAAATAGTATCCCTCTCCCCTCCTTTGCGTGCTGTTTTAATGGCATAGGATAGAAACAGATCCAAGATTTGGGCAAGTGTCCAGAATAATCTGGATGCAATTTCTCCTTTTTCCATTTTACAGCATGGTGACAGTCCGTGCATGTTCAGTAGAAATCCGCATTGTGAATTTTTTCTACAGATGGAGCCAGGCAGGACGGCAGTCCTGTCTTGCAGTGGTTCATTTGTATGGAGTGCCCACTCTCGGTCAGTAGTGAGATCAGGATGGTGAAAAGGAAATTCTACAGTACAGTCTGGATATGGTGTTGATAGGTGATGTGTATTTAATGAATGTTCACTTTATGACAGGTAAGACGAATCTGGATAGAGATTTTCATAGTTTTAGTCTTTGAGCTCAAGGCATTGTTGTTTTTGTTTTTGCTTTTATAAAAGAGATTGTACTAAATGGTTCACCTCTTTCCATATTCTCGACAACAGAAAAACTATAATAACAATTACACTCATTTGACATTTGATTCTTGCTGGGTGTCAGTGGCTCACACCTGTAATCCTAGCTACTTAGCACTCTGAGATCTGAGGACCGTAGTTGGAAGCCAGCCTGGGAAGGAAAAGCCCATGAGACTCTCCATTAAACTATTCAAAAAGTCAAGAGTGGAGATGTGGCTCAAAGGGTAGAGTGCCAGCTTTGAGCAAAAGAAACTCAGGGACTGCACCTAGGCCCTGAGTTCAAGCCCCATGACTGATACACACAAAAAATATTCTGATACAATCTCTGAAACTAACTCTGGACAAGTTAGCATGTCCTCTGAGTATTTATCTATGTGACACAGTAGCTATTAATGAATACTGGGTATACCAACCTTGTGTAGAGCTATATTTGTGTAGAGGTAGGCTTTCTAGAATTTTTTTTTCATAAAATTGAGGCTTCAAAATCATTCCTCCCAAAGTATATTTGGAAACACATATACAAACAGGCAATTAAGGAAACAAACAAACAAAATCTGCCACTTCCTAAGAAAAATGAGCTTACAGAAAATAGTAAAATATCTTCTTGAGATATGTCAAAATTCACAGGACCAAAACTACAAAAAGTCAAGAGAAAAATCACAGCGGCACTTTCACCAACCAATAAGGACATAATGGAGAACAATCTACAAGTGTATGTTTAACCTGCAGTCAATCAGAGACAAAATTGAAGCCTTGAGTAGAATAAAGTGGTGATGGCTGTAAAGGTAGGGAAAGGGCAATTTCTGGGATCATCAGAAGAAAATGAAAGGTCTGCCTGCAGTATTGTGCTGGCCTACTTCTCAGAAAGAGAAAACTCCTCGGACAGTCTCACTGGCAGTTTCTGGAAAACCTAATAGCTCTCATGCCCCAATCACCATTCTTGTTTCTCAGGGAGATGCATGGCTTTTGTTGTGTGGTTGGGTAAACACTAGTGAGCCTTAGGGACGAAAAGAAACTTCTACCAGAACTGCCTTTGGCGTAAAGATACTCAACTCTTGAAGTACTATAGAACCAACAAACATGCGCACACACTATGTGCCAGACCCTTGAGGTTTATTAATTTAACTTAGCATGTAATTTTCACTGTAACTTTTCCTCATTCCCATACTACATGCCATGAATTGATCTGCCGTGGTGAGTGCGTGCTGGAGACACTGGCCATTGTAACACGCCATCTTTTCGTGGGTTACATCAACCCATGAGGTCTCAAACAATGAATGGGAGGCAGAAGAGATGAGTGTTTAGAATTTGGATCAGAGGAAAATTAGGAAATGTTAAGAAAAAGCATACTATTAAGTATCATAATATAAGTTTGGAATATTTATCAAAATATACAAAAAAGAAGTGAAAAAGTGAAATAATATTTCGTTTTCCTTAGAATTTAAGGCATACATTTTCTGTAGTTATAATTGCCTAGATTCCTGTACTTTGGCAATGAAAACAAATAAACAGGTTTTAGTGGAGTTCCTGAGGGAAATGGTCAACCATGAACATGTCTGAGTGCTCATAGTTCACAATTACCACTTGGTACTGTTGTTGAAATTTATATTATACTATATTATATATAAATTATTTATGTGTTGTTTGTGCTAAGCATTATGCAATGTATACACATGTTCTTCCTTGAATTTAGAAAACCTATTTCTCGATGAATTATTTTAATTATGAAGAAAAGCCACTGCTTTTTACATGCACATGGTAATGTGTAAAAACGTCTTTAAAAGTAAGTGTAATGTGGTAGTACATGCCTGCAATACCAGCACTTGGGTAGCTGAGGCAGAAGGATCATAAGTTTGAAGTCAGCCCAGGCCATATAGTGAGACCCTGTGCCAAAAATAAGAAAGGGAAGGAAGGGGAGGAAGAGAAGGAAGTAACTGAGCAAGAGGAAGATGAGAAGAAAAACTAAGAGAAGAAAGGTGAGGAGGAGGAGGATAAAGACTAAAAGAAGACAATTTCAAAGCTATAGAAAACTGCTTTGCTTTTTAGAAGAGTTCATTGTACCTCACAATCAACAGTTAGAGGCAAACTTAGAATGTATTTTATTATAAGATACTTCTCTGAAACGAACATCTCAATATGAAAAATCCAGGTTTTTCTAAAAAATTCATCCCCAAATTAATACTTATAAAGCAAATGCCATTATTTCCAATTTTATAGAACCTAAATAGTGTTTCCAATTTTTTTTGTTATATAGGGGCAATATTTGGAATACAAAGCATTACAATTTTGCAACATTTATCTTTTAGTACAGTTAAGCTTTTTGAAAAACTTTTATTAGCATGCAGAGAAGTTTCTTTGTGGTAGTTCCACAGATGTTCAGAGTACACACAGAAGAAATCCATTCCATCTTGTACATTCCTGACCCTTCCTCCCTTCTCCTTCTCTTTTTCTTAGACGTATCTGATGGTTCTCACTACGGAACACAGCATTTATACAACAGGTTGCAGGAGACTCTCTCCAAACATCATGATCTCAATGAATTTCTTTCCTTTCCTGTCTATCCTATCTGCACACCTCCTACTCAGGGATCAAGAAAATACACTATAGACTGGAATAAGTCATTTATTTACTGGGTTTTTAAGAGGCATGAATTACGAACTTTTTTAAACCTTCATTTCTTGAGTCATTCTTACTGCATGGTAAACTCTTCATTGATTTTTTTTTTTTTTGCACAGTTTAATTGTTCTTAATCCAACAGCATTTCTAACAAATATTCAAATTCCTGAATTTAATTATGAAGATCAAATGAGGAAAAGATATGTATAGCAGGCTGTGGTAAAGTGATTGGGGGAATTCGGCTTGAGTGCTTTCCAGATTCCAGGGGCATAGGTTGCGCGAGGAGGCGTTAGAACACTTCCAGGAGATACAGCGACTGAAGCAAAGAATCTGTGTCAGTGCCAAACAAAACGACAGTGACATTCAAGCCACAGGAAAAAAGAAAGTGTACAAAGTTCAAGCTCAGAAATTAAGGTGGAACCAGAAACAAAAATGAACGAATTTAAGCAATGCCACAATCCATGTCACTCAGGAGAGGAGTACTGACGGGAGCTGAGAACATGCAGTCCCTAACCCTGCCTCACCTCCACCGCGTTCTGAATCCCTGCCTTCCCTTCCCCCTGCCCTCTCCTCTCTCTGAAAGAGAAACATTTGGCCTTTTGGCAAAGGACTATCTCTCTGGATCTTCCTTTACCTGTCCTGCACCTCTCTTTTCTTTTTCCTTTCATTGTTTTCGGTCTGGAAATAACATAACTAGATGTGTCACTGCTTGTCAAATAAAAATATCCTGATTCCGTGTTGCCTTCAAATGAACAAATCTCAGTATTCTATCTTTGAAAAACACTTCTAGCTGAGTGCTTCCATTGACTCATTATTAACTCTGTCTTTGGCTCACTCCAGTGGCCATATTTTGACCTTTCTACTACGCAGGATGCAGTGACGGCAGGGGTCCCAAGCTCCACGTTCCTCAGACTTCTTACAGTCTCACAGATATTGGCACTAAAATGTGGTAGTTGGGAGTGGCTATGAATGAAGCAATTTAAGTTGTGTAGTATATAAGAGAAAATATCATCCTTTATGGCACAGATTGAGCAAAGTATAGGTTTATATTTAACCATCAATAATTGAGAAATTTGAAAAAAAAACATGAAATATGTTGACCTCATTTCCAGTTACATCAATCTTTGGTGCTTGTATCTATATGCTGCCTAAACATAATTGCCAAGCTTCAGATATAGCCAAACACCTTCCTAGTATATTAAGAATATTTTTAAGGAATGAATAATAACTTTGGCTTTTCTTGTGTATCAGCCGAAAGCAGGAATGAAGTGCCACAGCCAAAGGAGAATGGATGGTGAGAACTGATTACATATTTAGCATTTATTTGAAGCATGGTAGCTCATCATCAGTCATGGAGAGGGGACTGGTATTCTGTCTCACTTCACCCTGATCCCTACACAAAGCCCAGATTTGTAGCCCTTGGCTATTAACACAATGCAAATATCCCCCCCACACACACCTTATGCTGATGAGAATATACAACACTGTGGAAATGTTTGGTTTCCAACTCTCCTCACCTCTGCCCATCACCTGTGGTTCTCAGGGTACTCGCTGATGGGATTTCAGTATCAGGATGGCTTTCATTTTTACACATGGAACACCTAGTCCGTCAGTGAGCCAATTAGAAATGGAGTTAATGGACCTTCTGTATTTGGATTGGTTGTTTTCTTTTGAAGCCTGGGATGTTTCCTAGAAGAGATATTTAAAAATTCGATCCATCACTATATTACTATTTGAGCTAATCAGTGTGGTGTGGGCACTAGCCTCAGCCAAGACACAAAGGGGACCGTGATTACAGATAGACTAGCCCAATGGACTTGTAGCCCTCTAGGGAATATCTTTCAGCACTGTCTCCTGAGTAGCCTGCAACTTACTCAGTAAATCAGCATGTGTGTATACATCTTAAATATCCGTATAGACCTTGTGTTCCACCTTGTGTTTCCTGTGAGAAAGTACCCTAGAGAAACAACCTAACAAGAGAAAAGACGTATTTTGGCTCACTGTTTCAGAAGTTTAAGTTCATAGCCAGCCTGCGCCACTGCTCTGGAGATAACATGAAGAGATAGCATGGCTGCTGAGCCGTGGAGGAGGCTGCCTACCTCCTGGCAGTCTGGAGACAGGGAGCAAGAAAGGAGCCAGAAGAAGAGACAGCTCTCAAGGACATGGCCACCATGACTCCAAATGTCCTCCAACTCGTCCCCACCTTCACAAGTCTCCACCACTTCCCAATAAGGCCATCCAGTGATTAATCCACCAGGCTGGCGACCCATTGATGATCCAGCCACTTCTCAAAAGCCTACATCTCCCTCTCTCTGACACTGTTGCACAGGGAACCAACTATGTGGCAGATGAGCCTCGTGGGGTGACCCTTTCTATTAAATACAGATTCTACCAGTAAGAGCTGTCAGGAGAATCCCAGACCCATTTCTCTAGACTCGTTTTCCCATAGGTCAGGGAGCAGCAAGATGAGCTGAAGTCATTCAGGCGGAAGTGGCAGCAGCATTGAGTGACACTTTCCTTAATAATGCATGTGACTCACAAGGAATACTGAGCTTTCCACACTGGGGCCTAAATGAGTTGGTGTTGGAGTGCAGATGAAGAGGCATTGATGACAGGCAGTAGTCCCCAGAGAGAAAGGAAAGTGTATTATTATGCATTGAAAGTATAACCTCAAGATTTGACAGTATTAGAAGGTTATGAGGGCTAGATGAAGTCCTGCAGGTGGAGTTCTCCTGAGAGCTGCTACCCATGACAAGGGCAGAGCACTCGGAATGAACTCTACCTGGCCACCGCCTTCATCTCAGATACCTGGCCCCTTAGGGTGGAAGATAAACTTTCACTGCATGAGACACTCAGTGGTGTTCTGCTATGGTAACTTGAGCAAATTAGGACACTGCATGATTGTGCACTGAGGGGGTTTGGAGGCCCCAGAAAACACAGAGCAGGCCGGGAACAGAGGGAGTTTTTGGAGAAAGCATTTAGGGAATTGATTCCAGCTGCTGGAAGCAGCCATCAAGAAACAGCTCCATAGGCAGCTAAAGGCAGGACCACCGAGGTAGACTAAAGCAATGCCCTGAGCAGAGACTGAGGACACGAATGAAACTGATTTGTAAATTCCACACATGGACATGAGCCCTGAAACCCTAAGAGATCTTCACAGCAGACAGGGTTCACATCACCCACACTGGAACCGGCTGCATTCCTGGCCCAAGGACTTCCAGCTGATGAGAGATCCCAATAAGCACCTTTGGGTTGGCCCTTTCCTGAGCAACATGTACATGTCTTTTTTGAAATACTTCTGCAAATACCTATAGGAAACAATCCTCAGAAGAGCGAACCTCTAAACATCAATGTGAAAATTTAAGAGAATGACTTTTGATATGATCATATTAGAAAAAAGAATGAAAGAGCATCTACTAACATCATACTACAAACACAGAGTAAAACAGAGCATGGGCAGGTTAGATGCCGGTAACCTCAGTGCAGTGCTGTGGAATTACAGATACCAGTGACATTCCTTTGCAGCCATTGGTCCCAGTAGGTTTGTAAGACACCAGAAGGTATGGAGGGACAAAGGATGGACAAATGCAGCTGTGGTACTCACTAGACACTATGTTGAAAATGAACCATATAACTTATAGGTGGGGATGGGAGGGGAAAACTAGGAGAGAATTAGGGAAAGGGTGACATTGTCCGAGAAGAAATGTAATCTTGACCTGACTCCTTCGTGCATCACTTTTATAATAACAATTAAAAAGATATCAAGAGGTAACATATAGAGACCTTGAAAATTGAGAAAAATAACTACATAGGCAAACATACACATCTGTGCCACGGTTAACTAAAATCACTGTATTTTTAATCAAAGCTAACACATAGTTTCCATTATGATGGCATTGGAAGGGAGTTTAAAGTTTGGTATTGTTATTCCTCCAATAATGTTCTTTCTGCTAAGGATTATTGTTGCTACTCAGGGCCTTTTGTTATTCCATATGAAGTTTTGGATTGAATTCTCTATCTCACTGAAAAATGTTGTTGGGATTTTGATGTATTTGTAAATTGCTTTGGGTAGTATTGGCATTTTCATACTGCTAATTCTTCCAATTAATAAGCATGGAAGATTTTTACATTTCCTTAAATCTTCTTCAATTTCTTTTTTCAAATTTTCTAAAGTTTTTACTTTTTTTTTTTTTTTCGGGGTCCGGTCGTGGGGCCTGAACTCTGGGCTTGTGCGATGTCCCTCAGCTCTTCAGCTCAAGGCTAGCACTCTACCACTTAAGCCACAATGCCACTTCTGGCTTCTTTCTTATATGGTGCTGAGGAATCGAACCCAGGGCCTCAGGCATGCAAGGCAAGCGCTCTACCACTGAGCCAACTTTTTTTAATATAGAGGTCCTTCACATCTCCAGTTAATTCCTAGATACTTTTTAAGGCTATTATGAATGCAGTTGCTTTCCTGATTTCAGTCTCTATCTTCTTGTTGGCTGTTGCTTTATATAGGCTGATTTTACACCTTGCTTCTTTGCCAAAGTTTTCAATCCACTCTAGTAGGTTGGGGGAGGAGTCTACAGGGTCCTTTAAGTACAATATCATATCATCTGCAAAAAGGGAAAGTTTCTGCATAGCAAAAGGCATAGCTGCAGACTAAACAGAAAGCCCACAGAATGGGAGAAGGCTTTTGCAAGTAATACACCAGACAAGGGCCTAATATCCAGAATATATTTAGAGCTTGAAAAATTAAACCCTCAAAGAAACAACAGCCTGTGGGTTAGATATTTCAAGAGTGGTTCCTATTTAAAGGATGGGATCTGAGGATCATGGTTCAAGGCCAGCCCGGGCAGAAAAGTCCGTGAGACTCTCATCTCCAATAAGCCACTAGAAAACTGGAAGTGTGGCACTGTGGCTCAAGAGATAGAGCACTCGCCTTGAGCTGAAGAGCCGAGGGACAGCGCCCAGGCCCAAAGTTCAAGCCCCAGAACCGATTTAAAAAAAATATATGAGTGGTTTCTATGTTCCTCTTTCGCTCTTATCACATGACACCTCTGTGTTATAAGAGTGCCTTCACCAGATATGCCACCTCAGTCTTGAATGTCCCAGTGTCCAGAACCAGAAATAGATTCAATATATATCATATGTAATTATTTTATATATAATATATATGACATTATGTACATATATTATGTAATCTGCATAACTACATCATATAATTACATAATATACATAATTATATAATTATATATCATATACATGATACGTAATATAAATGATATATTTTATCTATTCCACATCATTCCAACAGCAAACAAGTGAAATAAGACATGGTGTTCCTCTTAAGAATTTCAAAAGTTTCCATGTTACAAAGGCTACTGCAGTAGACCGACTATCCTACCCCACACACGTGCTTCTCTACCACGTGATACTGCCCGCTGGCATTAACAGGAGAGCTCCATTCCATCCCTGGGCTTGGCAGCTCCTCCAGCCAATAGTCTAGATTGGAATGAAGTGATCTCATTCCTGATGTGGCATTGAACTGGACTAATAATAAATAGCTTCTACCTCTTGGGCTCTGGAGAGCCAATGGGAAGCATGGGGAAAACAGGAGGATAACGAGAAAGGCAAGCTGTGGCAGCATCTCTGGTGGGAGGACGCCCAGGAGACAGGGACGGGGTCAAGACGCAGAAACTCAACATGTGGGAAGAGATGCGCTGGCTGGAACTTGCAGAGCCGGGCCCACAAATCCAGCAGAACATTTACATTTTTGTGTTATGCACTTTTTCATTTTAAAAAAATGTATCTTTAGGTACTGTTACGAAGTTGCCATTTAACAAAGCAGTTTATGAACACAGTGCATCTCGGCCAATGTCACCCCATCGGCATTCTCCCCACCCTCGGCGGCCGCCCTTCCCTCCCCGTCCTAATCTTGTAGGATATACTTGGAATTCTTCACTGCATCTCCCCGCTTCTCCTCTTTATGCATCTACCCTTTCCCCTTGACTTCACTCCGCCCAGTTCAAGCACAGCTTTCTGGTGTTTTATCTGGCGGAGCTTTGGCTTGCTTTCTTTCTGTCTCTGTCTTTCTTTCTAAATTTTTTCAATCTAGATAAAAAGGTGCTTAGTGCCTGTTCTCTTATGCAATGGTTTTAGCTTATTTTAGGATAACACAATTTTCAAAAGCTTGATTTATCCAGCATGAAATTCTCATAAATAATAGTATAGTATATATGAATGTTTCAAGGCACACAAGTTGTTTTTCTACCTCTCTTCTAGTTGCCATAAAGACTATCCCTAAGCGTAAGAGATCTTGTTAGGAAAAAAATATACCAACGAAACTGCAAATTATCTAACACAAGGAAGAAAAAAACAGAAAGTTTACAAATTTCAATCTCTACCTGATTTCCAAAATTATCATTTATCTCCATAAATTCAATAGTGATATTAGCATATATTTAGTTGCCTTCTAAACATTTTTAGGCTTGACTACTTTAAATTCATATTGAGAAATAAGAGAATACTAATACCACCAAAAATAAAACTATTTTCTTAAAGATCAACATTTTAATTTACTTTGCCCTACATATTGAACTTTGTTTCACTGTTAAATGATAAATAATAGGCATAAATATACTTCAGAAGAGAAATAAATGTCAAAGGCTCAAAAAATGCACACTAATTTCTGCTACTGATTTAGACTTCACTGTCAAGTATTTACATAGTTTAAGTGAAAGTAAAAATTATGCATTTGGTATGACTGGAATGGCATGTTTCCAAATGGTAATTCAATTCAAAAGCGTGCTTGAAATCTATTATGAATGCCTTAATAAGATTTCATTATTCCAACTCTTTCTTATCCATGTTGTGTTGCTGTAAGGCATTTTTAGCTCTTGACAGATTTTTCTGCCTAAGACTTTATAAATTTATGATTCCTATATTTACTATCTGTATTTACCATTCTTCTATTTATCATTAGACTCCTATGTGGTGAAAATTTACAAATTACACATTTACTATAATAATAGTTGTATGTATGAAATAATTAAATTATAAATTTATACTTTCTATGATGTTGAGTTCATAAAAATCCAGTTGCATGTAAACACATAAAATTAAAAGTGAACAAGTTTACTTTGTCTAGAATTCAATGATTAAAGAGTAGCATCATCAAATATGATGTAATTTTTCTTGTTATGAAGCAGATGTTTGTTCAGCCCTTATTTTTATATTTTTACCACCTGTTCTAATATGAATGGCAAAATGTTTTGGTAATATACATATAATACAGTGATTCCTACAGTCAGGCACATAGGCCATCACTCCACACACTCTACCTGTGCAGACAGGAACCAACAACTACTTTCTTGGCAATGTTTTCAGCATAAAATATGTTGTAATTGACCATACTCCTCATGCTGTCAACTAGATTCATAGACTTGTTCATTCCACATGGTAAGGTATTATCACTTGTGAATACATTAATAAGAGCTTTCCAAGTACATGTAATATATATCCTCATGTATGTGTATATGGATATGTATATACACATGTGATTAAGAGCGCTGAGCTTTCCAAGTAGGAACACACACACACACACACACACACACACACACACACACACACGATTGGCAACTGCAGAGAATTGCCTCACACATGTGGGAGGTCCTGAGTTCAATCCTCAGTCTGCCAAAATTATAATAATAATAATAATAATAATTTTAACAATGTGTTTATGTAGATGTTTATGGTAAACACACCATTCAAAACCCACCATCCTAGGTCAATTAGGAGTGCTGTCACAGTCAATGCATCTCGTGGTATGCACAAGGATTCAAACAAAAGTCACAGTGAAAAGATAAATCACCCACATATGCCCCCTGTCTGCATGCAGGTTACATGGGCACCCAAAGACTTAGTTATTAGTTGCAACACTCTCAGACTGTAGGCAGGTGTTCAATCTCAGCACCTCCAATCTTCTGTAATGCATGGTGTCTTCAGCCTCCGGTCTACTCTGCATGTTTCCTGGCCCCTCTTATGAAGGACGGGTCAATCCATGACTAGTCTGTAAGAGCAGATTGTGTCTCCTCTGCTCAGGCCCAGGGTCCATCCTCGGTCGCTTCACCTGGGCGATGGCATCTAGAAAGCCTGTGCTCTCTACACTGTGGCCTTTCCCTCTCTGGTCCCAAGGAGCCCTGCAGAGAAAAGCCCTCTTTAACCTGGTGTCACGTGTTTGCTTCAAATACACAGACAGGAGATTTCCACTACCTGCATTCTTCCATTCTTGAATGACAGTGTGACAAAGATGGATTACCAGTCATCCCCCTGTAGAACTTTTCAGGATGAGAGTACCCTAATCATTTATGTGAATTATTTATCCCTTCCTGGACTAAATTCTCTAACTTCAAACAGATAGACATGACCCCAGTGATAGTGCTCCAGCCTAGTAATGTAAGGCCCTGAGTTCATACCCTAGAACTACCAGGGAAGAAAGGAAAGAGGGAAAGGAGGGAGAGACAGAGGGAAGGAGGAAGGAAGGGAAGGGAAGGGAAGGGAAGGGAAAGGAAGGGAAGGGAAGGGAAGGGAAGGGAAGGGAAGGGAAGGGAAGGGAAGGGAAGGGAAGGGAAGGGAAGGGAAGGGAAGGGAAGGAAGGAAGGAAGGAAGGAAGGAAGGAAGGAAGGAAGGAAGGAAGGAAGGAAGGAAGGAAGGAAGATGTGGTATTAATGGAAGCTGAATGCACTCCAAGAAAACTGGTTCCATGCCAAGAGTTATCTGATTTTGTTTTACTCATTAGAAAATATACAAGTATTAAGAAAACACTAAAGAGAAAAATCTAAAAAAATATAGATGATATCTAGATAGAAAAGGTGGATAGAGGAATAATATGTAGATAGGTAGGTAACTGTATATACAGGTGGATATTATATATAATAACTATAATCTTTGATATAAAATAATTGTTTTAGTGATGCTGGTGTTTGCACTCAGGGTGTTATATTTGCTAGGCAGGTGCTCTGCCATTTGAGCCATGCTCCGCCTCTTTATTTTTTGTTTTTTCTTTGCTTTAGGTTGTCTGTAAGATTCGGTCTTGGTTGTGGTATTCTTATTTATGCCTTTGTACAGTTAAGATTACAAAAACTCCCAGACATTAAAATGATTTTTTTCAATGCACAAAGTAGCTGTGGAGCCTATTCAACGAATTCTCTCAATAAGCAGATAGAAAACAATTCCAGTAACACTGAAGGTCACCATTAAATATTTGCTGTAAATCAGTGAGTAACGATACTTGTGTGGCCATCCAGGGCTTTCCATTTTGTAATTACTTCGTGTGAGACAGGACAGAGATTTCACTGAAGTATCTTGAAAAATTTATGTTACTAAAATTAGTTTTCTTCAGAGGCAGAGAAGACAAAGAGGAAATATATAATAGGTCTCTTCCTAACTAGGTCTGAGCTGATCCTAGAGGATCAGCAGCTCCAGCTTCCTAAGAAGGATAAAGAGGATGAAGCCATAGTCAACCAGTTCTCCCTTCACTCCTCGGAAGGGACTGCATACAAAAGAAGCAAAAGAGTTAAGCCCATCTCTGAAGAGGAGCCATTAAGCCCTGCTGGGCACGAGGAGGTGTGAAGAAACCCATCCAGTTAAGTGGACCCTGAATCAATAACGCTAACTGGCCAGGGTAAAGAACTGGGGTTTTCTTTTACTGATTCCCTGTGTTAACAAAGATCAAAATGGATTTCTAGAAGAAAAAAACAGAACACATACATGGTAGAAATAGATTCAAATCTGAAACTGCTGTATCCAAGGGGCACGGAGTCTCCGAGCTCACATTCTCACCATGTGCCCCGTGGGCTGGGTTGGAGCAGCACCATCAGGACAGAGTCCCAAGTCACAGCCTCCGGGAGGGACAAAGGATGCGGCGGGGAATGCAGGGGCTCCCTCTTACCTGGGGATTCTCCACTTGCCAATCTGCGTCCTCACTGCAGAATACCTGCAGCCCCACACCACGGCTCATCACTACATTTCCTTTGCGAGTATGCACAGCCCTAGAACTTGAGTCACCCAACCTTCTCTTCCCTGCTGAGGTCCAATGGGCCAGGAGGCTGCCTATCTGTTCCCGCTCTGTTATTGTCATCAATTGCTCTTTTCCTAGTTGTGTGATTTCTTGGTTTGAAATGAGCCCAGTCAGACTATGAGAGAGAGTGCTCTCTCTATGAAGTTCGCAAGCCTGAGAAGAGTGTGATGTGGAGGATATATACACCAGGTAGCTCTTATCCTAGCATGCCTGCGAGTTCAAGGCTGATGAACGATTTCTGTCAGGTATCTTTCAACAGGAACAGACTCAACACAAGTTATGCATTGATCTGTTAATGAAAATGTGAACAGGAGCCTGCGGGCAATTCATTCCTCCCAGGAATGACGATGCACACATCTTAAAGCCTTCCTGAACTTCCTGAAACTGTTCTTTCTTCCACTGAACACACAACACACAAAAACTGAGACTACCCAGAAATAGTTTGCTGTATTGTAAAAAAGAAATAGCTCTTCAATGTAGGCCTTGTTCCTATAACCAAAATAATAAATCAACTCTACATATACATGCTTACAAAATGACATGGATTTAGATTCCTTTTACAATACAAAATGAACATTTCAATTATGGGCAATGGAGAGTGATGGATCTTTAAAAAGGCTAATCAAAGCTTTTAATGAATAATATTTCAGCCACTCGTGGATTTCAAAGACCTAGCAAAAAGATTTGCCTCTCCTTTTGAGGTAGGGCTTAGGCCTTTAGCTTTAAAAATTGGGGTCACAGAAAACCAGCCAGAGCAGAATGTCTCAACCTGCTAGTTTCTGATAAAGTAGATAAAGGAAACATTAGGCTTCATTAAGTAGTGAAACATCCTTATTAATTTAAAAACTAAAGTCTTAGATATTGAAATGAGTCACATGAACACTACACTCAATTTGGCATGTAGATTAACAGGCAGAAAAAATTATTTTATTCATTAAAGGAAAGTGATTAACTTTTAAAAATGTTACTTCTTCTACCACAAGTAGGACTAAAGCCTGAAAACCAGGGTCTCTCTAGTGCCTTTCCTTTCTAAATTACATTAATGCAAGTATGAATAGAGCTGACAGATGAGAAGGAATTATTTTACTTATTATGCAAGTCTCCTCTACCCCACTTACTGTGATAGGAATGGAAGCATTTCCTGTATTCCACACAGCCGTCACAGTAGCTGAGGAAAGGATTCTTGGTGTTGAAAGGGCTGGGAATAACAGCACTACAAGTTGCAAAGTTGAGAAGTCCTACAGGAAGTGGCTACTCTAGGTTGCTCAGACTCTATGGTAGGAAGAATGCCCATTAGTATCTGAGAAAGAGCTCTTCCATGAATGTTCTAAGACACAGACACACAGGGGGTGGAAGGGGAGTACTCAATCATTAAAGAAGAGCAAACCAGTAGGAAGAGAGAGAAATTTTGCTTATTCACAACTGTTATTCGGTTTCAATTTTCATAGAGTTCCTTATCTACTAGAATAAAACTAAAAAGCAGAAAGGTTCTAGCTAGCAAGATATACATATGCTAAGCAACCCAAAACTTCTAAAATAGACTCCATGTTGCTATGAAATAATAAGCGTTTTGGTCACTTTCAATTTAGCCAGTATATTCCCATGGGCATTAGCATCAAGAATGGAGTAACTTTCTCGTCTAATCTGAAAAGAATAGCTAGCTAGCTAGCTATCCATCCATCCCTATCTACTTTCTATTTATTTGTGTTTCAAATAGAACACCTAGGTTTGAACTCAGGCTGTTGCTCTTCGTTGGCAGGCAGTCTATCAATTGAGCACATTCCAGCCCTTTTCTTTCTTTAGTTATTTTTAGAAAAGGGACTTGTGCTTTTGTCGAGGTCCAGCATCAGATTGCAGCGTTCCTGCTTACGTAGCTGGGACTGCAGGCATACACTGCTATGCCGAGCTGTAAAATGAATGTCTTTAACGTTCTAAATTTAATGGCACATAAACATAAATTTATTTTTGCTGCAATTCTTTCCATCCACTATGCCCTATTGAAAGTATCATGTCACATTCTATTTATAACCCAGGGCATGCCCTTCGTTCTCTGATAATTTTCCGTTGTTAAGAGGTAGGCAATAGATGAAAATCTCCATCTGCTGTTTGATTGATATTTGCCACCCTTTCCCCCCCATCCCCCCCTCCCGCCCCTGTCTCCCCTCCAGTGTGAGCTTCAAGGGATGTGAATGACTAGGGATTGAGCAATTTCCTTTTTAATTTTTTTCAAAGACCTGGTGCACAAAGATGTGTGCTGGTTCACGTTGGATCCCAATACTATAGCAAAACTTTACTTTTCTGGAGTTGAATCTGAGGAAAGGATGCAGGGAACAAACACAAACTTATTTCCTTCTTTTACTACTCTGGAAGAAGAGAAGTTCCAAGCACTGGATGGCATCTGAGCTCTTCCCAGAGTCCTTTGGGGCTTCTCCCCTGACAGCTCCCAGACAGAGTCATTGTCTCACTGCCACAGTCTGAAGACAAGATGGCTCCCCAAACCAAGGTTGTACACCTGCATCATTGTCCCTCATTCATATTCCTGTCTCTTGGAAGATCCTCAACTTGACCTGAGTATGTGTCAAGTTGCAGATCCTGACCAAGACATTTCTTAGCATACCAGTGTGTCTTTATGTGCTACAAGCAACCTGCTGTCCAGCATCAATGTGCTTACGTGGTAAGTCATCTCATCTCAAAAAGATGAGATGTATTATTACCTTTAAGAAGTTTTCATGTAAGTTCAGGACGTTGAATTAATTATTAAAGGGACATATAAATATTTTAGATGTTTTCAGAATATTTCATGCTTGAAATGTTTTAAGAGTAGTAGAGACCTCATTTCTATAGGATACTTTAATCAAAGATATGTAAATAATGAACGTCAGTTCTTTCCACTATCGACTATATTCACAATTTTGACATTCATTTTGTTATTTCAAAACTTAAACACATTTTTCAAAAGTAAAATAAAACAATTTCTTTGTGGTATCATATAGTAGTTTTAGCCTTAGAAAATGTGCATGTATGTGATACCATGTTCATAAGTTATCACTAAAAATGGAAACATATCTTTGATTTGAAAGTTAGTTATTTTCAGACAGGTTATTGCTACTATTAATTATGTTTGTTTTTCCACACCAAGTGGTATATGTTTTTTTGATGAATAGAAAAGAATTTGGCTATAATAACGTGTCAACAAAATAGGATGGAACACATCATTAGTCTAGATTCTGCACAATTAAATGAGTTCTGAGTGTGCCAATTTAGTAGTAACTTTTAAAACTGACCTGTTCCCTCTTGATTTGTGTCTAAATTTATTAGCGGTTCTGATAATTAAGATCAGGTCACACTGCATACTCATGAGAGACTAGACAGATGCAAAGGGACGGCTTAATCACATTAGTGTCATCCTTCACTCGCCATCATTTATGGGATTTTAAGTATTTTTATTGAATTATAGGATATCTGTATGTAAGAGTGCTAGATACCCTTTACTCCTCTTGGGAAAAAAATGACAATTCTATTTTAACTAAGACCATGGTGGTAGAAGGCTCTCTGTTTTCCTTTTTTATTTCCTTTGGTGAAAAGAATGCCAAGGCTAATAAAAAATTACTAGAAGAATGTTTTAAGTCACATCCTATGAAATTTTATTCACAAATCATTTTCCTAACAAATAGCTCATCATCAAATCCTTGAGAATATCAGTAATGACTATGTTACAGATAAACAAGTAGGAAAAATAAATTAAGGGTAACAGTTCTGTTATCTCAAACTCTGAAAACTGGACACTAGTGTTTATACTTTTTGACTGGAGTTATGGACACAGAGAGGCTCAATACCTACCTATCTAATGAAGTGAACCATACAATTAAGGTATTGTCTTGCTTCAAGCTACCGGCCCCCGCTGGCAAACAAAGAAACATAGTGACTCACTGCTTCATTTGAAACTAAGTACAATATGACACTTTTGATCTAGGCACAACTTAAGTACCACTAAATCCATAGATGTCCAAGAGCCCCACGCAGTACTCTGTCCTCCAGGCCTTGTCTCACAGCTGAGAACCTGTCACAGAGATTCTTGGAACCCTTGTATCTGACCATGAGTGCAGTCTTCGCACCTGAATGTCTACAGAATCTACCAGAGATGAAAAAACTTGAATGAGATATCCCAGTATTATTGTCACATCAGATAATCATGTACCTATAAGATGCAATACTACACACTGTCATTACTATTCTAACTATATCTTCTGAAGTAATGCCATTTCCATGTTTTCATCTGCCTATTAAAGATAGTGCTATGGAATAAATTTAGTGGTTGAGCTTACACAATTAGGACTTCAATTAAAGTATATGTCACCTGATGAATGCCAATAATCTTTCTGTATTTGTACATACACACAGGAACTAAATGATGGGTTGTGTTCTCAAGTACCTCCACTATGAGAGGCAGACAGTTTACACAGATCTATGAAGTTATTGCTTTCTTCATAGACTCTTCAAATAGAAATTGATGTATTGATGTTTCTTACAGAAAAGATTGTATATTTCATATATTCAGAAAAAATTATTCCTACACATTTGGTAAAATAGCTTAAAAGATGTTTCACAGTTGACTAAATATAATCAGTAACACGAATGTCACAAAATGGTAGTGATAATGGGTTACTCGAATATTTTAATAGTGTTAAAGTAAAACTGAAAGATAACATGAATGTTGAGTTTTCTACAGTTAAATGGGGAAATAATTTTTTCAAATGAAAGTCAGAGAAGAATAGTCATTGCTTACTTAAACAGCTGGTTTGACTAAAATAAACCATTTTTATGTATCTTAGTATAATGTCAGTAAAAGGCAAGCTTACTTCTTTCCAAGAAGATTCTAGGCAAAACTAGGAGATCTTAATGAAGTTTCTCAAGAAAGTACTATAGGCAATGTTGAACAGCAGAGACAACATTGAATTTTTCTGCTCGAAAGCAAAGCTGTTTGCTATAATACATTTTATTCTGTCTCCTCTTTTTTTATATTTCTAATGAATGTCAAAGTACTTTGTTTTGAATTACCTCCTTATTGGAAAAATTGCAGAATGCCAAGTAGGAAATTGTAATCAACATGAGAACATTTCCACAAGGTACAGTCTTTAATGTTTAGGTTTACTGTGATAATAGACACTACTCATTCTGGGTAAGATCAATGTTTTTGTTTCTCCAACTTTCCTTGGGAAAATAAGATTCAACTGTGATCCCCCCATTTACCACAATTTCTTTTTTTTCTGTAATTGATTGAACATGTTATAAAAATACTTTTACTGTTATAATACAAAAAATAAAATGCTGAAGTACATAAATGCTACTATTTATGACTTACAATCTCTCTTCAGAAGAGATTTACTGTTTTTTTTTCTTGATATGCTCCAATCAGTGCAAATTTGGCCAACTAGAACTCACAAGTGAAATAGCTACTAGGTTTTTCTTTGAATTGGGTACTACTATAGTATTCAAAAGTTAAACATATATAGTCTTTAAGGATACTTTAGTATTTAGTAATATCACATCCTAAAATGCTACTTTTCAAGTTTTTTTCTTGTGAATAAGCTGTAATATCTCTAGGATATTCTATCTTTTTTAAGAAGTACCAGACTGCATTTGCTTTTACTTTTATTTTACCTTATTTCTAATCTTCAAATAGTTTTGTACAAAGGGGTTTCAATTTAACATATCTATTTAATTTTTTACCAAGTTTACTCTAGCTCTAAATACACTGTAAAATGCTGCTTTGAGAAACTTTTTAAACTACTTTCGTTATGCCATGAAAAAATATTTTCTTGCCAACAGAGTACTGAATTTCCCAAGGGAGTTGTTTATATGTTGATTTTAAAAAGTAATATTGAAAACATTTTGTTACATTCTTCAATAAACAGACCCTTGGAATGTATTAAACCATATAGAAAACTCATCCAGTAGCAAATTCAAATTGCTAGTAGGCAAATATTTCATTTAAAAGATCTAAGCACATATTTTCTGAACGCATATAGATAAAAATAATCAATTTTATTTACAGCATATTAAAATAGCCTAAAATTGCCTTTAACCCAAAATTTAGTATCAAAATTATTCAACTTTTCAAAAACTTTTCTCTTCCCCTTCAATATTTAGGGAGCATATTACCTTTAGAATTATGCACACATTATTACATGGTCTCAAAGGAAAAAGTGCTGAAGGAAAAATTGGAGGTGAGCAAGAGCAGGAGAGAGGAGGGGAGAGGAGGAGAGAAAGGGAGAGAGGAGACAGAGAAAGAGGGAGGAAGAGAGATGGGAGAAGGAAGAGACAGTGAGCGAGGGAGGACGAAAGAGGGAAGACAGAAGGAGAGAAGGGGAAAGAGGGAGAAATGGAGGGCAGAAAGAGAGAGAAGACAGAAGAGAGAGGAAAGGAAAAATGAATAAAACACCCCTTCCTCCAGTGCACTCCCATAATGAAGGCCATATTGACATATGGATAGAAACATTATTTTGCAATAAATTTTCATTCCCTAAAATGCCTCTTTCAATGATTTCAATCTCATGACATTCTGTGTGTGTGTGTGCGTGTGTGTGTGTGCGTGTGTGTGTGTGTGTGTGTTCGCACGCACGTGCACATGAGTGTGGTCTTGGGGCTTGAGCCCAGGACCTCGGTCCCTGTCCTTTCTGGTCTCTGGTAAAGGCCAGAGCTTTACCATTTGAGCCACACGTCTACTTCTGGCTTTTTGATGGTTAATTGAAGACAAAGAATCTCACAAACTTCCCTATCCCCGCTGGCTTCAAACCACAGTCTCATATCTCAGCCTTGAATAGGACAGGAGTCATTCTAGTTTCCAGGATATACCAGCAAACATAATTTCATTATTGTAATTATGGAAATTAATTTGATATAGGCAGCACAATTTTATTTAGCCTTTTGAGTTTTAACTAAAATCATCTTATAAGTAGGCTATAATTAGAGTTACCAGATGGAACAAATACACATGCAAATCTTATATTCAACACAGTTTAGGGAAATTCATTGATTCTCTCAAATTAAAATGTAAGCTTATCCTATATTCTATATGACTAGTATATTTATAATAATGTGGCAAGTTCTAACTTCTTTCGCTCATTTTTAAGAAGATGAAGATGAAGTGAGGGAAGATGAAGAATATTAATTTTTCCAAAGTAGATTTGTAATCATTACACATTTCACTATGCAATATGACAGAAGTGCAAAATATGTTCTTCCCTCCGAGTTGTATATTAATATCACCATGGGACAGAAGAAGCAAATGTTTGCAATTGTTTTTGAGAGGAGAGCACTAGCAATCCCTTCCAAGCAGAAAGAAACAGGGCATAAGACAATATGGTGCGATTAACCTGTGCTTGCAATTCTATGTTTCTTATAAAAGAGTTCCTTAATTCAATAGTTTCCCTCTGGGTCGTGACAAAGGACAATGACGGGGAAAATTAAAAAGAAGTGTTTCTTAAGAAGAAATAATAGGACCAGATGTGCCCAGAAACACGTGTATGCATATGCATGTTCAAATAATTATCTTGAGAAAACCAAGGAAGATGAAGAAATCAAAGGTTCTAGCCGCAGCGGAAGGCCCAGCTTTCTTGCAGGACTGAGAGCAAGGATGTCAGACGTGAGTCCCGGTGAGCAACTACAGGGGCCTAGCACAGGGCAGCGGAGTTCAAGGCTGGGTTCAAGGCCATCTACCAATAACCCAAAGCCCCAAATAGAGGCGTTTTCCACAGAAACTTTAGACCAAAGGACGTAAGTCCTATGCGCATCATTTGTTTAAAGGACAGAGAGTCCCTGGAGCTCCGCTCACTGTGGAGAGCCGCTGCCCCGTGCCAGCAAGGGAAGCTTCACTCTGTGCACAGCGGTGTGCACCTGGTTGAGCCCCTGAAATAATTAGGCAGGTCCATCTGCTGCCGCCATCGTGCTTTAACCTCCAGGGAGCATGTATTTTAAGTGGTTTTCTGACATTGATTCCTAACTTCTCCTAATTAAGAATAGCTCATTTCCTAAGTGAGGCTACACTGTACTTGTCTTAAACGTAAAATAGAGTTTTTTCTGCACATGGTACCCACCTAACAGAAGGGTTGATAATGAGGAGAGCAATGCATTAAAAACTGATTCTAGTATCTGCTGAACAAATATGAATGGATACAATCCCAATGCCATTGATAACGTCTCCCTCATCAACATTCTAAATGAAGTTAAACATCATAGAATGGAGGCAGCTAGGGAATAAGAAACACGGTTCTTTGAAAACTTGTCATGGGAAATACAGGAAACAGGGGCAAGGCGCGGCAGCTGCAGTTTGCTCCTCCCCCACAAGCTGGTCTGTGTTTGAACAGAGCAGAACGAAGACAATCCTTGTGCTCATGCATTCATACGCACCAATACCTCAAAAGGTCCCCCAATTCCTTTCTCTTCTATCTCTGCAACCCTCTTTCCAGCAGCCAGAGAGAGATCTCTAGGAAAACTCAAATCAGATAGGAACAACGCCTTCCTTACAACTGTCCAGTGTCTTCTCAGAGCACTTCACATCTAAATATTGTGTTCATTATTTTACAGTACCTATAAACTTCCCACTGACCTTTCCCACTTCCTGACCAGACTGGCTTCATTTTGTTCCTAAAACAACAACAAGAAAAGCGCGTCATACCTAAGCTCAGGACGCCCTTCCAGGGTGTCTGAGCTCCCCGCTGGCTGGAGCTGCTGTATCTACACTGTACTCCACAAAGAGTAGCTTCTAACCCCGCTAGAGCACACGCCTGAAAATCCTCACGCCACCTCTACCTTCGTCCATTCCTTTCTGTGTGCCAGGTACTTGACCTTTGGGTTGCTCCAAAGTCACCATCAATCGCTGCTGGTTAAATAAACAAATCCGAGTTCTAGAAATTGCTTTCTACCTTGGTAAAAGCATTATTTCCAGCATTCTAGAATAATTCATACATGTGTCTTCAGGTAGATTCCAAAGGGGAAAAATGGAACATCTTTATCAATTTTTAAATTTTCTTATCTCACAGACTCCTGAAATTAAAATGACTTGATTTTTATAACAATGTATTATTTCAAGAAGAGAATAAAAAGCTTACTTATACTTGTGTAACTCTGATACATCAAATAATAAGAAATCTTACCTACTCTGTGGAATAATCAATACTTAGCAGACATTAGAGTTATAACTCTGTACTGGTACTGGTCCAGGAGGGTTTTCCATATACTTTCTTGCTGTCTTCTGTCGTATGTTTCTTTTTGCTGTTATTTAGACAATTTGAACAATATAAAACTTTTTCACATCCTACCCAAACCCCAGCCTTTCCATTATAAACATCTGACCTATTATAGGGGAAGACATCTTCAAATGAATGTACCTACTTTCTCTACCCAATTCCAAGTAATTATAAAATTCCAGGGCAGCTAGCTCTGAGTGGGCCCTAGGGTGGGTGTGTGTGTGTGTGTGTGTGTGTGTGTGTGTGTGTGTGTGTGTGTGTGTGTGTGTGTGTGTGTGTGTGTGTGTGTGTGTGTGTGTGTGTGTGTGTGTGTGTGTGTGTGTGTGTGTGTGTGTGTGTCTGTGTCTGTGTCTGTGTCTGTGTCTGTGTATTTTTAACTTGCCACTTTTATTCAGAAGAGTAAGTCTGGAATAGTATTCAAGCTGATGTCTTTATATTTCGATTTCTTTTCCACATGAGTCCAGCTTGCATGCAAGAAGGCCATCATTTAGACCTGTGGTTATTATCATACCATTATCTGAATTTGAAACCACAAATGGCTCTGCATCTTACTGCATATCACATAAACTACAAAATCCTTGGGGCCTTTTTATTTCTAAATCTCTGCTCAATTACCTCCTACTTTCTGAATTGCACAAAGCAGAAGACAGACATGTGGGAATGCAGATATCAAATACCCTCACACCACCACCGACATGCATGCTCTCTCACACAGGACCAGTGCCTCACCAGCAATTAGGTGTATTACATGTGGCTTCAAAGTATGGGGTTTATGGTCATAAATTCTGAGTGTTTCAAATGCTATGTGGAGCAGAACTGAATGAAAGTTCCTGCTCTGCCATATGATTCTCTCTGATTAAATAGAATTCGTAAGCTTTCCTTGTGAAAGCCTAGAAATATTTACAGCCTACAAAGAAAGCAATTCCGCTGTAATAGGAACTATCAAATTGCTAGCACCAGACATGACAACTGGTGTCAAGGCCAAAAGACAGAGGATGGTACGCGGATGGTGGTTCTAACGGGATACATGGAGGATGGATGAGGAACTTGTAATGAGGGGTACAGTGCAAAAGGAAAGGCCTTTCATTCTGTTTGGAAATGTAATACATTGAAATGTAGACAATCTAGAGTAACACAGCGACTCACAGCACACACAGGGAGATGCTCTGGTCCACCTTGTCTTTCCTGCCCCTTGCTCATTCCTTCTAACACAGAAATGAACCATACTGCCCAAGATTAGGTGTACAGTCACCTCATGAGAAAACCTAACACCAATGAAACAGAAACCTGGAGATTCATACCTACTGCTGGGGTAACTCTGCTGATCTAGTTCATGCAGGATTTTTATTTTTCATTAAAAGATAACAAGAAATCACATAATATGATGACATCTATATCATCATCCCCAAAGATGCTATTTAATTTATTCAACATTATGAGCCCTATACAAGTCAAGGACAAGTTAGGGAAGAATATTATATTTCCTTGGGATAATGAGTTGGAAATGACTTACTTCCTTATATTTTACTTTGTGTAAAGGAGAACTATCACACACATTCCTTTTAAAAAATATTCCGACTTAGCTGTTAGGAGTATTAATTCATGTTACTCATTCTGCTTTTCTCTCTAATTTTGTCTTTGTCTGGGTGTGCATGTGTGTGTGTGGTGTGTGTGTGTGTGTGCACACATGCGTGCAACACCAGTCCTGGGGCTTGAGCTTGAGCTTCTCCCTGTTCTTTGCTCAGCCACAGCTCCACTTCTGGGTTTTTGGTGGTTGAAGATGAAGGTAGTCTCACAGTTTTTACTGTCTGGCTTTGAACTGCAATCCTCAGATTTCAGTCTCCAAATTGGCCAGGATTACCGGTATGAGCCACCAGCTTGCAGCTCCATTTCGTCTTTCAAAAATGGTCCTGTGGACTGTCAAAACTTTAGGAATTATTGTGAAATCTATTTACTGGCTAAAGCTGTGTCACAAAATTTTTTTAAAAATCATTTTCTTTTTATTTAAATGAAGAACGAATTGTTCAATTTCTGCTGTTACCTTATATTCCAAGAAAGTTAAATTTTCTCTTATCCGAGATAGAAATAAACATACCACACACACACATGCACACACACACGCACACACACACACACACAAATCAATGGACAAATTTTTACTTGTGTGCATATGTTTGTTTAAACTATTTCAGGTAACTGGGTTCAGCAAATTTTGTACTTTAAGGACATATACCTGAATTGAAAGAGCTAAGGGTTAGCTCCGACTGGCTGAACAGCCAACTGATTTAGATAAGGGAGCTGGTAGGAAATGTAAATTATTCCAAATAAAAGTTTATTAAAAGTACCTATGAAAAGTATTTTAAAATTGTGGTCTAAAATTTTAAAATAAAGGGTTTTTTCTATTTTTTTTTTTGTCTCAGAAACGGATCCATCAACTATTCCCTTATTTGCAATAACTAGTATATGTCTAGGACAAGCAGAAAAGTTGAAAAGGTATGTATATATAACCATATAAGATGATGTTAAGCGAAATGAACCCCAAGAGAGAGACACAAGTGTTTTTTTCCTTTCTTGCTATTGTTTTTAATGTATTTATAATGTACCATGTGATTTTTTTTTGTTTCTTTGTATGTTCATCTCCCATGGTATAACCCCTGTTTTCACTCTATTTGATTCTGGTGTCCTGCATCTTGTATAAACATTTTTCTAATTTGGGGAGGAGAAGTGAAATAACAAAATGTTTAAATAAGGATACAGGTTGACCCATTGTAACAATGAGATGTACAAGACACTATGTTGAAAATGAACTTTACAACTTCAGGCTTTGGGGGAGGGGGAAGCAAAGGGGAGGAGAAGTTGGGGAGGTGGGGAAGGAAGGGATGATGGGGAAGAACAAAGGAGGGGGGAACAGTGTTCTGTACAGCATCTTTACAACAAATATATATATATATATATATATATATAAAACTATTTCAACTGTCAGTACTTTCCAGGGCTAATTTTAAGTACCCAGCTTAATTTTATGCAATAATGTTACACTTTGAGCGCTCTCTGTAGCTGGTACCAGTCATTAATTATCTCAAGTTGCAAACATTTTATCGACTAATATGAGAACATCCAAAGAATCTTTGGTACAGAATTCTATAGATGAGATATGTCAACTATGTCATAGATGGTTTTCCTTTATTCAGTGGTCATGTAGAAATCTTCACTGAATATCTCTTAAACTGGAGAGAAGCACTCTTACATATCAGCTTTCTCATATCGTAAATGAACATAAAGTCCTATTGAAAAATCACACTGCTGTCAATAGATTGTCAGCATGTCTGTAGATAAAGATGTGGACAGCATTGGGCATCTATACACCTTCAAGACCAGGAAGTAGGCCATGGTAATAGAAACAGAAAAATAAACAGGCCCCCTCTGCACACACGTGTGCGTGTGTGCCTGCAAACACACACACACATACATACACACACACTCAACATTTATTGAGCTATGGGTCTTGTTCACAGTCTCCTGAGATAAAGCTTTCATGTGCTTAGAAAATGTCAATTTCACATCCAGCTTGGTGACAAATTACTGGAATTCACATTGATTAGATGCTTTCTTCTCGTGATTCTGTCATTAGGTGAAAACAACACTTGTGCTTTTGTCACTATCCATATTAATTGTGCTATAATTTACAAGAATATTTCAAGTCCAGGACAAACTGTGCCCTTCAGAAATGGTCACATTGTGTAGATCATCTCTACCCTTTCTCTATTAGGCTCCAGATTTCCAATGCTAGAAACGCAGAAGGGAGCTACTTTAGGAAACAAAATATTGACAAGGTCTATAGTAAATACTATTTTTCAAAATAAAAGGGGCACTAATTACACCATCTATAATTTAGGGTTTATTGAGTATCAGTAGGATGCTAAGGACTATCCTGACAAAATTGACACAAAGCCCTCACATCTTAGTAAGAGAGAAAATACAGCTGAAGTTAGCACACATTGACACATTCAGCTATGTACACATTCAAACATATTCACACTCAAACACCAACATTCACAGCATATACACACAAATACACACATTCACACATAAAAGCCAACTCAAATACAAACATTCACACTCACATACAAAACTTACCATTTGTACACATTTTCATACATTTAGACTTATGGACTCAAACAGATATTAACAAATACAGAAACACACAGCATTCACATACACAGACACATTCAGACACATGAGCACATGCCCTCACAAGTAAGCACGGACGTATTCACTGACACAGAAGCGCAGACTCAGACACACATGCTCACACACAGCAACACGTAAAAGCATGCAGACACAGACACATGGGCAGAAGTGCATGCACATGGACACACTAACACTTTCACACACACACACACACACACACACACACACACACACACACACACACACACACACACACACACACACACACACGCAAAATGAGGAGATAATTTCCCAGTGCTGGATAAGAACCAGAAATTGTGCAGTGGACTTCAAGTACCTCATTTGGTAAGAGGTAACCTTAATGCTTCAGTTAGTTTAATGACAAACTTCAGTGTTTCCACTAAGAGAACACATTCCTAAGAGGGAAGGGACAGGAAAGGGGATAATTGGGGAGGAGCAGTAGGACTAATGTGATCTCTTGGGTCTAAGAGCTCAGGAGGAGCTCTCAGGAGGAGAGAGGTGAGAGCTAGGGGTGGGGTGTTGCTAAGGTCTGAGGGTCGCCTCTCCCCAGGAGGCTGTGTTGACCCCTTGTTTCCATGGTGATGGCTCTGGGAAGTAACTAAGTATGAGGAGGCAGGGCCTTCATGATTGGGATCCAGAGGTATACATCTGGATTGTTTAGAAGCCACACCACAATGTAGGATACTCTGCTACAGAAGTCACAATGGACTAAAACAGCAGCTCCACCCAGAATGCTTTGCCATAGTCTAAACTCCAAGAAATTATTTTGAAGTCACTGCTGAAGGTCCTCATCCCTCCCAGCACAAAGGATTTTAATGGTCAGACTCTCCTTGATGACTTGAGTCACTTGGGCATGCAGGGAAAATAATTGTTCTGACTCCCTAGCGAAGCTACCTTTCCAGTGCTTAAATGCTATTAATCTGGATTTGCTGAGTTCTGCACAGATTTGAGGGCTTCACAATCCTCTAGCCGAAGGATTAATCAGTTAATACCATATACCAATGGTATATAAAAACATTGTTATAGCCAAATCAATTCATTGAAGGTTTTTACATAAAAACAAAGAATAAACATCTAGCACAAACAGGACAGGGGCTCTCTATCATTGACAAGAATGCGCCGAATAAATAGACCTGTAAATCCTTGTGATATTTGGAATTGTAATTCCAAGCCAGACAGGGGCAATAATATAATCAAAATATTCATGGAAAGCTGATGTTTTGAGATACAGTTTGTAAATACTCTTAACCTTCATAGCACAAGTGGAAGTTTAAGACCACACACACACACACACACACACACACACACACACACACACACACACACACACACACACACAGAGAATTGAATAGGATGGTTTATGCAAAGAAATCAAATAACCAGCCTTTCATGTAATCAGTGGTTTGTGAATAATTTCTATCTGATAAGATTCCTTGTAGATTTGGACAATCCACAAACAACCTTCTTATAAACCTTATATATAAATCGTATTATAAACCTCATCATAGTGAGCCATAGGGAAGAATAAATAGCTTGGGGAGTGCAGCGGCACACGGGAAGACGCAGCTCCCTTGAGAAGGCCGGGGAAGAGCTCCCAGTCCGAAGGGATGCCCGACTCACATGAAAAGAGCCACCAGCAACGGACCACACAAGGTTCATGGAAAAATATTCTGGGCAGAAGTAAGTGGCTAGAGTTGAGGAAGGGTCAGAGAGATGCTATGTGATGCTCTCTCAGTTCTCTGGGGCTTAAAGGGCTATACAGGAGAGGCCCTGGGGGGCTGAGTCTCTGTGCTGTTCCTGATGGTACGTGTGGTATCAGATGCCTGATGGTCATCAAGTATAAGAAAAGAACAGGCTCATGCCTGTAATCCTAGCTATTCAGGAGGGTGAGATCTGAGAAGCCTGGTTCCTAGACCTTTCCAGGCAGGAAAAAAATCCTTGAGATTCATATCTCCAACTAACCACCAGCAAGTCAGAAGTGATGCTGTGGCTTAAAGTGGTAAAGTGCTGGCCTTGAGCAAAAGAGTTCAGGGACAGATCCCAGGCCCTGAGTTCAAGCCCCATGAATGACAAAAGGCAAAATTTTGAGAAGACACACTTTAAATATCCAACAAAGATTAGCTGTTGATTACTATTGTATTATTAGTTAGATAATACAAAGTCCAAAGAGATTAAGAATAAAGACCCTATGAAATATATTTAAAACAACAAGTAGAAACCATTCAGAACAACTGATGAGCTGCAGCAAATATAAAAGGCGAATTTTAGGTGAAAATGAAGTTTAATATACTGAGTTTGGAATCCATTAACAGACATGGTAACTTAATAAAAAATTATTGTTGAAATGTACAACTAGAATTAAAAATGTTTCATTATCAAAAGTGGATAAAACTATATTTTGCCCTGGTGGTTGTTAACTACAATAGTTGAATAATAAGCTTATTTTTATACAGTAGAAATAAAATTTGAAAACCTGTAGCTCCTGTATTTCTGATTTACAATCCTTAAAACCTACTCTAACTCCTGGCTTTTAATTCTGATACACTAGAGTCAATGTAGAAAGCTCCTTGGAGAACTGACATTTCCAACTAGTTTGCTCATGCTTTTCTTTTGAGGAAAAAAGGTACATGTTGTCATTATGTGCATGGATATAAAAAAGATAAATGAGTTCAAATTTCCCATAATTTAGCTTTCTGAATATAAATCAGAAGTCATTTGCCAATACAGCTGCGGGTAATTTTACTGACAGGGAAGGTTGCCAATATTTTACATTTTACGCTGTGGCATTTACCCCAAAGCACTTGATGCTCTTCATGGGCTGTCAAATAAAATACTGAGTATCTATGGACCTTACTTCATAGCCCCATGCAAAACCTTCCACACTGATCCAATGTCTATCATTGTAAATGTGTGTCACCAGAGTTCTAATGCCTGTGTCCTGCACAATTCCAAACAGGGAGAAGAGTAGGAAGGAGACTGAGTCAGAAAATGATCTCATTCAGATATTTTACAGAATGGCTTATTCACATGCATTCATATTCATATTTATGTCTGGTTGCATTTTATTTTTTTAATATATGCACAGAATGAATTTACAGACTCAGTGTCACAAAGGTTTTGCTTTGATATAAGAAATAAAATGGATCTTTTTTTTTTTTTAAACACAGCAAGCATATCGCTCAGGAACGTATTGCAGTCCCAGAATACATTGCAAAGATTGACAAAGGCATACTGATTAGTTCCTGTTCTTTCTTCCATGGTATTATGGATCCTTACACAATAGTGAATATCAGTTTGGATTTGTTTTGACCACAGGTACTTAAAGCTCAGTGTTGAATGCATTCTGCAATAGAGGCAGACGCATACAAGTACCAGGCAAATCTTAATAAATCTAAATGGATAGGGATGGCCAGGATGTCGGCTGGCAAGTTTTCTAGTGCTGATTGCCAGCACAAAAGAATCTGGTGCTATTATCAAAGAGCTGTGGTTGTGGGCCTTTTGAGTGTGTGGTTCTTGTGACTGAACTCACAGTCTAATGTTTGCCAGGCCACTGCTCTACCATTTGGGCCATAACCCATCCCATTTTTGCCTTAGTTTTTGTTTTGTGTGTGTGTGTGTGTGTGTGTGTGTGTGTGTGTGTGTGTGTGTGTGTGTGTGTGTGTGTGTGTGTGTGTGTGTGTGTGTGTGTGTGTGTGTGTGTGTGTGTGTGTGTGTGTGTGTGTGTGTGTTTTAGATTTCTGGATATTGTCTCTTGCCTTCATCCAGGCCAGCCTTGTGACAAAGATCCCCTTACCTCTGCCTCCTGAGCATCTGGGATTATAGACAGGCACTACCAGGTCTATATGGCCTGTTGAGATAGGGTTTCTCTAGCTTTGGGGGCCAGATGCCCTGGAACTGCAATCTTCTTATCTGCCTCCCAGCAGCTGAGATTAAAGGTGTGCGTGCTTTGCTCTGTCTGTCTGACAGCTTCCTGAATGAGGATTTGGATTCCATTCATCTGAATCACAACATTCTTAGGGTTAAGATAACCTTTACCAAAAGCACTGAAAAGGCCACAGAAGCTTGAAGCCAAGAAGAGTTGCAACAAGGGAGAAAAACACTGAAAGTATCTTGGAAGAAAGACACTGAAAGTAAAAGAATGTGGGGAAAGAAGGGATTTATAAGTATGGGTTTGTTCTGGAGAACCGGGAAGGGGAAGCACACATTCAGGGCTGTACATGTGTTCTAGAAAGGGCAGGGAATAACCCCAGCTTTCCCCAGGGCCTCAGTCTTGATGCAAGTAGGAAGTGAGGGCAAAGACAGGGCTGATCCCCAGGGAAGCACGGAAGCAGTCAAAAGAAAGCAATCTAAGAAAATTAGGATGGTCATCAATGAAGGAAAGCACACAAAAGCACTGGAAAGAATCCCTAAAGCTTAAGTTGGTTCTTTGGGGAGAAAAATGACTGAAATTAAAAACAAATGTATAGAAAAACTAGGAAAGAGCAGAGATGTATGATTAAAAGTCACAAACATCCATAGCAATCTTAAAGAAAGATGATGAGATGCTATTAATACTTGTACATTAAAAGTTAAAGAACCTAGACAAATTGGACAAATTCTTGTAAGCATATATAATACTAAAACTGACCCAAGAGATTGGGTCAGCACTTTTCATCAAAGAAGAGCCCAAACTCAGAGGACTTACCTAGTATAGTTCACGAAGCTTTCTAAGTAAGGAACACCGAGTTTTTAAAATTCTTCTAAATAATAGAAATGCAGGAGGAAATATGCCTGACATGTTTTTATGTCCTTGAATATCCTTGAAACCAAAGTCAGATAAAGACATAAGAAAAAAATCAGACATCAATATCAGTTACAGAAGCAGGCAGCAAAATCCTCCACAAAAAAAAATGAACAATTAACTCCAACGGAGGGCCATGCTCAAGTGAGATGTGCAAAATCACCAACAAGAAGTGGTCAAAGCACATACATCATAGCAGGTGAGAAAAAAACTACATATCCCCCCGCCCAGCATATACAGAAAATGCATTTGACGGCATCTTAGTGCTTTTCATGTTAAAAATATCTCTTGACCTAGGAGTGGAAAGGACTTTCCTCAACTGGACAGAAGACATCTATGTAAAACACCTACAGCCACTGCGATGTTCAATGATAAAAGATTGGAAGCCTCTCTTTGAAATCAGGATCCAAGATGATTCTAAACGAAATACTGGGCAAGAAAAACAAATGAAAGACACTTCTATAGGAATAAAAATGATCTCTATTTGCTGTAGACCTAACTATAAATATGCATATTGATATGTGTGTGTATATATTTATATCTGTGTGTGGCTATATATAATGTTTAAAACATCACATACTATCAAAACATGCCAATTCAAAGAAGTGGTAGAATAATAACACAAAATTGTTTATATTTTTATATACTAATAATCATCAGAAAGTAAGTCTATTTGTGGTAGAGTCAAAAAGAATATCACGCGCAGGAATTAGTTTAAGACTTAAGAAGTTTAAGACTTCATTATGTTGTATAGGAAATGTACTCATTACTGTAACTGTCACCAATCTGTATACTATTTTTTACAATAAAAAAAAACATAAAAAGACTTACATATGCATAACAAGAGCCTCCAAAGCCCTGACCAAATAAATCAAAGCAGACCCAAACAAATCACCTTTGACATGATTATAAATACAGTGCAAGTTCTTATTAAAATCCCAAATGCTTTTTGAAAAAGCAAACGGAATGCCTAACCCGAATTTCACATGGACTTGCAAATAACCCCAAATGCTGAAGAAAGTAAAGAACAGATGGGCAGAGTCAGGCCTCCGATGTTTAAAACTTACTACAAAGCTACAAGAATAAACATAAGGTAGTGGAATAAAACATAGTATATCTCAATATACATCCAGTTATTCATGTTCGGTTGATTTCTCATGAGATTGCCACCTTTCAAGGAACAAAGAGAAGTCTCTTCAACCAAGGATGCTTAAACAACTGGAAATCTACTGCAAAGGCATGAAGTTGTAATCTAGCTCATGCTACATGTAAAAATCTAACTCAAAATTGATCGAAGACTTCCATGTAAGAACTGAAATCACGAAACTACTGGAGAAAAACAGAGGGATACATCGACATGACATCAGATTTGTCAGTGGATTCTTAGATATAAGATCAAAAGAAAAAGCAACAAACGAAAGCATAAAGAAAATCTGGCTTTGCCAAAATGAAAAGCAAGTGTTCATCCATGGACATTATCATGATACAAAAGAGAAACAAGATATTCTGATGTCATCCAAAGATTTCTTGCAGTATTCAAAAGAATTTTAAAAGCAACATTTAAAACTTTCACAGAAACATTCATAGAAGCCCTATGCACTATCACCAAAACAAACGTCCATGATAAATGCGATATATCCATACAATGTGATATGATTTCACAAGTGTTCGTGCATGATGAAACATAATTGAACCTCAAGAACATGTCAGGGGAAAGGATAGACACTAAAGACCACACATTGTGTAGCTCCATTTATGAGTCATATTCCGAACAGAAATTCATGAGGACAGAGGTGGCTGGACAGGAAGCGGGGGATGATGGCAATTGTGGAGATGGAATTTTTCTTTGGGATGAGAGTGGTTCAAAAATAAAACATGTCAGTCCGACCCCCTTTGCAGCCATTCTAAATGTCATTGAATAGTAGGCCTTAACATGGTTAACTTAACAGGGTTATCATGTGGAGTTTGCCTCAATAAAGATAAAAGTACATAAATTTAAAAGGACGTAAGGGAGCGACAGGCTATTTTTCACTGTAGATAAAGCAGTAAAATGAATAAATGGCCCCATCTGAGTTTGTTCAACTCAGTAAACATCACAGCAACACTGCAACATAGGCACGGCTTGTTCACGGTTTCTGTGGTTTTTTGGAAATGCATTCTTAGGAAATGGCCACAAACTGAACCAACTCCATAAAGTGATGCCCTTTTCGCTTAGTCACTAAAGCGAAGAGTCCTTGGCACCAAGCGCCCACAACTGCTCTTTGGTTCTCTGCCAGTATCTCCTCATGAGCTCCACCCGCAGTCGTTTCTTTAGCTACTCTTTGTCCACTGCAAGTGGACTGGACTGGACTGAAGGAGTGAGGGCTGTGCCTTCCAAAATACAAAAGGGCTTTGAAATCCGCAAGTCCTCTGCACAATTTGATTCTCTGGTAGGACATCCATTTCCCTGAAGTCTTCAGAAGCGATCTAAAAACTCACATTAAAAAAAAAAAATACCTTGCCGGAGAGGCTTCCCTGATTGCTTTCTGAGTAGAAATAACTTTTTATGTACTTTTTGGTGCCCATCGTGGGACTTGACCTCAGGGCCTGGATGCTTGTCCCTGAGATTCTCATGGCTAGTGCTCTACTACTTGAGCCATAGTACAACTACTGGCTTTCTGGTGGTTAACTGAAGATAAGAGTCTTACAATCTTTCCTGCCCAGGCTGGCTTCAAACTGTAGTCTTCAGCTCTCAGCTCCTGAGTAGCTGGGATTGTTGTTTACATGGGATATGCATGCATGCATCTCTACGTGCATTGTACCTGTTCACGTGTGTGTGCGTGTGTGTGCACACGTGTGCTGTGTAGGTATAAAATGTAGAGAGGGGGCTTCAACCATAGGTATTCTCAGTGCACCAGTGATGGCTACTGTGCATTCTCACAGAGTCTCTTAGATTCAGTGTCCTGAACCTGCATCTTAATTTCCTGCATTCAGGTAATCAAATCTCATTTCAAAACCAAAGTCTATCAACAGAAGGATCTTTCCAAATCAATAACATAACAATAAAAAAATCACATTCAGAAAGTTATAGGTTCTACAAAACATAACTCTTAACTTTGAATTCTATCATTTTGACTCCGATCCAATTAATACCTTTGTTGCAGCTTTGGCTGTGCTGTTAATATCCTGTTGGTGCCAACCTTTTAAGTACTGAACGATCTTAGCTACTTATATATGAAGTTATCTTTATCTTAATTTGTTTATGCATTCATTCAACAAATGCCGGCTATGCCCCTGCCATAGAGCACCTCTGCACTCTGAGAATGTACCAAAGGAAAAGGAAGCGAAATGGTCCCTACCTTCATGGGGCTCACAATTAATCAGATAAAGAGACATGGTCCCTAACTTTATGAAATCACAATTACTCAGGCAGAGAGACACTAGCACAATCAGCGGCAGAATACACAGGCACCCTTAACATATTAAGCAGCATGTAAGAATAAACAAATTAAATTTAAATCTCTGAAAAATAACTTAATTACACAGCACACTAAAAGCCCTTAGAGATCTTTAAAATAAAAGGAACATAACAATAATTTCAAAGAATATTATTAGTTTTCTTTAGATGTGCCAATTATCCCTAATAGCGCTTCATTATTCAAATAACTAAGAAGAGGGGTGGGGGGAAGCCAAGTCAAAAACGATATTCATAGTGCAGTTCTTAAAGTGGAGAAAACAGGGAAAAGAAAGACTTACTAATTACGCAGGATTTGTGCACCATGTCGTTACCCAAATCCTCCCCCTGCTTTATGTTATTCTCTCACCCCTTCTCTGCATGTTCCAGGAAGACTGAATTTTAATCCCCGGCTTAAATGTTATCTCTTTGCTCAAGTATTTTCCTGAACTCTGCCCTCCTTCCAGCCAGAACAGTTTGCTCTTTTCTCTCCGTATCCAAGTCCTTCCTCGCATCTTCCTGGAGGCGCTCATGATATCTGTGCGACAGGGCCAGTGTTTAGGAGCCGTTGCTTTACATCACGGGACGCCCGCGGTGCTGTCCATGAGCCATGGGTAATTATTCTGGACGTACCCCTGTGGCTGACATTCCCATCATAAAAAAAAAGAAAGAACACTTTTCTAAAACCTACACTCATTACTATAGTGTCCAGAGCATATTCTGGTGAGCCGGAGATTACAGTTATCCTATCCAGAAATACCTTGTGAGGTGACATATCTACGTGGCCCTGCTGGAATGAGCCACCGGGGGAAGACTGTACAGCTTTCAAATATTCCCTCTGAGAGAGAACAGAGTTCAAAGCAGGCAATTCACATGATGCTCAACAAAAACAGATGCTCTACACACAAAAGTCCTCCTGAGATGACACTCTCTTGTCTTCCAGTAGCTTCCATTACAAAAATGTTCAATACCTACTGCCAAAAGCTCACACCTGTCGTTCTAGCTACTCAGGAGGCTGAGATTTGAGAAATGCAGGTTCAAAGCCAGCTTGGCAGGAAAGTCCATGAGACTCTTACCTCAAATAAGCAACTTAAAAAGAAAACAAACCAACTAGAAGTGGACTTGTGGCATGGATGATAGAGCACTAGCTTTGAGCACAAAAAGCTCAGGGACAGCACCCAGACCCTGAGTTCAAGCCCCAAAACTAGTTCAAAAGAAGAAAAAAAAAGTTGAAGAAAACAGAAAAAAAACTGAGATCCTTAAAGAAAGAGCTTCAGTAACAATCTTCAATAATCTTGAAGAAGATGGATAGAAGAGCAACTACCAGGTGATACACTGTAATCACTAAACACTACTAAATAGAATAATTACTATACTTCTATATTTTGAGAGTATTATTTTAGCAATGGCAGTATATTAATAATAACTAATGAAATATTACTTTGGCTTCTTTAGGTGTTGATATCCAGGGTGGAGCTTTGTCAGCCACAAGGAATGAGTTAGCACAAGTGAAAAATAAAACACATACACACGAATTTTAACAGAAGGCAGTACAGGGAACTGGTTTGAAAAGTTCAATTATAACATCTTTCTTCTCATGATTTAACATTTTTCGAGTATGCAACTCATTTTCATTGGCCTACTAAGAATCTGACATGCTTCCGGAAGCTGCTCAGCTTCACTTCCCACTCAGGCCAAGTGCTTCAGCCAGACAACATACAGTTGTTCTCCTCTAAGGATTTGAAAATCTACCTAAAGAGCGGGTTTATTTCTTGCTTCATATTCTGCAAGTCTCACAGTTAGGGTAAAATACACTGTGGATAAAGACGAACAGAATTCCTAGAAGAAGGAGCACTTGTTGTAGAAAAGTAACATAAAGACTAAGCTCCTCTTCAAACACAATCAAAGCTAGAAGGGAAAGTGCAATTATTCCTGCAAGGACCCCAGAGGCTCAGGGCACATATTCCCAGTGGACAGTAACTCAGAGAACTTGAGGACTACTCTTAATATATTCTCATTACTACTTAATAATGAAATCCAGACAAACATCGAAGTAAAGAACTGAAGATTCAGAAGTAGAAGTCACGGATAACCAGAATTTAAAACTATCCTCCCTAGTTATCTTTACAAATATTGTGTCAACTACAAATAAATACAATATAGGAAGTAAGGTTTTGAAAAGTATGAGAATTGTAATTATAATGTACAGTGTGTGATTGTAATAACAAAGGTTGGGTTAGGACAGTTCACAAAAATGAAGAAGGGAAAGCAAATTTTAAAACATGACCATGTCATTCGTTTCCAGACCTTAAATACTGCCCTGCATATCTGAAGATAGCACGTATAGACATAGTGAATTGAAACCCATTTTATGCCTATTGGAAGCTAATAAAATTTAACAAAGAATGGCATATATAAACCAAGAAAGTAAATATACCTTAGTGAAATAGAACTGCAAAAATATTTACTGAAAAATATACTTATGTGAGACATTTCTTTGTATTGAACACAGAATAATGAAGCCCATGAGACATTTCTTGAAAAAGGGAGAGAATAGGACAAGAATAATAGAATATGTCAGAAAGATCTGTTCAAAGGGCCTGGTATATACATGTTTACCTGCACACATACATGCACACATATACATGCATACCTGATAGCACAATGAAACCCTCTTGCATTACAAACTTGTTAACACTTTTTTAAAAATTACAGAAAATTCTTTACAGAAAGTCAGTTTATGTGGTTTTCTTTATGTGCAAATATTGTCCATTATCTTGGGAAAAAATCAAAAATTGAAAATAGTTTCATTAAAAGATTAAGCAGAGTGAAGATTTGCTAGAGTACATTCTCTTAAGCAGAAAGCAATACATAATGGTAGCCTAAAGCATGACTTGCATATGATTTCATCATCTCTCCAGATACTGTTGAATACAGTCCTTGGGAACATAGGATATTTTGGTATTGACTGCTAGACTGTACATATAATATGGCCCCCAAACCTTACGCCACCTTGTGGTGGTCTTTCATTGTGGCAAGACACATAAATCGACACACTGACACTGCCTAAAAACCACTTTCTCTTCCAACCATATCCCATAGTTAAGTATTGCATGACTACACAATTCCATTTCAATATCTACACCCTAAAGGAATGTTTATGAAATCCCTTCACAATCAGAGTTCAGAATCCAGTGGAAATGTTCTTCCCTGTGCACCCAAAACAAACAAACAAAAAAAAAGCATAGACCGTGGCCCCAACTGTTGTGAGAGCTATGAGATTCTAGAAACCTGTTCTCCTACTCAGCCAGCCCACCAGTTCAACGCATTCAGGGAAAGGAAAGGGTCACGTCTGTGCCTCTTTCCTCTTGGTGTGGTGCCAGGCTTCGTTGGACATTTGGCAAATGGGTGGATGGTTACCCTGCCTTGAAGCTCAACCGTCCAAAGAGGGTAGGGTGCACTCTCATGCTAGTGACTGGAAGACAGAAATGCGAGGACTGGCTCCGTGCTGACGATTCTCACCAGCACCCTGGCTCCAGGGCTCACGCAATGGCTGCAGCTACAGCTGCAGTCCCAGCATGGGAGTGGTCCCTTCCTCAGCAGCTCCTTTGCCACCTCGACCTGGTCACCTACAGTGGCCCACAGGCCATCCCCTCCTTTGTCACTGGAACCTCAACCTTGCCTAAAGAGGAAGAATTGTTTGTTTGCCTTGTTGGTCCAATGACTTCTTTAAAATGCAAGTGTTTTTGGTTGTTTGTCCCAGATCATTTAGGGAACACTGGCAAGAAAGAGTCAGTGAAGCGGAACTCAAGCGGGGCCAGAGGACAACAGACACCTGAGAACTGAGGGCAACACTGGAGACTGTTTGGAGATACGTGTCTGACTGGCTAGGAACTCTGTTTCCTAGCCAGTTTCTGGCCCATCCTACTGAGGATACTGCTCATCCAACCAGACAGAGTCTTACCTACTGATGATCCTACTGATGATACTCCTCATCCAAACAGACACAGTCTTACCTACTGATGATCCTACTGATGATACTCCTCATCCAAACAGACACAGTCTTACCTTCTGGTGTTTCTTACAAAATCAGTAACTACCTTACATGTTGGTGCTTTTCATCCAACCAGAAACAACTGGAAAGATTATGTGTGGATAGAAAAAACAAATCACTGTCTCTGGTCTAGAAAATCTGCGTATACAGTATTGTTATATTGGTCATGCTTTGGCAGAGATTTTCATACAATTTTACTAGATCTGAAGTGCTAAAGTACATAGAACTATAGAGGACAAGATTGTAAATGTGAAATTCATATTGTTCTTTCTACATTTATACTCTCCGGTGAGTTTAGGCTATTAAAGTGCTATATACTTAGACACTTCCTGAGAGGAAACACCATATTTCTTTCCAAACTACTAAGATGAAATCTAAAGGAAAAGCATATCTGAGCTTTCTCCTTCTTTGCCATCAAGACAACAGAACCAGGCAAAGCCTGCAATCTCAGGCCACGTTGAGTCCTAATTTGTCCTACGGGAAGGAAAATCCGCCCCAGCATGCTCTCACGGCTGGTATGTTTTCCAGATAAGATGAGCATTAGAGGATGAGTTCCATCTCCCTTCATGGGTAAATTTTTGGCTGTTATTTTGGTTAAAATATTTTTATTGAATTACAATTAGCTGACATGATTAGATATAATAAAAATAACACGGATCATTTAAAAGATATACCTACTCTCCCCTGCCATTTCATCCCAACCCGCCTGTGATTCTTCATAAGACATCTGAAAATGCTTTTAGCATAGGAAACCATGCTATTTTTTGCCACTCAGCAAACAATCAAAGATGTTCAAGTGTTTCGCTAAATCTCAGAAAATAAATTCAGGGGAAAAGTCAACTTTCCTTTTGAAGACTATTTCACTACCTCAGCCTCAGGCAAAGCATGGGGCAGTTAGTATCATTAAATGTGGTGCTAGCAGAGCGCCCGGAGACCGCAGTGCATCTGATTTCAACTGAAAAATTCATTCAGATTCTATTCATCTGTAGACTTAAACTGGGTGAACCCAGGAGAGCACTTTTCTAAGAGCATTTAGAAAAGATAAGGTACAGAGTAGATTCTATGCTCAGCTGTACCAAGCATTTCACCAGTGCCACTTCCACATGTTAGCAAAAATCACAATTAAAGCCAGCAAACCACCGTGCTTTAAGGTTGAGATGCCTTGGACAGAGTGATAAATAAAGCCAGCTGGCTAAGGCTGAGCTTACCAGAAAATGTAAGGGGCCTTCACTTCACTGTTAATTATGAAGTCTCGGGCCAACCCATCACCTCAATTTAACCAGCATAGGAATTCCAAGCACAATAAAATTAGTGTTTCTTAATGGAATGTTTTTCACATTGTTACTTTAATGAAGAAGTTACTAAAATATGACCAGTTACATAGTAAGCACAGGTGAGAACAGTACATTTGGTGCTTTGATAATGAGAAATTAATGTTTAAAGCTCATAAGCTTAACGTATGCTTTCCAAAGCAAAATCCAAATTTTTCAAATGAAAATGACTAGCTATCTGCTACTTTTAAATACTGCAACCTTGTAAAATATATATATATATATATATATATATATTATATATAATTATATATGTTTGGTCCCTCTCACTTTTATCTTCTTCTTTTTTTTTTTTTTTTTCCAGTCCTGGGGTTTGGACTCAGGTCCTTGGAGCTATTCCTGCTCAAAGCTAGCACTCTATCACTTGAGCCACTGCGCCACTTCCGGATTTTTCTGTTTTTGTGGTACTGAGGAATCACACCCAGGCCTTCATGCATGCTAGGCAAGCGCTCTACCGCTAAGCCACATTCCCAGCAGCTCCCTCTCACTTTTCAAAGCAGAGTTATATGGACAATAACACTGACAAGCTGTCCTCTACTACTCAATTCATAATTGAGTTGGCTACCTTTTTAAGCCATTGTGGAAAAATTATGATAATGATAAGCTTGTTACACACATTTTGAAAGTGAAGTTCATCAAGTATAAACTAAAATTATAAAACTAGAAACTAAATTATGAAACATCTTAGTGTTTCCTTTCTTTTGTTTTACTTAGTTATTTCACACAGATTCACGTAATTGTTATTGTTTTTCCTTAAAACAATTGTCCCTCTCTTCCTTCCTCCCTCCCTCCCTTCTTTCCTTCCTTTCTTCCTTCCTTCCTTCCTTCCTTTCTTCCTCCCTCCCTTCTCTCTCTCTCTCTCTTTCTTTTTTGTTGGTTGTGGGGCTTGAACTCAGGGCTGGGCACTGTCCCTGAGTCCTTTTTGCTCAAGGCTAGCACTCTACCACTTGAGCCACGGTGCCACTTACAGTTTTCTGGTGGTTAACTGGAGTAAGATCTCAGGAATTTTCCAGCCTGTGCTGTCTTTGAACTGTGATCCTCAGATCTCAGCTGAGTAGCTAGGATTACAGGGTGAGCCACCAGCCTATAAGGCACAATTATATTTCTTTAATATAGTATTTATATGTAGGATGCCAACATTGCAATACATGTAATAAAATGGAAGAATTAAGATAATGATTTCATGTTTAGGTAAAAGTTGCAGATATTGCATCTTTGGTGTGATAGAAGGGGAGGGAGATCATGGGTTCTACTGACCAGGTACACACACACACACACACACACACACACACACACACACACACACACACACACACACACACACACACACACACACACACACACACACACACACACACACACACACACATTTGGAAATAGGCAATCATAGTCTATTCATATGGATTTTATTATTCCTGGTTTTCTCTCCAAGAAGTCAGCAGAGACCTATTTTTCATTTAGTTCACTTTCTCTTTGACCTATTTAGCTCAATATTTTTTGCATGAGGATGATACAGTTATAGACTTTGTTCTTATAGATTTGACCCATCATTTAAAATCAGTTATTTAATTTATGTTCGAAACACAAATTCAGGTTATAGACGATGTCTTTCTTGAAGCAGTCAGAAAGATTAATTTGGGTAAGAATTTAATCTTTGAGAAGAATTAACATCTCTGAGAAGAGATTAGAATCATACCTGACACAAAGTAAATGCTTAATCGATACTGTAGAATGAATGAATGAACACATGAAATATGAGACTCAAAATGCATTTCTTGCAGTTTATCAAAGTTCTACACAGTGTCAATGGCATGTAGGAATTGATCAGGCCAGAAAAATATATGCATTTTGCATTTTATAATCTGTGTTCAACCCATTCGTAGAACACAAATCATGTGAAATAAAAACTGCTGGCAAGTAAGTCTAAACAAAATGAAAAACCTCAAAATTAGGGTAAAGGCATTAAACTTAGAGATATCCAAAATGACTGGATTTTTAAAAAAGTAATGAAGTAGCCAGAATGCAGTGTATTTGATACTCTTCAAAAATGAAAATAAATCGCGATAAATGTTTTGTAACATGGTATCTTTGATGCTGTTTTTAAACAATGCACGGTACTGCTTGAACTGTTTTCATGGAATGTTCTCCTCAGTATTACATTTTATTACTCTTACCAATATATACATTAACTATTTAATAAAATGATCCAACCTTGGTCCCGTCTAACTTGCCCTAGACAAAATGGAATACAAACTGTGTGTGTGTGGGGGGGGGGGGAGACTAGGTTTGAACACAGAGCCTTGCTCTTTTTTCTTTTTTTCTGTGAGACTCTTTTTTTTTTTTTTTATTTTTTGTGAACATACTGTACAGAGGGGTTACAATTACATGGGCAAGATAATGAGTACATTTCTCATCAAGCATTGCAGCCTCCTCTTTTGTTTACCCTTCACATCCCTTCCCAGCCTCTCCCCCCCAATCCTACCCCCACCACCCGCACCAACGTTGTAAACAGAGCCTTGCTCTTGCTAGGCAGATTCTCTACCCCATGGGCTGCCACACTTCCAGCCTCTTTTGCTTTGATTATTTTTGATACAAGGGCTTCATTTATGCTCAGACTGGTCTGGACTGCAGTAATCTTATTGTGTGTACAGGATGAATACCACCACTCCTAGCTCATTATTGGTTAAGATAAGCTCTCACTATTTTTTTTTTTTTTTTGCCTGAGCTGGCATCCAACCAAGATCCCTGTCTTTCTACCTCCTGAATTGTTAGGATTATAAATGTATGCTACCATGTCTGGCACAAGTAATTTTTTAATAGGTGTTCTGGATCTATTTGATTGTGCTTCTATTTCCATCTTTACAAGTTATAGAGTTAAATCGTATAATATGTAAATTTCCCTTGAATTCTTTTTTTTTTTTTTTTTTTTTTTTTGGGTCCGGTCGTGGGGCCTGAACTCTGGGCCTGGGCGCTGTCCCTCAGCTCTTCAGCTCAAGGCTAGCGCTCTACCACTATGAGCCACAGCGCCACTTCCGGCTTTTTTCTTTTTGCTTATGTGGTGCTGAGGAATCGAACCCAGGGCCTCGAGCATGCAAGGCAAGCGCTCTACCACTGAGCCACCTTCCCAGCCCTCCCTTGAATTCTTAAAGAAAGATGTTACATGAAAAAAATAGGCAATCATTTTCCATCATTCAACAACTAGAAAAATCAACTGATAGACCAATATGAAAATATTCAATATACAAAAACAGGAAATGATAAATGGCCACATACACGAGGAGCAAAAACCTCACACCATCAGCATTTGTGAACAGGCAAAGCAAAGGAGATTCACATTTTGTTAAGAATGCATCTGGGAAACACCCACTAGCAAGCTAACAATATCTAGTAGGTACTGCGCTAACTTATGCCTGTGGAAGCCATTGTTTTGTATTATTCTTTTACATTTAGACTAAGATATACAGAAATAGTAGTGCTGATGTGTTAGTACAAAGGTTCTAAGAAACAAATGAGATAGAATTGTACATATCAAGGCAGTTCAATCTCAGCACCAAAACCTTGAACTGAAATAGGAAGTCCAGTTACATATAGACAAACTGCAAGAAAATGGCCCATATCATTTGAAAGAAACACAAAAGTGTTACCAATTTAGGAAAATTTTGCCTTGATTCATAAACCTGAGTTTCTTTCTGAAGCCCCTATGTCAAAATATCCTATAAGCTTCCATCTTTTTTTTATTGTGAAAATACTGTACAGAGGGGTTACAATTACATGGGCAAGATAATGAGCACATTTCTTATCAAACATTGTAGCCTCCTCCTTTGTTTCCCCTTCCCATCCTTTCCCATCTAAGCCCCGCCCCCACCCAATCCTCCCCTCCCCCACCAAAGTTGTAAAGTTCATTTTCAACATAACGACTTGTACATCTCTTTGTTGCAATGGGTCCACCTGTATCCCTATTTAAACGATTTCTTTTTTCCCTTCCCCTCCACAAATTATACTAACCTCAAATACAGTGAAAGCAGGGGTTATACCGTGGGGGGAGGGACATACAAAGCAACAAAGATATCATCTTATAAATATGTTAGAAACAATTGCAAGAAAGAAAAAACCTTTGAATACATATCTTAGGGTTCATTTCCCTAACATCAACTTATCTGACCTTTTCTGCTTGACTCAGACATATACTAGTTATTGCAAATAAGGGAAACCATGGGACCTATGTTTCTTTGGGCCTGGCTTACTTCACTTAATATAATTTTTTCCAAGCCTTTCCATTTTCTAATAAATGGGGCAATGTCATTCTTTCTGGTGGAGGCATAGAATTCCCTTGTGTATATATACCACATTTTCTTGATCCATTCATCGACTGAGGGGCATCTGGGTTGGTTCCAGATCTTAGCTATGGTAAATAATGCTGCAGTAAACATAGTTGTGCTGGTAGCTTTAGTATGGTCTTGTTTGTGAACATTTGGGTAAATGCCCAAAAGTGGGATTGTTGGGTCATAGGGGAGTTCTATGTGGAGTCTTTTGAAGAACCTCCATACTGCTTTCCAAAGTGGCTGAACAAGTTTACACTCCCATCAACAATCGAGTAAGGTTCCCTTCTGTCCACATCCCCTCCAGCATCTGTTGTTATTAGAGTTCTTGATTATAGCCATTCTAACTGGGGTGAGGTGGTATCTCAAGGTTGTTTTGATTTGCATTTCTTTTATGGCTAGGGAGGTTGAGCATTTCTTCATGTGTCTATTGGCCATCCTTCTTTCTTCTTCAGAGAAGTTTCTCTTTAAGTCGTTAGCCCACTTATTTATTGAGCAGTTGTTTCTTTGAAGATTTGTTGTTGGGGGATTTAATTTTTGAGTTCCAGGTATATTTTAGATATGAGACCCTTCCATCTTATTTATGTTTCTTTCCAATCATTTGAAATAAATGCAACAAATTATCTTTGAAGAAGCATGTATTATGCACTTTGTGAGAAATATTTCACAACTTGATGAAACCTGGGAAGAGCAATTTTCCTTTGTGGATGTGATGGTTTCTCTCATTTCAATGTCCACATAACTTATCCAGTTCTCTCCCTGAGTGGCCTTCTTGTGTTCTATCCTAGAGAGATGTGTATACAGCCAATCAAAGATAATTATTTCAGTGGGTTGTGTTCATGTGGTTTCATTTCTGAAATGATGTGAACTGAATCCAGGTTTACACACGGCCAGACAAAGTGCATTACAGGGAACTACACCCTAAATCCAAGATTGATTTGTTTGGTGTTTGTTTTTGCAGCAAAGTGTATAATGGCAAAGACAGTGAATATTCATAATATCCAAAATAGAGAAATGGTTGTGTATTTATTCACTGCAATGATTGCTTCGGGGGCAGCATTATCTATCCATGTAACATAGATAAATACTAAACACATCTCTTGTAATAAATTATAGCAAGAGGTTCATATGGTATTCAACACACTTTGCTGTATTAAAAAGTTAAAGAAGGGTAAAGTACTGGGTAGTTTGGTAAAATGGGTCATTTGTGCAGGACAGTTTACAATTGTAATTGCCAGGAGATTTCAAATATTACATTAAAAAGCAATGGAAGGTATTGTGGGTAGCTTTGAATCACTGGTTTAAGTTTAATTATTACTCTAGGTAATGAGAAACTGTGGGAAATGTTGAGAGAGAATTACAGGTTTCAAAATGAAATTTAGAAAAATTAATCTAGCAAGATTACAGGGATAATTGAACCAGGAGCTTTAAAAAAAAGGAACTTTACCCAGGCACAGCAGCGCTGAGCCTTAAGTTAGAGGGATGGTAGGGGGTTCAACCTAAAGGGGAGGACAATGCAGAGGAATTGAAAAGTTGCTCCAGCAAGATACAACTTTTGATTAGATGCAGTAAATGAGTGGGAAGAACCTGCTGCCTATGAAATCCAATCCTGAATGACTTTTGGGAAGAGTGATAATGCTGAAAAAGTATCTACTTAACTTTCCTGTGTGACCCAGTACATGACTCAGGAGGGAGATTAACATTGGTTCAAGGTAATAACAGACATCAAGCAGGAAATAGGAGAAATTTGGACACATGATCTGAAGACTAAAATGAAATTAAAGTTTAAAATACCTACTTCAGAGAAGTCTTGTTAAAGAGTGAACTAAAACTACAGTAGGGCCTAAGATGAAAGGATTTTAAGAGGAAGAGAATAAGATATTGGGAAATAATAAGATATTGGGAAAATGCATACTGTGGAGATGCCAGGAAAGAGCTGTGCTGGAGAGGGAAAAACCACAGGGCAGCAGAGCAAAGAGGAGACTGGAGCTGTTGGGGAGGGGAGGGGGGTGGGGGGGGAGGGGTGGGGGGAGGGGGGAGGGGGGAGGTGGTAAGGTACACACAGTGGAATGAATGTCCCCAGTGGAGGGCTTCCTAGATGATTCCTACTTCGGGTGGCTGACACATACATACACATACAGGTGACAAAACAGAACACTCCAGTTAGGCAAATGCCAGGACACTCACACTCAGCCGATAAAGCCTGGAATTTGGGAGGCGGGCAACAGTGAAGATGCTTCCTTTCCTTACTCGGCCAGCCCCCAGCTTGGCTCCTGGGTTTTTACATGCACAAATTTATGTGCATAATTTTGCCAGGCTAACATGTCTGAATTAATTAAAACACCATCGTGTCTTTCCCCATCATGATCATTGTAAATGCCAGGCAAAAGGGGAAGAATGTCCCAAAGAGATCAAATTAAATATAAAACATTACAAAAGCAAATATAAAATATTCCTTCCTCAGTGTCAAGTCAAATCTCTTTTTGTTACTTGGACGCACCAATACTAACAGTTAAAAGGAGCAAGGTTTGCCACGTGACCAGCATGAGGCCTATTTTCTAAGTTATATATTATTAGAAGCTTATGTAAGACTTGGCCATTGTACAGATAAAACACAGCGATCATTAGCCAACACATATGACATAAGTTTTCTGTCTCTGAAAGTTTTGTTTTTCAGTTCATTGATAACATTCAGTAGTAGCGTATTAGACCAGATGGATTAACTGGTTTCAAACTGCATTGAGAAAGTACATAACAGGCAGTTTCACTATATGTACAGCTTATTAATAAGGAAAAAGTGGGCCATATTCAAGTCTAGGGAGGTATCCTCAGAGATATCTCCAGCTTTACAGCACATTTACATAATCATTTAATCAACTGTCCAGGGTGTATCAAGGATTCAAAATCAGCCATGTCACTGCAATTCTTTTTAAAAATAACTTTATTTGTTTCTCTTCTCATTTTATTCAGGTACTGAGATGAACCACATTTTATTCAGAAACAGAGAACATTACTGAAAGGTTTCAGACGCTTCACTGGGAGTTTGCTTACTTGGTATTGTGGTCTTTGGGTTAGCATTCCTAAGGGAGCTGTGTTGAGGTGCCCCCTTGAGCGTGGAGGTGGCCCATGGCACTGTGGGTATGGATGTGTCCCTAAAGTCATCCTTCGCTAGAGGGATGGGACGTGGAATTTCACTGGAATGAGGCTGTTGATTAGCTTTGATCTGTATATCACCGAGTGTTTGCTGGAGAGGAGGCTGACACTCAGCATCTGTAACAACCAAGTTTTGTACATCTGTTCATTTCTGTGGGAATAGAGTGCACAAACCTCAGGGCCCCTGGTAATTAAGGTACTCTTTTGGCAAAATAATGCTGCTTACATAAACCTCATGGCACAGAGAGCAGTGTCTTACCACCGTAAAAAAATGAGTAATGTGTATATTTCCCCAATTCAGAGGGCAGCAGGGGTAAGAACAAGCCATGAAAAGGGTTTAGCCAAAGAGGTGAAGCATACCTACGTTGCGAGGAAAAGATTCACTCCAGTGGTCTTTGGTTTACTATTATTTCCATCCCATGTTTGAGAAGCTGCCATTTATCAACTGTAGTTAAAAAAAACTATCCCTATAATGTTCAATTGAAAGCTCTTTAATATTAAATTCAGGGCCTACTTCCTATGTCTCTGAGAACTCACTGAGAATAGTGTCATAACCCATCAGCCTGAGATAAAAATTGTAGGAATTTTATCACACATTATAATGAGCATCCATTTAAACATAAAATGAACTAAAGAGTCCCAGAGGAACATAAATAAACACAAAAAAGCATCTAGATACACAAAAAATATGGGCAGTGTTTTAAATAAAAGTTGTTCATGTAACTATTGCCAATACATATCTGTTGCTATACTTCCCTCCTTGGGGATAAACTAGCATAATTACCTTAAAATGGCAAAAACCTAAAATAGTTTATGAACTTCAAAGGTGATAGAACATTTGGATATTTAGATAACAGGGCTGCCTGAAGACAGACTGAGTTTGAGCCTTAGTATGGCCCAAACAACAACAAACCAGCCACCACAAAACTCCTGGTAGAGACTAGAAAGTCTTAAATTGGGAGGAAAAATTCTCTGATCTCTAAAAGAAGACAAGGAGGATTTTTGGTACTGGTGATGAAAGCCAGGGCCTTGCATTTCCTAAGGAACAGCATGCTGTATCACCGAGTTCTATCCTGGGGCTCGAGAACCATTTTTATGTCTCATTTTTAGATATGGCAATGTGTTACATTCAAATATACCTGCCTATTCAAACATTTCTCCAGATACTTAAAGTCCACAGAAAACCATAATTCACTTTTTATTGCCACTGTGACTTGGTTTTCAGAATAATTATTGTTATTGAGATTAACCAGTAAAGTCACATCCATTTACTGTGAGAACTTCTCTCCCTCCTTCCTTTTCTCCCTCCATCCTTCCTTTCCTCCCTCCCTCCCTCCATCTTTCCTTCCTTCTTTCTTCTTCCTTTCTTCCTTCCTTCCTTCTTCCCTTGCTCTGTCCTTCTCTCCTTCTCTTATATACTCCCTCCCTCTACCCTTCTTTAATTAAGAAAAACTGGTCTAAAGATCTAGAGAGCAGAAATAAATGGAGTAGCTACAGGAGAGGGCACTGTGAAATGTGATTAATTAATTAAAAGTGATTATGTGTTAATTAAATTAACTACAGGATAAATTCAGTAGATTATGTGTACATTCATTGGAAATGTTTGTATGAATATATAACTAATGCCAAATCTACCCTTGCCATTTCTAAATCTTTAGTCTTTTCCACATTTTCTTAGCTTTGGCTTTTATATGTAAGTTATATACTTGTAAATAATTTTGACCCAGCTTGTGCAACCCTGAAAATACAGATTTTATTTTTAAATGCATCTTTATTTTTCTAAAATCATGATTTTCATTGGAGATACTTTGAACTTTAGGTATGGAAAATGAAATGATTCATGTTTCCATGGATATGCTTAGAAAAATAACATAAAATATTACCCAATGTGTCAGCATGGCTGTGTGTAGAAATCCTTTGTGTCAGAGGTGAGTTCAGCCATTGACTCTATAATGTGGTGAATGCATACTGGAAGCCAAACTTCATGGCACTGATAAACAGGAAGCTATGCCCTGTGGTACACTGCCCACTCTATTCAAACCATCACTGAAGGGCACCCTTCCCCCAACCATCTTCTCAGTGATGTGTCCAAGTTGACAATCTATCAAGCAAAAGTCAGCCTGAGCTAGGGGAGAGAATTAAGACTCACAGAAAAATCTTCATTTTTACTCTCATTTATTTTCTCCCAAATATTGTTCATATGCTAGTTATTTTCTATATAGAAGAAAAGTGAGCTCACTGCATCTATTGGAAACTTCAAGTCATGGGGCTTTGTTCTCCCATAGACCCTCAGCTCAGAACAACTCTACCAAAATAATAAAAATAGATGGATTTCAAAACGATAAACACAAAGCAAGGAGCCAGTGTTCTTGCCTATAATCCTAGTTACTCAGGAAGCTGGGATCTGAGAACCAATGTTTAAAGCCAGACTGGGAAGACCAATCTGAGAGATTCTTATTCCAAATACCCAGCAAAAAGCCAGAACTGGAGGAAAGGTTCAAGTGATAGAGGAGCAGCACTAAACAGAAAAAAAAAAAAAGAGTCATTCAGAGTATGAGATGCTGAATTCAAGTTCCAAGACCCGGCATAGGTTCAAAATCATCATAATAATTTTATTATTATTTTAAATTTTTAAAGGGACAAATAAAGGAGGGGGTAATAATGCTCGATAGGAAATGGACTCATTACCTTGCTCATGTAACTGTAACCCCTCTGTACAGTTACTTAACAATAAAAAATATAAATAAGAACAAAAAATTAGCAAAAGCTGCTGTACACAAAACTAACATACAACCATTAGTAGTGTTTCTATGCATTTACAATAAACTATTTAAAGGCATTGCAAAAGAAATTTACAATAGTTATAATACAACAAAATAGCATCATTTAAGAGTGAATTTAAGCATGGAGGTAAAGATCTAAAAAATGAAAACTCAAAACTCTGGTGAACACAACCAAGGAAGACACACAAATGAATGGAAAAAGTATCCTGGATTTGTGGAATGAAGGAATTAGTTGTGTCAAACTGACCATATAAAGAAATCGATAGGGTTACTTTGGTGCCCATTAAAATCCTAACAACCTTTTTCACAGATGTAGAAAAGAAAACTAAAATTTGCGCAGAATCACAAAACAGTACAAATAGCTAAACAACCTTCAGAAAAGAGCAAACACTTGAGGAACCATGCTACTTGACTTTAAAATAGACAGGGAAGCTACAGTAAACAAGAATGCGCTTGCATTAACACATACACAGAGGTAGGCACTGGAGACAAAGCTCACATTTGCAATACTACTCAGGAGGCTGATAGCTGAGATCGCAGGTCGAAGCCAGGCCAGGCGGGAAAGTTTGTGAGACTCTTGTGTCCAATTAACTACTAAAACAAAAACAAACAACACCCAAGAAGTGGAGCTGTGGCTCAAATGGTAGCGATCTAGCCTGGACAGCATACACAGTCTCTCTCTGTCTCTCTGTCTCTCTCTGTCTCTCTCTGTCTCTCTCTGTCTCTCTCTGTCTCTCTCTCTCTCTCTCCCTTTCTCTCTCTCCCCTCTCTCTCTCTCTTTCCCGCTCTCTCTCTCTGTCTTTTTCTCTGTCTCTCTCACACACACACTACAGTTTAGTGAAACAAGAATGGATAGTCAAGTATTCAATGTCAGTTGATTTTTGACAAGGGGCCAATAATAGTCCATGGATAAAGTGTCTTCAATGAGCAATTCTGGAAAACTGGGTCTAAACCAATAGAAGAATAAAATTAGACCATTATCATATATAACTTGGCAAAGTAAACTCAAAATGAATTAGAAATTTAAACCCAAGACCAAAAACTAAACTTTATTAAGTTTAATTGTTAAGTTGGCTATTGCCAACGACCTCCCCTAACACAGTGATCTGGCAGTGATTTTTTAAAATATGACCTCAGAGTGCAGGCTTCCCAAACAAAAACCGTCACATAAGATTATATCAAACCCAACACCTTGTGCAAAACCAAGGAAAATGATCAACTCAGTAAAGAAACAATGTAGAGAACAGAAGAAAATATTTGCAAGCCATATGTCTGGGTAAGGTTAATACCCAAGTATATAATTTACTCTAATAACTTAATAGGAAATAGAAAACAAATAGCCCAGATAAAAACAAGCAAGGGCCTGAACAATAGAAGAATACTGGTCAGAAAGTATGGGCCAGGAATAAATACAAGTCACCTCATCACAACAACAAAGGAACAAACATTCTCCCAAACACCCACAAATGGCCAACAGAAATGTTCAATTAAAGCTACAATAAGGAGATATTACCTTACACCTGATAGACACTAACATCAAAAAAAGACCGACTATCACTGTGCACTGCTGGTAGAAATGTAATTTAGTACAACCATTATGGAAACCAGTATTTTCCTTAAAACCTTAAGAGGACAACTGCCAGGAGCTGCAGCAAACTCCCCTTCTGGAGACACATCCCAGGGCACATCGGCGATGTAGCTGCAGTCCCAAACTTACTGCAGCAAGTTCAGGACACCAGGACACTGAGTGGTAGACAGAGGTATGGCTAACAGAATGGATGCATGGTGGGGTCCTATTCACTTCCAAAGGGAAGAGGAAATTTGCTAAAACCCCATGCACCTGGAAAAGGTAATGCTAGGGCAATGATGACCTGGTCTAACTTATATCAATCGAAGTCATAGAATTAGAACAGGGACTGCCCATGGCCTGTGGAGTGTAGGCCAAAGTTTCAGTTATTCAGAAAACAAGCTATAGAGACGTAACTAATTTGCACAGTGCGACTATATCTAATCATCTATACCTAATAAAACTGATTGTGTATTTAAATCCTTCTATTAGTAGATCTTAAAGGTTTTCCATACACAAAAAAGCATATTAAGAGCCGGGCGCTGGTGGCTCACACCTGTAATCCTAGCTACTCAGGAGGCTGAGATCTGAGGATCGTGTTTCAAAGCCAGCCCGGGCAAGAAAGACTGTGAGACTCCTATCTCCAATAAACCGCCAGAAAATCGGAAGTGGCACTGTAGCTCAAGTGGTAGAGTGCTCGCCTTCAGCTGAAGAGCAGAGGGACAGCACCCAGGCCCAGAGTTCAAGCCCCACGACCGACAAAAAAAAAAAAAAAAAAAGCATATTAAGTATATGATGGAAATACTAAATAGCTTTATGGAAGTAATCGTTTCAACAATGTATTTCCATATGAAAACATACACACACACATCCAGTGCTATTCTGTCAACTGTAACTCAATCATGCTGGGAAAAGATTTTGGGAAAAAAATCCAAATTCTTTTTTCAGAGTGATATCTGGACAATTTCAAATTCCCACGAGCCACATGTAGGTAATTCGGTTCTATATATATATTTTTGCCAACCTTTGAATTTAAATACCGTTTTTATTATACCTTTTTCTAAAAAAGGGTGAAGTGCCATATGACATTGATTTGAACTTGTATCATTCTTAGTAATTAACAATAACAAGTGTCATTGTATGGGCAAAGAAACATTCTTACAAAGAAATGTTTGCCCAATGAAGGTCCAGGTTCAGTTTCCATCATCATAAAAAAATGTAACAGTTGTGTCACATTCTTATTTGTTACACGTACATGAACTTGTCTGCTTTTGGCCTGTCTTTTTTTTGGGGGGGGGGTCCAGTCGTGGGGCCTGAACTCTGGGCCTGGGTGCTGTCCCTCAGCTCAAGGCTAATGCTCTACCACATGAGCCACAGTGTCACTTCTGGTTTTCTGATGGTTAATTGGAGATTAGAGTCTCATGGACTTTTCTGGCGGGCTAGCTTTGAACTGTGATCCTCAAAAATATGCTCAATGTGTTTCCGTGAGCCTCTTACAAAACAATCTTGTTTTATGCTGTTTGGGATAAAAACTAGTGATCAAAACACTCTTCTTGATCTAATAGGAATCTGTGTTATAGCAAAACTCCCACAAATCTCCATAAATGAACAGAATACTTTAATAGTTATATTCTAATGTCCAAGATAGGAGTGGCATCTATAGATTGCTAGGACAAATCATAAATATTTATTCCTCAATAACAGTTGTTTCAACATATTCCTTTGAAAATTAATTGATAGGGTAGAATGATGAAGGAGGTGACAATGAGCAAGTGCCTTTTACCCACAAAGAGACATGAAGAAATGAACCCCATTTGTGCAACTACTTACAGATCATTTCTGAAAGAGAAAAAGAAAAATGAAATCTAATTGTGTCACTTCTAATGCTGCTATTTTATCAGTCACATGTGTGAGTTTGGAAGCAATGGAAGCTGACATTGGAAAATGTAGACAGAAAGGAACTTATTGAATTTTTCATTATTTCAAATTAGGAACAGAAGCGTGGAGATCCAGACTTAAAGCAAACAGGAATAATCACTTAAATTGTTAACGGTCTGCTGTTGATACTGCCTTTGAAAGAAGCCGCAAAGATCTGTATTGCTTCTACTACATTTGTATCAGTAAAGTAACCCAGGAGAATGACTGTTTCTTTGTCAACGGTGAAGATGCTTCCACTGAGCAGTTTCTTGTCACTCACTCTATGTCTGTCCTGGGTTCACATAAGAGGTGAAACCCACCTCATGCTCTCATAACGTGGCCACAAGGTTCTCTCAGCCTAGCTAAGGGTTCCATAGCGTCAAGTCTGTGGGAGAGGAGGCAGGAATATTTCTGCCATTTTATCTTTTACACTGGAAGCTATTATTTGCTACATGCAAAATGGGAGTGGTGTTAATCTCCCATTAGAAGAAGGAAATTGAGAAAAAATAGACTGTACAATTACAGGGGCAAAGCAAGGCTGAGGCAGGTACCTGATTGTCTGGCTTAGAGGCATTCCATGATTCTTTATGGTGATGGACAATTTGCTTTGAAAATTAGAATTACTCCAGTGTGGCTAGGAATAGACAAACATCACAACGCTTTTCTGTGCAATGTAAACTAGGAACCACAGACTCTAGAGAAACTATCTGATGTTTTTCACTAAGTTCAGTAGTAGAGCAGACATAGAGCTGCTTCAAGTTCCATGTCTCACCATAAACACACACTCACACACATACACACACTCAAACACACAACACAAATACACACATGCAAACACACCTATATACATATTCACACTCAAACACATACACATACACACACTACCTGGAAGAGTTAAGGTTTTTCCTATCACTCAACTGTCTTCATTTTCTGTCAGTTCACTAGCCTGGCTCTGTGTGTTCTAAATCAACACCACAGTGAGGAGAGAGTCCCCGGAGAAGGAAGGACCCTCAAAGCTGTTCTCGGGGGAACCAAAGGCCTCCATCTTCACTCTAAGAAATCATGAAAATCAATTGGCTGGAGACAAAAAAGAGGAAGATGGTTTCCAAGAGTGCGCATATTGCCGCTGAAGTCACAGCTAGATGCGAAGAGAGTTCACAGAAGACAAGAGCCAGAGGCCTCAGGAAAACGGACTTCACATCATTACAGGGAACCGGGTAGAATTTCTGTGCCTCAAAGAAATGTTCAGTGTTTCCTTTTTGTGTGTCCACACCATAAAGTTACTATCAGCAAATGAGCTCATCATGACTGATTCCTTCAGAAATTTATTTTGTATTTTAGAAATGACAACTCAAAGTCTTAGCACTAATGATAGTACCTTCAGTATTTGTAGAAGTCTAACATGACACATGATCTCTTTCCTTCAAACAATGTTCATAAATTCCAACTCTCGCACCACATCAAAAACACCTTACAGTCTCCCCATGCTCAGATGCAGCCAGACTAGCTCAAGGAATGACGAAACATTCAAAGAAAGCTGGGCATATGTCCCTAATATGCAACCATTTCTTTTTACTTAAAAAGAATTAAGCAAAATATTGATGAATAGCAAGAAGTGTGATGTATCACCTGCAGAGTCCTATAGTCTTCATGTACAGCAAAGTGCATTTAATGTTATAACTAAACAATCTTTTAGCAGGATACTCAGAACCACGATTAGCCACCAGATCTGCAGTAGCTTAGGATTTTTTTAGCTAATACTTAGAAATTCCAAAATGAGAAACATATGCCATGTGAGTAAAATGACATAGAGATCATAGCACCGCTCCACAGTCTTTAAAGCATCCTGGAACATGTATTTGTGTTTGCTAAGAAGTAAAACAAAAAAAATTGATATTTGTGAAAATAAGTTCAAGTGCGTATAAAGTGCACTTTTGTTCATGTTCTCGGATAGTATGTAATCAACTGGGCTATGGTTACATAAAGATGCATATGGATCCTCACAGATGGCTCCAAGTTTTCTATTTTAGACTAATATTACATCTAGTTGCTCAGAAAAAAAGAACAGTATAATCACATAACTACTTATACAACAAAATCCTAGTAACCCGTGGAGGCGTTTTATAAGTATTTTCTTTTCCTGGTGCAGAAGAGAGGAGGCTGGCATTTGTAGTCAGTATGTCAGGTGCTAAGAAACCACTTAGAAATACGTGCACGGAACACATGCACACGTGTGCTTTACATGTACCTGTATATACACACGCATGCAGATGTATATACTGGAAAGGATTCTGAGTGGTCAGATAAAGCAATTGTATTTGTACAAAAAATGAGATGAAATATTACTACAAAATATATCAAGTTATTCATGTAAGAGTGTCGTTGACACGATTTTAAAGAAGGGGATTCTTATGGAAAATGATCATTGAAATAATCGAGGTCAACCTCTTCTCCTTAGACATTGAAAGAAAAACAAACAAAGTCCAGCCACAAAATGCAAATCCTGGCCCAGGACAGACAGCCCTCCCTCTGCTCACACCTCCGGTGACCCTCGACCCTCGACCTGCCTGAGGCATGGCGGTGCCACACACCCCTTTCTGCTGCAAGCCCCCGGAAACTTGTTCTACTTGAAACACATTTTTCTTTGACTGCACTCACTTTGCACTAAGTTTACAGGAGCATCTGAAAATAAGCTGTCCTATCCATAAAGGTAATGCAAGGTTGATTTAACTATTTTCTCATGTGTCATGTTCTATATAGACAGTCAGGTGCGTCCTGGACCTCATGTTATGGTTTAGAAGGGAGAGACTCACTGAATTGAAACTCATGATCAATGACACTGAGACTGTCTCCACGGAGAGCTGGCTGGACAGATGTGTGTGCAGTGCGGCGCGGGGTGGGGTAGCTCTGACACTAGGTAGTACCTTCACGGCCATCTGATGCTGAGACAGTGACGAGATGGCCTCTTCACCAAGTTACCAATGAAAGAAAACCAGGACACAGAAGAGGATGCACAGCGTGGCGGTGTCTGCTAGCGGAGTCAAGGGGTGGCAAGGCCGATAGCAGATGATACACTGTAGGTGAACTTGACACGTAGTTTTAAGTGCAGCAAGTACATAAAGCTAACCAGTGTTGCTAACTCTGGTTGATAATTTGGCTTTGGGGGGGGGGAGGGGAGCAGCATTAGTTATATGTAAATTTGAGAATACAAATTAAATATTCTTCCAAAAGCCTGTAGGAAGAATTACATAAAATATCGTGTAAAGCTACTTTAAAGCAATAGAATTTTTATCAAATGAATTTCTATTTTCCATTTGTGAAAAAAAAAAACATGCCTTCTCTTATTCCATCCACGTGACGTACTGGGACAATATTTTGACTGAGAAAATAGTATCACAATATAAAACCGAATTGCTTAGAGGGCAGTCTTTCCCGTGGTGTGTCTTAAAAATAAAAGTAATGAGGATTTGTGAACATTGGCTCTTTCTAGAATTGCTGGATAAAATTTTGAGAGGTTGAAGGAAAAACAGAAACTCCATGAGTTAAAAGGAGGTGAAAATAATAGAAAATAGCTGAAATGACAATACGCTCACAATGTAAAACCAACGGACCATATGAAAATGGGGTGAAATAAAAGCACTTTTTCAATGTGTTTGTATTGCTGTTCATTTGTGTTTTACAGTTTCTCAAAAGCAGATGATGTAAATATTAACAGTCCAAAGATGCAAACGTGAGTCCTATTTATAGTCTTCATGAGTTAATGTGCTTCACACTGAACACTTACCAAATAAATTATTTTCAAAAAGATGATACCATGAACCAAACACAGGCTTCCAGAGAAACAAGGGGGAAAAAAACTATTTTGAGCTACTCTATAATGGTCCAAAATACCAACCACTGTCATTGAAAAACATTTAAGGAAACTGGGAATGTAGATCTTGAAAAGGTGTTTGACCACTCTAACTATCCCACTCACAATTTAATCATTGCAGTTACTTGAAAGATTCTCCAAATACTGAGTATAATCTGTTACCTGAGAAAACACCACCTACAAAGTTCACTTTACAAACAATGATCTGTATGTCTATCAGAATGCAAATGGAGAGCAAAATTCTTCTAAAATCACCCGATTTCTCGCTTTCCCAGATTGCAAATGTATTTTTTAAAATCCAGCCACATATCTAGCTTTGGATCTTACAGAGTTAGGCTAAGCTTTACTTTTGGGTTGTTGCTGCTGTTTTTGGCCTTAGGTTTTTAAAATTCAAAGAGGCCAATATTCATACACAGCATTGGATATGTAAAAATAAATGTAACCAATGTAAGAAGCTCAGACTCTAAGGACCCCGGAAATTTCTACACAGGGGCACACAGCTGCAAACAGTGTAGTGTGTATGGACTGCAAGTGTGCGTGTTATTTTTTGTTGTAAATTATAAGAACCTATACAACTTGCAGGCATTTATATAAATGCGGAAGTGAGCATGAGCCCAGAACCTGTTAAGACTATATATACATATGTATAGATGTACATATGACTGTCAATATGACAATGTGAAAACGTTTCTATGTTATAAATCCATAATTTAAAAGAGATTAATTATAAATAAAGCTGGGTCTCATGAATCAATTTCTGAGTGCAATGCTCAGGACCACCCCACTCCTGAATGGGCACAGACAAGCAGACTCAGCCACCAGACCTCAGATCCACAAGGTGGCAATTCTTGTCTGAGGTTCTGATCCTACAAGTGATTTTAGGCTCTTCTTGGCCAAATACATCATACCTTAAATATACTGCATCTACTTCTTTTTAAATATGTTTTTTATTGTAAAAATATTGTACAGAGGGCTTACAGTTACATGAGTAAGGTAATGAGTACATTTCCTATCGAGCATTGTTACCTCCTCCTTTGTTTTTCCTCTACCATCCCTTCCCTCCCCACTACCCTAAGTCCTCCCCCAAGTGATAAAGTTCGTTTTTAATGTAGTGTCTTGTACATCTCATTGTTACAAGGGGTCAGCCTGTATCCTTACTGCATCTAATTCCTGACATACAGATAATGCATTCTAAACAAGATATAGTCTCTTTTCCCAAAATATGTTTTAGAGTTGTGGAAGAGAAATGGACACAAAATGAAAATGGACACATATGTTTCTACTGACACTGAGTTAAATTCCATGAAACTGTGAACTGTCATAAACATTTCTGAAGGACAGCTGAGTTGGTTCAACTATTATCGTCAGAGGAAAGGAAACTCCAAGCATCAGTAATTTAGAATGTGAGATCCAGAGAGAGGTGTCTTGAGGTTCATTAAGGTAGGGGGAGAATGAGATACAGAGAGAGAGGAGGAGGAGGAGGAGGAAGAAAAGGAGGAGTTATAGATGAATTGCCAATGCATTGTAAAAATCAAATGGAGTATGTGGACAAAAAGACAGATGTCAAGCACCATATCAGCACTCATCATAAACTACAAATATGTACTTCCAAGGTCTCTACTTTCTCTATGCCCAAATGGGGCAAAAGCGAGTATAACGGCCCCTATGGGCAGAATGATAAGGAGTTATAAGTAACCCTAGCTTAATACAACAGGACTGCCTAACCATACAGCCCAACACACACTAGTATTTCTAAGTTTACACATACACAGAAATATTTCTGAGAATTTTCCTTTGGCATCCCTAAATACCAACAACATCATCTCACCAGACTTTAAGTCACCGAGAAAGAGACTGCATAAAATAACTCCTTTGCAGGGATACCTGTGAATATTCACATTGGTGTGCAGATTGACTCTTTTTTACCCAAAAGGATCACAAGTGTTTTGGGTTATTTTGTCTGAGTTTTAATATTTGCACATGTCTAATGGGGCATCCAGGAGATAACCTCATTTAAACTTAAAAAATTCATTTGTGTCTCCCATGCACCTTCTACCTACAGCTTGAAAATAAGTTCACACAATATTTGTAATGTGCTCACATTCTGAAGATTACTGTCAAATTCCACCCATAGAGATTCCACCCGTAGAGATTTCTTCTGTGCCTGCCACGTTGGTGCTCAAAATGGTTTGACTCTTCGATCATTTCTGATTTGGGATGCTCAACTTATATTTAAATGAATGTCCTTAAAAATGAAGTGAAGTTTGGGTTCAGGCTTAATCAAGTCATTTGGAAGTTTCGTTAGCATTGCTAATGAGGATGACAACATCCCAAAATGGTGGGTTTCTTTTTTTATAAATTTATATAGCCAATCAGGAAGATTTCTGGTGGTAGATGGTTTCAGTGATGGGTTTCTTAACATGGCAGCAAATAAAGAACCAATTATTTCCTTAGAAAGGAAAAATCAAAGTTCATCGAAATAAAGCACTGGGAAGCAGGTACTGGAAAGGGATGGGGTGGGGTCAAAGGGAAAGGAGGAGAGAAATAAAGGGAAGAAGGAAGAAGAGAGGAGAGGTGGGTGCAGCCAAGTATCCAATGTCTATCCTATAAAATTACAAGGAGTGAGGGAAGGGGGGTGGGGGGTGAGAATGTGGAAAGGGGTGACGTTGACCAAGATGCACTGTAATCATAAACTGCTTTCTTACAACTTTTGTACAACTGAAGATGTTAATAAAAAAGAAAAAAACATTTTAGATCTTTTGTAATAGATGGCTTGCATACGATTAAATGTAACCCTCTAGAAGTTGAAAGAAATATGTATTTGAAGGCTTATAGTGAAACAAGTTTAAGAAGAATTATTTCAACGATATAAGTTTATTTCAATGATATTAGTCTTCAAATTCTTCAAAAACAAACATCTGGCTTCCATGATGCAGTTCTAAGTGCTTCTGAATCTCTCTCTCTCTCTCTGACTCACACATATAGTATGTGTATACACATATATCCATCTATGCATTTACATATATATTTACTGACAGAAACAGTGCTATAGTAAAAGTTTATTGTAGAAAGAAATGACTATAAAGCCGTATCATTATACTTTTAAAACTTAATACGTGTAAAGTTTTACTGATAAAAGTTTGATGATGTAGTTACACATTTTAAAGAGCAGTAGGAAAATCTGGGGGAAATGATTCTACTTTTTCCTCAACAGTATTTTCCTGGATGAGTGAAAAAATGATCAATGAGTCTAGAAAAAGTTCACGACTGGCTGTTAAATTTTCCTCAGAACCGCTATGCACCAATGGCCAGCTGCACGGGGTGTATTCTCCAGCGGGGCACACAGTGCATTCATTCACCTGGGAGGGCCTCTCTGCCTAAAGGACAAGAAACGCTGAAGGACCCTCTTGTAGTGTGATGCCCAACACAGCGGTGAAGCACGTGAGAACAACGCATCACCAGACACACTTCAACAACTCTCTCCTCACCAGTATCTCCGGCCTCCTAGTCTATTAGAATATTATGAAATGTGGTGTTTTGAAGCATTAGTTCTATTCATCATAATTCATCCATCCTGACATAGTCAATCAGAATCACTTATGAACTGAAGTTCAGCCCTGGCTATAAACTGCATTGTCATGGATCCTTTGATGGGAAAGCGTGTAGTGTTGAGCCCACAAAATGAGGGCTGTGCTAATAATCAATCATGAACATAAACATTTTCACGGCTCGCTTTGGGGTGTGTGGACTCTGTGTGTGTACGCCCGCATATGCTAAGTATTTGCTTGGAGTTTCATTGTCTTTAGGGAACCCATTTCACTGGTCCAGCCTCTCACTTGTCAAAACTCACCAAGTTTTGCCACTGGAATTGACTCTTCTTAATGCTGGAATGTGTTCAATCTGGGGAGGGGGGGGGCAAACCTCTAAAGGTTTTGGTGAATAATGTTCTCCGCCATAGTGAAAGACAGTTCATAGTACAATAAAAGAGAACGGCTTCAATATGACACTCTGGAGCTCCTATTTTCAAGCCGACATGGAAGGCGAATCTCGTCCTCTGCGTGGAGACTCTGAACTGTTTCCAATACAAAGGTGTGAAGCTCAACAGTGGGGGGGGGGGGGGGCTTTGTTGTGGACACACGGCTGCGCACATGGTGGGGAACAGTCTTCCAAGAGGCCAGCTCCAAGGCCCTCGTTAACCCAGCAGCCCGGGCGGCGCTTCCAGAGGGCTTGACTTCCATCACACACCGACCGGGTATTTGCCCGACTAAGCCTGGGACAGCGCGCACGGGCGGGGGCGAGGCTTCGGGTTCCTGTGCGGGTGCTGGGTGAGTGCGCGCAGCATCGCCGTCCTTCCTGCGGCCAAGGAGGCGGCTTCTCACTCACCTGGGATTTCCCGAAGACCCAGGGGTCTAGGGGCGCAGCGAGCGCCCCGCCTGAGAGCCCAGGGCGCCCAAGGTCAAGTTCAGACGCTTGACCCCGCCCAGCCCCTTTCTGGGTGCCTCGCGCCGTGCGGGGAGCGCTCAGCCTCGGGCACGGCCGCGGGTCTTCACCTGCGCGCGGGCGGCGGGCGGCGGGCGGCTGGGGCGGCGGGGATGACGGGAGCGGCGGGCGCGGGCCGGGCCAGGGTAGAGCGCAGCAGGCCTGGGCGCTGGGACCACCAAACCCAGGGAGGGGCTCTGCCGGGCTGGAGGTGTTTCCGCGCCCCGTTTTCCGCAGGTTTGCCCGAGTGAGAAGGCGGGGCGCCCTCTGTATCCTTGGGGTGCAAGCTGAGGGCTCCCACGCGAACCCCTCTGTCCCCAGCGCCTCCCTGCGGGACCCAGCCCGACCCGGGTTCACCTGTCTTGGAAAACCCCGCGCCCTCCCTTCTTTTCTCCGCCTCCACCAAGTGGGGAGTGGGCACAGAGAATGTTCGAGGCTCAGGGCCACCTCGCCCCTTCCCCCAGGAGACCACTGAGGCTGGGGCGGCCTGAGCCCCCGGGGACCCTCCCTCACCGATCTTCTCCCGTCTCCCCTCCTCCCCTCCCCAGGGCCGGCGCCCGCCCGGGCGGGGCCCCCGATCCTCGGCCCACACGCTCCCCAGTGCGCGCCCTGCCCGTCGGGCCGCGGCGGTCGCCCGAGAAGTTTTGCACCCTGTCCCCCGGGTTGGCGGCGCCCGGCTCAGGCCGAGCGTCTGTCTGTCCACAAGAAAGTAGGAGCAGGGTGTCCGGAAACTTTGCGGCCGCGGTCCGGACCCCTGATCGGGACCGGGATGGAGATTGGGACCCGCGGGCGGGCGGGCGCGGAGCGCACCTGCGGGGCGCCCGCGTCGGGGTCCAGCCGGGCCCCGCCGGGGTGACCACCATGGCGCACGACCCCGCCGGCTCTCCAGATGGAATTTCGAGAGGAGCCAGGGCAGCGGGGACTGGAAAATGGTGACGTCCCCTCCCCCCCCCACGCCGGCACACCCATGCACAGACAGACCCACGGACACACGCGTCCGCGGCCCCCGGGCGTGGGCGCACCGAGCCGCGCCGCCCCTTCCCAGAGCCAAGCGCGGCGAACGGCCCCCGGCGACCGATCACGGCGCTCCGCTCCGCTCCAGTCCGCCAGCCGTGCCTCCGAACCGGCCCGGGCGGGGACCCCGGAGCCCCGGCCTCTCCCCGTCCCCCGGCAGGTGCGGACCCCTATCCCCGCCACACAACCAGCGGGGCCGCGTGCCTCGATTTCCCGCTCCCCGAGAGTCGCCCCGCCCCGCCCCCACGCCAGCCGCCCGCCGGGCCCCGCGAGCCCCGGGAGCCGAGCCGGGGCGCCCGCCACTCACCCCCAGCTTCCGGCTGCGGATCTTCACGTAGCCCTGCTTGACGATGTCGTTAAAGTTGGAGGCCATGGCCGGCGCGTCGGGGCCGGGCGCCCCGCGAGCCGCCGCCCGGGGTCGGAAGCCGAAGCCGCGCTCCGCCGCCCGGGGCCGCGCGGGTCTCGCATCCGCCAGCGCCGCCGCCGCCAAGGGTCGAGCTCCGGCCGGCGGGGGACGCGGGGCCGGGGCGGGGATGGCGGGCCTGCGCCGGGCGAGCCGCGCTCCTCACCTTCGCCCTCGGCCGCCCGCCGAGCCCCGCGCCGCCCGCGCCGCCCGCGCCTCCCCGCGGCGGGCGTCCCCCCCGCCCTCCGCGCCGCCGCCCACGGCCCGGCGCCTGGCTCGCGGCGGCGCGCAGCTGGCCGGAGCGCACGGCCGCGGCTCCCCGGCGCGGGGGGCGGGGACGGCGGGGCGGCGGGGCGGGCTCAGCCGCCGGCCCGGCCCGCGGGGAGGCTGGGCGGGGAGGACGCCCGCGGGACGCGCCGCCCCCCCCCCCCCCGCGCCCACCTCGGCCCGCGCCTGCCACGCGCTCTCGGGGCTTCCTCAGGACGGGGTCCCGAGCACCCCGGGAAGAGGGCGGGGATGGGCGATGGGGGCCTCTCCCCCCGCCGCGTGCCCCACGCACGAGGCTAAGCGGGGGTGAGCTGATCGCGCCCCGCGGCGCGCGCGGCCGGGCCCGGCTCTGCGCCGTCAGGAGGGCGAAGTCGACGCCGAGCCCTGCCCGGGCGCACAAAGAGACCACCGTGCGCATGTGTCTCGTCCTCCTCCTCCCGCGACGCGAACCCGGGCCCCGGCGCCCACAGCCGCCCCCCACCCCGGCCGAGCTCGCTGGCTGCGGGGCCACCTCCGGCGGGCGCCGCACTTCACCCCGGCACGGGCGGCTTCCCGGCGGCCCTTACCTGTGGAGGTTCCCGCCGTCCCAGCTGTAAGAAACAGGAAGGAAGAACTTTCTCCCCTTGGTCAATGGAGGCACTCAGATTTTTTTTTTTTTTTAAAAAACAGCCTTTCTCGAATACAAAGACTTTTATTTTCAAAACCACACCATGCTGGTGAAGATTCAAAGGGAAAAAACACAGTTGGACGGATATTGGCTGGTGGAAAACTGTAGCTGTTTCCCACAGCACGTAGTAACTAAGGATGTGTCTAATTTAGGGGAAAAATAATATAGAAAGGTGGAAAATGCACTGTCTCCATTCCTAAAGAGTATCCATTTAATGCGTGCTCCAAGGGCCACGATAATTTCGAATTGCTGCCATGGGTGAGGAAGTGTTGCTTCGGGTTTTCGTTTAAACCATTTCGGCCTTGTTTGGGAGAATCAGGTTAGGAGAGAAGGCAAACTAAATTTGAGGAGGGACAAACACGAAAACGTGCCCTTCATCCTCAAGGGGATGGAACTCAGGGAGCATCTCCTCCCTCCCCGCCAGATGTGGTCCCAGGGTCCCCCATCTGGAGAGGGGTCATGAAAACACACCACGCTGTTCAGTTAGGAAGCCCCTGGGCTTTTAATCTTTCTCTCCCCACATTTTTTGACTGCTTTCCACACACATTTACAAGATACTGAGGCAGATACTAAAATAAGATGGCAAACTCCATTGACTTCTTACTCTGAAATGAGCTCAATATCTGACCTTTCCAGAACATTTACATAAACTCTCTATTAACTCAATGTGACTCCTCTCTCTAAGTACCTGAGATGTGTTGTCGATTCATTCCACTCATTGGTTGCAATTTCACATGGTCTGTGGCTTCCTTTTCTTTTTTCTTTTTTAACATAGGAGGACAATTTAAGACAGGTAAAGGTTGCATATGCACTTACGGAATCACAGACGTTAAAGGAACGTCCTCTCCATTGATTACACATACTCCATTTCGGATCCAAACCTTCCGCATTGACTAGGCACCCACGGTCATTTGTATAACCACCAATTTGGACTCTCATCTCTATAGCAAATTGTAAAAGTAAGGAATTACTTCTGTCCCAAGAACAATCTGAATGCTTACATAATGTTCAGCTATGGTCGGGTAGTTATGATTTTTTTATTGTCAAGGTGACGTACAGAGGGGTTACAGTTATGTAAGTAAAATTATAAATGCATTTCTTGTTACCCCTCCCTCATTTTTCTCCCACTTTCCCTCCATCCTCCCTGAGACTTTTATCTTCAATAAACCACTAGACAACCAGAAGTGGCACTGTGGCTCAAGTGGTAGAGTGATAGCCTTGAGCTGAAGCCCTCAGGGACAGCGCCTAGGCCCAGGCTTCAAGCCCCACTACCAAAAACAGAGAGCTGCTTCAGCTGAACTTTTTGTGTGTTTCTAACTGGTGTTTAAGGGTCTTTCTGGCCTTGATACCCACAACAGGTCAGTGTCATTCTCAACTTCAATTTAGGATTCCTTATTGCTTCTGAAATCATTTTCATTTCATAAGAAATGAAACTCAGTTTCCATAATCTGGTTGTGAAGGGTATTTTCCTTGTGATAAATTCTAAGCATTTCCCTTACAATGCAGGAGAATTTTTTAGTTATAGGAATATATTTACAAATAAAAATGGGCTATTTCCAATTAATGTCAGCAGATTTCATATGTAAGAGTTGCCCCTGGGGGTGGGGAGGGGTGGGAGATGGGAAGGGATGGGGAGTGGAAACAGAGGAGGAGGCTACAATGCTTGATAAGAAATGTACTCATTACCTTGCTCATGTAATTGTAACCCCTCAGTACGGTATTTTCACAATTAAAAAAAAATAAAAAGAATTGCCCCTGTTCAACTGAGATTTTCTTTATGCGATAGATAGGTGTTCTTTAGGAGAAGTTCCAACTCTCCAAAGACAAGTCTTCACACAAGACTTCCATAAAAAGTGGTCATCACCCAAAGCATGGAACCAAAGGTTTATAAGACAGAGTAACGAATCAGAGATGATCATCCTCCACGTTGACATCTGTATGTTGGTATAACTGTGTGCCATCCTCCTCCTTCCTTGGGTGTAGAGACAACTTTAGTGTTTTTCTGGTTCTCTGCCCCTACATAATGAAGAAGACATACCACTCTCCTCTTTAGTTTTGAAGGTGTGAGAATAGATCTATCTACAGCTGGAAAACCAGCTACAGCACTGCCCACCTGCAGAAACCAGGACCTTTTGGTGTAACAGTGTGCTACCCTTCCAGCTCATGGCATAATGGGCTGAGAGTTCAAGGAGGCTTAGCAGGAGGGAGATGATCATCTCAGGGTCCTGTGGACACACTGTAGTTGGCTGCTCTTAAGAAGGGTACTGCAGATCCCAAACTTCATGCTGTCATCTCTCCTAGGGCCTGGGCTGGATTGATTGAGCTGTAACAAACACATGGTGATAGAGTGGCTGAGATTCGGGAATCAGAAGAATGTCCATCCCTGGGTGGCGGCTGAGCATGCATCTGAGCCGCAGCTCACTCAGATCACGTGCCAGACTCAAAGTACTGGAAACACAGAAGCTAACCTGACTCTATTCTGATGTTCATATTTTCATGAATTTTGTTTGTTTGATGATCCATAGGTTTGGGGAATTAAGATGCCTTCATCCTCCTCCCTTTGTACACTGAAAGAATTAAAGACATGACCTATTCATGTGTCAACCTCTAAAGACTCAGATTGACCTTCTGCAGTTCCTCCACCAATTAATACTTGAATCGGATGATCACAACTCCTGTCACATTGTTTTCTTGTCATCATTTTTCTCCAGGAGGCTCCTAACATTCATCATGGTGGGGCTCAGTAATTATACATCTACCTCTATTTCCTCACCTCAGCCAGTATGTTGAGTTTGGGGACATCATCCCTCTGCCCGTGGTTATTGTTTCATTAGCTGCTGTCAGATTCATCATGAAGTTGTTTCATATGCTGCTTTTTACTCTATCAGGGGTATATCGTGTCTCCTAGTTATAATAAGCGATTGCAGGCAGGTTTGCTTCCGTTACTACACCAAGTATAACATTTCTTCCACACATGGGGGAAGACGAGACATTTACCTGATTTTCTTGCGCAAATGAATATCATTTTTCAAAGCATCATGCTTACATTTATCATTGAAGCCAGCAGCCATGGTACCCTATCTCTTGAAGCCTAGCTACGTGGGAGGCTGAGGTGAGGAGGATCAGATCAAGGCCGGATCAGAATCAGAAGTGATTCCTTTCCACCCCTTATCTTGTTATAGTGGTGTATACTTGTTATCCTAGCTACAGGACAGGTTGAAATTAGTAAGATTGCTGTTTCAGGGAGGCCTAGGCAGGAAAGGCCATGAGCCTCCACCACAAAAGAAGAAGTTGGGCATGATGGTGTTGGCGTATCATCACAGTGATGACAGAAAGGCTAACATAGGTGGGTCAGTGTTCAGGCACATGTCTGGGTAGAGAGACCTAAAAAAAAAAAAGACTGGAGGCATAGCTCACAAGTGTGAGGCCCTGAGTTCAAATTCCAGTAACGCCAAACACATGAATGATAATGTCTATACTGAGTATTTTACTCATTTATTTAGGTTTATTGGAGGGAGTGGAGGTATGACTTCATTCTTTCCTTTGTTTAGTGACACTCATTCAATAGATCTCTATTTATTCAGAACGAATGGTTCGCAAAGTACATCCTAAAAATAAACATGCATTGACCTCTAGTTTTGTACCTTCTATTCAGCTGAAATAAGTCTACTTTTATTGTAGAATGTGTAGAACTACAATCATTTGTTACGTTCAATGTGATTATAAGGTGAATTAACATGTAAGTTAGCTCTCTCTCCCATGCATAGATTATTATATTTTCTCCAAAATTTGTCATGCTGAGCTGCTATTCTGTAAAGAGAGGCCTTCCATTTTCATCTGGGCTTCCTTGAAACTCTACTGATTCTTTCAATTAAATTGAAATGAACATATGTGCAAAATACAACATTTTTCCATTGATGTTGCTGCTGCTTTCTTTAAGTCAGAAGCCCAGGTAAAATTTTGTAGTTTTTCTTCTTCTTTTGTACTATATGTATATGTTTCTCTGTAACTCAACATTGGGTGCTTTTTGGCTGTCAGAGACAATATTGTTTTCTTTATGACATTTTGATTTGATGGTTATATTAGCTTGTTAGGAAAGCTCTTACAGAAACATCTTTGAAAACTTCTCAAATATAATTGTGCATCTGGTTCAAATTTTACTCTAATATTCTCACTTCCTTGCAATAGGTCTAAGTGGTAGAGCAACGGTGAAACCAGATGCTAAAAAGTGCATTTTATGCCCAGGGAGGTGGTGGGTGCCTGTAATCCTAGCTAGTTGGGAAGTAGAGACAAACAGATTGAAAGTCTGAGGCTTACTGGGCAAAGTTAACAACACCCCAAGTCAAAAACTATAAATAAAGTAAAGGGGCTTGTGGACCGAACTCAAGTGGTAGACTGTCTAGCAAGCAGCAGGCTCACCATTCAGTCCCCTACAGCAAAACTTCTTAAAAGTCATTTTACGGTGTTGCTGATAAGTGATATTTTGAGGAGGCACTAACATACTGTTTATAGATGAAATTTGGTGACTAGTAAATAATGTCAACTATTGATTAAAATAGACTTTACAACTGTTAGAATATTGTTTAACCAAATATATGTATCAAATTTTATTGTGTTCAGAACTTATCAAAATCATAAAATACATTTTGTTTCTCAAATATGGTACATGGGCATGTTTATGAATACTGACTATCTAAGGTTTCCTCAAGTACAGGACATTTGTTTATTTACTGTTTTCATTTTATCAAATACTGAACTAGATAGAGGTAATAATTAGTTTAAGGGCGTAAACCAGTTTTATAAACTTGTGATTAGTCAAATTAATGTGTAGTTGTAGTTGTGTATGCCTTGCAAATTAGGGAGATATCAACAGCTACTCCTAAGTTTTCAGAAACATTTTAATAAAAAAAAAACTGTTGTTCTATTTAAGCTGGGTAACATAAAAGATCCTATAAATTGCAGACGTTAATTTTATTGTCACTCTGCTTTTTGTTTGTGAAATCCTCATCTCTCGGATTTACTGACTTACACATAGAAAATCACAAGCATCCTTGTGATTTTAAATGAACGATATCCTGTTGTCTCTTGGCCTGTCTTACCTTCTGACATGCATTGCCTACTATGCTTATTAATTTCTAGTTTGGAACTTGAATTATCACTGGATGCTTGCAGGCCATGGTGGGGTTCTGACCAGGGCTGTTGTGTCTCAGGAAACAGAAAGGCCTGAGGAGAGGAAGAGAGGTGAAGTCTGTGGGACTTCCAGGACATATAAGCACTTGTTTAATTTAAGCTTACTTGGACGGGCTTCGTGGTACCCCAAACAGGTTATATTACATTAGTGAGTGACATCAAATATTATTGATTACAGATCATTACTAAAGATAGAATAAAAAACTGGAAACATGGTGGAGACACAAATGAGCACGTGCTGTTGGGAAAACAGTGAAAATAACCTATAATGTGGTACTGCCACACCTTTATCAAAAGTACACTATTTTCAAAGTTCAGTAAGTCAACCAAATGATGTATGCTTTATTTTCTCCTGTCTCTCCTTCACTGACTTTTTTTTTTGAGGGGGGGGGGTCCGGTTGTGGGGCCTGAACTCTGGGCCTTTGCCCTGTCTCTCAGCTCTTCAGCTCAAGGCTAGCGCTCTACCACTTGAGCCACAGCGCCACTTCTGGCTTTTTTTTTTCTGCTTATGTGGTGCTGAGGAATTGAACCCAGGGCCTCATGCATGCAAGGCAAGCGCTCTACCACTGAGCCACCTTCCCGGCCCCCTCCTTGACTTATTTTTAAGATTTATTATTCTCTGCTTCCCTTTAGATTGGTTTCCTTCCCCTCCTCCTCTTTCTCTTCCTCCTCCTCCTCCTTTTTTTTTTTTTTTTTTTTTTTGCCTGTCTTGGGCCTGGCCTGGTCTCTGTCCCTGAGCTTCTTTTGTTCAAGGCTACTGCTCTACCACTTGAGCAGCAGCACCACCACTTCTGACTTTTTCTGAGTAGTTTATTAGAGATAAGACTCTCACAGACTTTCCTGCCCAGGCTGGCTTAGAACCACAACAATCCTCATATCTCAGCTTCCTAAGAATCTAGAATTACAGGCTTGAGACACCAACAGCCAGCTTAGATTAACTTCCTTAAATCACCTTTTGAAAAGCATTAAAGCCATTTAAGGTTATGAGCTTTTTTTCCCCCTCTGACATCAACTTTGAACATATCTCCTATATTTTACATGATGTTCTTTTTCTAATTGTTAAGCTGTCAGGAATTGAGACTTTGATCATATTTTTGGTTCAAGAGCTGTTTAGGAATAAAAACAAAACATAAATGCAACTGATTTCAAATTTCATTCCGTTGTTGTTATAGAATGAGCCCTTTGTAATTATGCTATGATATGTAATTTAATCTGATAAAATTGAATGTTTGAAAAAATTGAATGTTTGATATTTTCCTTTAAAGGATGTAATTAATTTCTTCAAAATATTTGCATGGAACAGAAAGAAGCTATTTTCTCCAAATGCGCAATGTTAAAAATTGATCTTAATTATATTATTTATTCCTTGGTATTTTTGTATGTTCTTTGTCTACTTTGACAAAAAAATTGGGCATGTTAATCTCAGCAATTGTTTCTGACAATGTTTCTTTGTGTGATTACCGCATGGAATTATCTCTGTAAGATATTTTTAATGGAGAAAAGTCATGAGAATTGCAGTTAAAATGGATATAAGTGGTAAGTCTAACATTTTTTAAAATTTAAAACAAGGAATATTAATAACCTCTAGAGTTAGCTAAATGTAATAGATGGTAGACAATTGTGTTTCCCAGGTTTCACTCAATAAGCATGTGAGATACATTTCTGTATTGTGAATTTTTGCTTTGTCATGAACATTTTAACGTAATAGCATTCAAGGCATTACATTTTACCTACTGCATCTTTAGTCTTCAAATATTCCATTATTAACATAATATTACCATTTGTTAACAATGTTTTTCCTTGAGGTTTTCTTTTCACTGACGTTTCTTTCCTAGTGTACTTGTAATGCTATCTAGTCTCTTCTACTTCGTACATATGTGGGTTATATTTGTTGAGGTGCCCTTTTAAAATGGGTTTTGGTGTATTTTTGTGTCTCTCTTATTTACTTAATCCAAAAATCCTTTCTTTTGGGACAGATACTGCATTTCTCCTATTTTCTAAGATGCTGTACAGAGTGGCTACAGTTACATGAGTAAGGCAATGAGTTCATTTCTTTTATTATTCTCCCACTATCCCTTCTCTCACTCACCCTCCTTACTCCCCCCCCCCCCAAGTTGTAAAGTTGTAAAGTTCATTTCCAATATACTGTCCTGTGGGTATCATTGTTGCAATGGGTCATCCTGTATCTTTGTTTCAGCATTTTGTTATTCCCTTTCCCCTCCCCAAATTAGACAAATGTATATACAAGATACAGTGTACCAAAATCAAGTACAGTGACAGCAGGTGATAGACCATAAGGAGAAGAATGCTCTTGTTTCTAAATGATTTTTGCCTTCGTGCTATTTCACTTTCTTTATTTTGTTTAATTTCATTACCTTTTATGCTCATTGGTATTAAGGAACATATATAATCTTTTAATGTCACTACCTATCAAAAACAATTTGGTGGTATTTTAAATCTGAAAGACATAAATTAAAATATTACTTTCATTTATTCCTATTTTAACCAAATTTTGCTCCAACAATTGGTATCCTGGTTTAAATAAGGCTTAAAATATAATTTGGAGTTGATTGGTTTCTTTCCACCCTTTTTCAAAGACATATTTTATTTTTTTTCTTTAGATGCTAAAGATAGCAATTTCTTCTTTTAACTCAAGTTCTTGAAGTCAGGGTCTCTGCCACATGAAACCGCAGACCTGCTTTTCCTTGGTTATTTTGGAGATGGAATATAGCAATCTTTTCTGCAAAGGTGTGTCTCAGATCATCCAGATCTCAGCCTCCTGAGGAGCTGGGATTATACTTGGTAATACAGAAATTAATTCTTAACAAATACAGTATAGGAAAATATTTCTAAATATCATTTTTAGTTAGCACTAAGACAAGTAAATAGTTTTAAGTTATTGCATGGTAATATTTGCCTATCAATTTAATTTGGAATTTAAACCTCTGTCAAGTTATTAACACACTCATTCCCATATCATACCTACTGATGTGCTTAATATACATAATTCAAGAAAAACTCCTATGTCTGCAGTTACAAAGATTTTCTTTTTCAGTTAGAGATGCCTAATTTTATACAGCCAGTGATGGTTTTCATTCAACTCTCTGGGGAGCACTTATTTTAATCTCGAGATTTTTCTGAAATGCTGTGCTATTTTAAAGTATAGCAGATATAAGGAGGCAAATTAGAAAAAGAAAAAGTTCTTTTTGAGTTAGGAAGCGGGACACAGAGCCCACAGACAGAATGACAGATGGAGAAGGTGCTATCTTCCCGTGCCACAGCTGCCGCGGGCTGATTCCTATTAGGGCCTTGTAGTTGCAGCATTTCCAAATCTGTCTTGTCCGTGATAAACTCTGTAACACTCCTGTTGTATCGCTAATAGTTCCTTTGAAAATATTTGGTGCCAACTTATACCTATGATGTTAAACTTCTCTATTTTTCTAAGAAACGATCCATCTCTGCCACTCACATTTCATCTTCCAAAAAAAAAAAATTTAGCAGTGTTGTAAAAATAGCATAAGCAGCAGAGCAAGGAAATGCGCCCTTTGTGGCTGTCATTGCACCCGTGAATGAAGAGACAGAAGTAAGTGAAAGGTAGTCATTGGTTTTAGATGACATGACTTCACAACACAGGGCTTCACAGAATACTCACGGAATGAGCAGTAGGTGCTCTTATCCTAAATACTTCATACACTCTCATCCAGGTTTATGCTTTCGAATTCCTTGAGTTATCAGAAAGTAAATCCAAGGCAGATTACATGACATATACAAATCACAGCATCTCCCTTGGTCTTGAACTCAGGAAGCAGTTAAACTATTTTATATAAGTAGCATAGTTACTTTAATGAATGTCCAATAACATATCCATGCATAAGTATGTATGTATACTGGATGGACCAATGTGTGCAGCTTAGTATTTGAAGTAAAATTGTTTTTTTCATGGATACTTATTGGCATTTTAAATTCAGGTGTTTTAATATTACATATAAAATGTTTAGTGTGACAGATAAAGCCTTTAACCATTAACACCGCGGAACTGTGTTATGCTGAAAAAGATAGCGTCTGCAAGAGAAAAAGGAGAAAAGGAGAAAGCCTTTTACAATTGTATAAACTGAGACTCTGACTGAGAGCACATGAGGACAAATCCCAAGTCTCTGTAGTTTATGGTCACGTGATCTCATTTCGGGTCTTGTACAGCCAGCTCTGTGAACAAGGAAGGTGGGAGATGTTATTGAATGCTTATAACATTAACTTTTTAAATTTCTTTGGTAAAAATTAAACAAGGGTATTATTCATTCTTTTGTATAAAGGTATAATGCTTTTGTAGGAAAGTATTTACTTTTGTATGAAATTATATTTAGGTAATATTAATTATATGAATCGTATTTCTTTATCCATTGATCTGTTGCTGGGAATTTGGATTGATTCCATATATTATTGCTGTGAATAATACTGACTAATACTGTAAAGGTCATTTGAAACATTTCATTTGTGTACTCAGAAAGGGGATGGATCATGTTGGCAAATCTTTCAGCGTTTCAAGAAACCTCCATACAGTTCTCCATAGAGATGACACTAATTCATATTCTCAGTAACTGTACACGCAAGATTGCTTTTTCCTATATCGTCACCAGCATTTGTTACCTTTTTTGTCTGCCTCTAAGTATCATTCTCTCATTTTAAAAATGGATCGTTTAGGGCTGGGAAGGGGCTCAGTAGTAGAGTGCTTGCCTTGCATGCATGAGGCCCTGGGTTCGATTCCTCAGCACCACATAAGCAGAAAAAGCCAGGAGTGGTGCTGTGGCTCATGTGGTAGAACGCTAGCCTTGAGCTGAAAAGCTGAGGGACAGCACCCAGGCCCAGAGTTCAGGCCCCACAACAACTGACAAAAAAAAAAAAAAAGGATTGTTTAGATACTTGGTAGAGCCACACAAATAAAAATGCTATCTTGTTTGTATTAACAAAAAATTCAGCACACCAAGAAAGGAATGCTTGATATCATAGCCATCTAAATTACCAGTACTAAGCTACTGCATGAGAATATGCCAATGCATATTCTCATAATAATATTATTATTAGTCAGTCATAGAACTTGAACTTGTGACCTGGGCACTGTTCTGAGCTCTTATGCTCAAGGCTAGCACTCTACCACTTTGAGCCACAACACCACTTCCGGTTTTCTGATGGTTAAGTGGAGATGAATCTCACAAACTTTTCTGCCAGGGTTGGTTTTGAACTATGATCCTCAGATACCAGCTTCCTGAATAGTTAGAATTTACAGGCATGAGCTACCAGTGCCCAGGAATAGGTAAATTAAAAAAATAAACGTATTGATTATGGAGAAAAAGAATACCTATTGAAAGTTTATACTTAAGTAAATAGGAAAAAAATGAATGTAGATTTTTTTTCCCTTCTCTGAGAATATCTCGCCTACACTAAGGCTGAAATGGACAGACTGAGTGTCTTGGTGAGTCACGGGAGATTTTTCAGACCTCACTGTGGGGAGAAGAACAAGGGCCTGGAACTGTCATGACTCAGAGAGGCAATTTTCACCAAGGTTTCACAAATCATGATTTGCCAGTGTCTTCCCTCTTTTGATTGTTTCTGAATAGTATAGCAATCTGCAAGAATAAAAGGAAGCTGAGAAAGTGGTCAGAGGTTAACTTGTTCACATTTCCTGAATTTTAAATCAGTTGGAAGAAGTTTCTATCAGCACATGGGGTAATAACAGCTGCATTAAAAAAACAAAGTATAGGCAAAAAAGCAGGAAAGTTGGGATGCATTTTAGGAAGTATTTGGTTGTCCTTGTCCATGTAATTGTAACCTCTTTTTACGGTATTTTCACAATAAAAAATAAACAACAATGAAAAATGCCATAATATCAGAACCAAGGCAGATAAAATTATGCTTAGATTCCTAAAGTTATACAATACTCTCTATTGTCATGGTCAGTATCTAAGATATAGAAAGAAGGAAGGTGCCTAACTACATGACATGCCTAAGACGTTATGTGGAAAAACAAACTTTACAGCTTTGGCGTGGCGGGGGTGTGGGGGGGGGGAGATAGATGGGAAGGGATGAGAAGGGGAAACAAAGGAGAAGGCAACATGATTGATAAGAAATGTATTCATCACCTTGCTCATGTAAATTGTAACTCCTCTGTACGATATTTTCACAATTAAAAAAACATTTTTTCTTCCAAAAGGGCAAATACACAATATTATTTTTTTAAAAAAATCTGGGCCAGATTTGGTAGTTAACGATTGTAATCCCAGCTAATTTGGAAGCAGAGGCAGGAAGATAATAGCTTGAGTCTGGCTCAGACCCTATCCCAAAACAAGCAAAGAGCTAAAGGATTGGATGATGAGTCAAGAGGTAGAGCATTTGCCTAGTGACTGCCCTAGTATTGCAAAAACTTTACAAAGTAGAAAGAGAAGAAGAAAAATTAGATTACTTCCAGTCTTTCTTGTGACTCCCTCAAAATGAAACATTGAAGCTGGTTTTTACATCACTATATCTTCAGAAAATAGCCAATTATTTTATTAGAAGAATCACTTATTTTGCAGATTTAACATTTTCTAATGTAATCATTGACTTACAAATTTGATGGAATATGATCACCCTATTACAACCTGGGCTGTATCTAATTTGCCCCTTTATACAATTTAGCATATTGTCTCATTTTGGACAAATGTCTAAAAATGTCAAGAAGGCATCAATATGGCAACAAAATTGAAGATAAGAAAATAAGCAATGAAAAGAAATATCAAACAGGATTTTGACATCTTAAAGGGAGCCAGAAAATGTCTGAAGATGAATGCTAGGCTTCTAATTTCTGGCTTTCACATGAAATTGAGATTTGACAAAGCTTTAAATGTAGATGAGCAATAGAATTTAACTTTCTGGAATATCATTTACTGAACAATTCGAGTTTCTATTTTTTTTTTTTGGCCAGGTAACTGGCATGGAGATTTGTCAAACTTACTTTTTCCCTGAATTTTATTGATTTCATGACAAGAAATTTAAGCCTAAAGGAAGAGGAGAAATAAAAGTCTGATACATCTATAATTTTACTACATCTTAGAAATCTTGTTTGTCAAGCAGTGGAGAAAATTGATCAAAAGGAGACTCAGCAGTTTCTTGGGGGAAATTATTGTAAATTCTATCAGAAATCACAGTAATGGATTTGGATGGCAAGATATATGGATCAGAGAACACGAACTTTGGATTCAAAATGAAAATATAATTACAGGCAACACTTGATCCCAATATTTAATATGTGGACATATAGAAATGAATGTACCTGGTTCAAAAGAAACATGTCTAACAAAAAGTTGGTCATTACAGCTCTCCTTAGAAGGTTTCCAAGCATGTGTGCCTTCCCATTTCTAAGAGAACAGGTGTGGTACAGGGCATGACGTGAAGAAGAGATAAGAAAAGAGATAAAGATCAAGAAAGAGAGGGAGAAGGAGAGAGACTCTAAAGCCCTCCAGCTAAAAAATGATAGATGGCATGGATATATGATATCCTAATAACAAATATGCTACAGAATGGTCTGCTTTCAATACATATGTTTGGGTGTGTTTCCATGGTAATGTCAAGATACAAGTATCCTTATAATTAAGTAAATATTAAGCAAATAATGTAAATAGTTACAATGTAAGGGAAATAGGTTAGAAGTTTTGGAACAGATCAACAGAAGGCTTAAGATCAGATTTGTTTTTCTTGCTTTACAACAGTGCACACTGAGGCTCATCGAAGCAGTGTATAAAATCTCATGGGATAATGTGTCCCTATTACTGGAAGTTTCCAGGAGAAACTGCCTTGTTGACTGGTATTGCTGACCATTGAAGAAGTTAAATGTACTCATTGGCTGGAAGTTTATTTCAGATGCTTCTGATATCACTTGAATACAGCTGGATTTATTTATTTATTTTTATTTTTATTTTTTTTGGGTCCGGTCATGGGGCCTGAACTCTGGGTCTGGGTGCTGTCCCTCAGCTCTTCAGCTCAAGGCTAGCGCTCTACCACTTGAGCCACAGCGCCACTTCTAGCTTTTTTTCTTTTTGCTTATGTGGTGCTGAGGAATCGAACCCAGGGCCTCATGCATGCAAGGCAAGCACTCTACCACTGAGCCACCTTCCCAGCCCCTACAGCTGGATTTATAAACTGACTTAAGACAGTCAAAGACATTTTATGGTCTTCTCTGATCTTTTGCATTTCCAGCTTCATTTATCGTATCCTTCAAATATTTCCCAGAGCAAAGTCTCTGCTGAGGAAAGCTCTCTTCAATGTGCATTCTCCATTTCTTCTTTCTCACCCTGTATTCTTCAGCTAACCTTTATCAATTCTATCTAATTCAGCTAAACAACACACTAGCTTCTGCTGCCAAATTCCTAGAAATGATGCCATAGCGTGTGCCCTCTATTTTCATAATTTTGAGCTCTGTGTTCTTCAGCCATTATAGAGGGTAATAAATAGTAGTTAGCTAATTTAGATAAACTCAGATTTAGTTCATGAAATTCTGATGTTTTCAGCCACTCGCATTTCTGATAATATACAGAAACGTTGCTTGATTCCACTTCAGGAACAAACAAGACAATTTATAATTTTTTCTCAGCCGAACTTTAGGCAGAATAAAGGCAGAGTCACAAAACTGTTAGAAAATGACTTTCGGTGATAACCTTAGATCTCAAGGAAGATTGATACCTTTCATCCATCCTAGAGATTTTTCGGGAGTCACCATGTATTTCTTACAGCTGTAGGCACCCCATCCCTGTTTCTGACACGTTTTGCCTCCACTGGTACTTGGATTTTGCTTGTGTCAGTGTGATCTGGTCATAGTACCGACACGAAGGTAGCCTGCTGACTCTCATGGCATGTTGTCTGGTAGCTGGTGGCTGCATCTCTGCTACTGTGCTTTGGGGGCTCTGACCCAGGAGCAGCCTCCGGGCTGCCTGAAGCTCTCCCACTCAATCTCAGGTGCTTCTTCAATCTCTTACATTTGCTGCAATGTAAGGGTGACTCAGTCCATGTAATGGAGCCAGAGATGAACTTGTCCTGTCTTCCCAAAGGAAATGAGGAAGGGAAGGCCACCAAATCATCATTCATGAAGTGCCCACATTTTCCAGGTGTCTCCCATGAACCTTGTCAGCTAATTACCCTAGAAATATTAAAAAAAAACTATTCCAAATTAATTGAAAAGTTGAATTGGAGTGAAATCTCTTGGCAAGATTTCTCCGTTGTATGCATCCTGTCCTGAGCACTCTGCAGAGAGAAGCAGGTGCATTGGGACATGATTACCTGGCCATATATTGTCCTGGGCCCTTCGAGTGATCGGTCTAAGGGAGCCTGTATAGATGGCACACAGTCTTGCAGCATTTTCTTTTGCTTTCTGACACTTGGATTGAGCTGCTCCATAAGCAACTTGTCTAGACTCTTGCTGTGTGTGCAATGCTCTGCAAATCTGCCTCCGTGTAGTGCCAGGTAAGCTGGTTACGGTTTTGTGAGAACCCATGATACTCATGATTCTTCTTGTAGATGACATCCCAGTCATGATTAATTGTTCCAAACACATCTGATTTTTCAGTATGAAAGCAACATCAGCAGAGCATGACCATTAGAAATCACAGAAAAGAAAGAAGATGCCTTAACGCTTGCATATCCAGGAAGATAAAGACATGGAGGTGACTTTAACAGTGACACAGGCAGCAGACATTGGGTCTGAATGTGCGATGAGAGCAGAGATGAGAAAAATGCTATTTCCAAGTTGTCATATATGAACGGTAGGGAATGCAAGGTGTGAGGAACGCCTCAGGAATGAGACAGGAGGAGAACGAGTAGGGAGATGACAGTAGGGGATGGACTTCCCAGGCTTCCGTTCTATCACACTGCCATTGTAGTTTTGGAATCGTAGTATTTGCAAAAGAGTGAGGTACTGCTATGTAGGGCCTGTGAAACTCCATCACATAACAGCTATTCTATAAGCACTTACTTAATCGATCTTTCCTTCCATGATGAATGTAGAGGCACTCAAAAATTTAAAATTTAAGCATCTGGGTGAAGATCATTCTTACACTATGGACACAAAGTTATAGTAGAGAAAATAGTGCATTAATAATGGTAAACACATCCGTGTGCACTTTAAGGTGATTGGTAAATGCTGCTATTGTATTATTTCGAGGAACAGTATATTGTGAATGCATTTTGCCTTGTTCTTCCAGATGCAAATCTGAAAGAGGAGGAAGGCAGCCAAGCTTTGGGGTTCTTAATGAAGCTAAGATTGTGTCTTTTGTCTGTCAGCTTTTTTATTTGTAGGAAATGCTTGGGTCAGTGAGTTCCCCTAATCTGATGCTGTTCCTGATTGCTTTCATCACTCCAAGAACCATTCACCACCATCTCCTTCCAGGAGACATGCCAGGGGCTTCTACCTTGATTCATTCTGAATTCCTGGGATGTTCCTCCCTGAACCTTCCCAAACCTTCCCTAATGTATTATACTAAAGAGAAGATTTGTGTAGTAGTAAAGAGTGTTAAGTTTGGACCCCAATCTCCCTGACTTCAAATATCATTGCATAATTGTGAGGCTTGGCATGTGAAGTGCCTTTTGTAAATCTGAACTCAAACGCAGCCTCAGGAAGCCCCCTTTTCTTCCAAATGCTCTATCCATACTTTGCGACGGTAACAGCACCTATTGAATAAGGTTTGGCTAAGGATAAAATGAGTGTATGCTCATTTTTGCTTAGTGATCTGAGTCTCAAGTCATGTACCTATGAATATCTAAAAACAGAACACAGCTTTGAACCATTGATCTAGGGTTTTCTTGTGAACATTGGACTTCAATGTTCTACTTTACTGTTTGTTTTGGCAAAGACCCAGAACTTGAAGTATTAGCCATTGCTACTGTTCTGACGTTTTGTTACTGGGAGCTACCTGTGGAAAGTGTGTGTGTGTGTGTGTGTGTGTGTGTGTGTGTGTGTGTGTGTGTGTGTGTGTGTGTGTGTGTGTGTGTGTTTAAACCTACCAAATTGTCACGCATGCACTTGGCTTTCCAAAGTCTGTCACCTCCTCACCGTCTGTCTTTATTCACTCTTCAGAGTCTTTAGGCAGTTGAGGTTTTTCATATTTTGCTTATTGTTTCTGTCACCAACAGGAAGAGAAATGGTAACACTGTTGTGAGTTTCCCTGTGTGGCAACACACGTTCAGCAATGTGTCAGAACTGACCATGACATTCATTACTCTGTGATAGAATGGGAGCAAGCAGTCATCATTTAGAAATGGCTGTTATCAAACACCATTTCCTGGTTGGTGCTGCTGGCTTCCTCTTCCATGGCTCGTGTGAGTAATTTACTTGTCAGCTGTCTTCCTTAGCCCCAGAGGGTTTCTTTTTTTCCCCCTTTATTCTCGTACGTCTAATCTAAAGTTTATGTCAGAGAGGCAACACATGGAAGCTGGTATCAGGAAGTTACAGACTTAGCTTTAAGATTTCAAAAATTAACAGATTTATAAGGGATTGATTTTTGTCAGTGCAACTTCCTCCTTTTGTCCAGGTAATGCCAATTTTATTCCAATGTCTTCCATATAAATTTAACCACAAATGCAATTTAAAACCTTGATGAACTGTTTTAGCCTTATGTTTACACACTTTTCTCCCTCCCTCCCTCTCTCCTGTCTCTTTGTCTCTCTCTATGCCATTTATTTTGAGAACATGTGATGGAGACTCTCTTAGAATGGACAATTGAAATGTCTCTTCCAGTACTATGAAGCTGCAAATGACTGGGCTAAGCCAATTAAAATAGTTTCTTTAGTAACAGAGTGAAAAATAATCACTATTTCTCTTACTTACTAGCCAGTCTGAACATAGCTTATTTCAAGGCATTTGAATAGACAAAGCACGTGACAATTGGGAACTTTTCAACTTGTTTGCTACAAGTTTGGTAATAAACTTTCAACTCCCAAATACTCTTATTTTAATTTTAACTCTATTGGAAATTTACTTCAACTTTTTTTTCTTAGCCATGTATTTAATCATATACTATGCCCCAAATATTTTAATTTCCAATTACTTTTCAGATGTAATAATAATTTTTCTATATCTCTATAACCATTTGGACAAGCTTTTTAGAAGACAACTGAATGGAAGGCAGAAGTCATTTAGAAAATAAATTACTTTTTGATGGACACACTATATTCAAATAATAATCAAGGGACGACACTATCCCATAATATGCTATCAGTTTAGAGAGTCTGCTTGAGCAATCTCCCAAGACCGATGTGCAAGCACATGAAAAAGAGGAATAATACATTAATTTGCATATCCCTAAATGGATGAGGACTGCCATTTTTAAATTTTAGATTCTAAGAGTGTCCACTAGTGTCTTTCTCTATGCACTGTAGAAATGAAGAGATACTGAGGCTTGTCAAGGTCTTGGACCTTGGTACTTTGGATATAAAAATTTTGAATAAAGCAAATGTCTGTCTGTGTGTTTGTGGGCATTACCCTCACTGTGTCATGTCCTGTGTACTTACTCAATGAAGGCAGAGAGGCTGAGGGGGTGGGTTGAGTAAAATGCAAATGAACATATTTGTACAAAATCACTCCTTTGAAGGGGCAACACTGTTCAAACACAAGTGCACTCATTATGTCACTGTAACCCCTCTGTACATCACCTTTGAAATAACAACATGTAAACAAAAAGAGTAAAACAAAGAACAACATTGACTACTTTCATTCTGACTCAACTGTCGGCGGACAGTCCAATTAGAGATCATCTGCGATTTGTTTCACTAGGACAGACTTGATAACATGGGGCAGCCCTCTGAATTAGGTTCGTGTCACTGACATAAATGTACACCTATGTTTATTGTCTCCCATTTGTGGAAGATGCTGTGCCAACTCCAGTGTCATTAAGTCATTGGTGCAGGTGTCTGAGAATAGACCGGGCAGGGCAAAGAGTTGCTCTTTAATAGTAAAGTGGAATTGGCATACAGGGATGGGAAAATGTCCCTAGGGCTGACCATATCAGCTAGGAATATGGCTTCCTCTCCATTCTCCACCTGTTCCCTGGTAGCCAGGCTGACTTTGTGCTTATGAAGAGAGTAAGGTGTATTCCAGGATCAGCACAGTCTAGATCCATCCTCAGGACAGCAATGATCCTTGCTACTGTGATCCTGAGTCAGAGAGAAGAATGGGAGCAAAATGAAGGAAGTGTATCCAGAAGAAGAAAATCACAACCAATCACTCCAAAAAAGAGAAACCTTGTCCTTGAGTAATAAAATCAGTTTTTACAAATTACAGTGTCATATAAAGAAACACTACTTATTAAGACATTCAAAAGGAGAGGAAAAAAATAAAACATTATTTGCAGCTCTTTATCTAATATCTTAATCCATTAGTGGAATCTTATATTAAAACATTTGTTAATACATAAGCAATTTATAAACTATAATAATGTATTTGGCTTATGAGAGGCTCAGGAATTCAAAAACAAGCAGATGCAAGGACTCTCTGGATGGATTAACCCATGGCAGAAGATGGAAAGTCATAACATCATGCAGAAGAGAGGGAGGGAGGGAAGGTGGGAAGGAGGGAGTAAGAAAGGAGAAACAGAGAAATAGATGGAGAGAGAAAATGAGAGTCAGGGAAAGAGAGAGAGGGAATGAAAGAGACACACAGAGACACAGAGAGGAGATTCACACTTACGGTAAGTTTACTACTCTTAAGATATGGGACCCACTCTTCAGAAGTAACATTATCATGATGAATCCATTCTCCTCATGAGAGTCATGATACAGGGTTCGTGCTCCCTGATTACATTTTAGTAGTCTCATTTCTCCACACTATTCATTGAAGATTAAATTTCCAATGCATGAACCTAGAGGAGAGCATTCAGATCATAGCAGGTGGTAAATCAGGAATGACCAAAGGGAAACAGGATTATGGTTTGGATTATGTTTAGGTGAGGTTTGATTATACTTAGATGTGTAGTTAGCCCAAATATTCACTGCATCACCAGTGGACTTCTTGTCTTCAGAAATCTGAATATCTGTTCCAATGTTTCCTTTGGGCGTTCAGCCAATGGTTCTGGCTAAGGGTTAGACAGCCTCAAATATGATCGTTTGTATAATGGCAGGCTGCATACTAGGATTAACATTAGACTTTTCAAGATTACCACAGCAACTGAGGATAAACAAAGGGCAGGAATATGTGTTTAGAAAGACATGTCAGAGTTTGCCTGGAGATGGATTTCTGCCCTGGTGCTTTCTGCAGCTGTTTGGAGTCCACTTGTTTGACTCTTCCGTGGTGTCTGCTGATTCTCCAGCTGCAAAAGTTCAGTTCATTGTAGACTTTTCAAAAATCAGCTTGTTTAAGAGTATATATCTTACCCCACCATTAGGTTCTATGAAGGAGTTTTTTAAATTCATTTTGGTGCTGGATATATTAGTACATTCTTAACAATGAGTTCCAGGCACACCATAAAGTCAATACAACTGTAGAACTAACTTCCATCCCAAAACCAGTTGTTTTCCACTTTAAAATTTGAATTATGACATATGTTTCTGAAAATGAAAATACTTTGGAGATTTGGAGATGATTGCACACATAAGCACAGTGAAGAACCAAGCAATGAGATAAGTTTGAGGTGAATTCTGTCTGGGTGGGGAACTCTGGCATCTGGGGGAAACAGCAAGGTGTAGTTTCTGTCTTGAGTTCCAATGCAAGGACAGAACTTTGACCCGAATGCTCTCTGGAGGTGTTATTAAACTAAGTGAATGCTTGTCCTTGAGAAATTCTCTTTCATCCACTGTGGCTAGGGAACCGAGATTTGAATCACACACACTGCTTCTTCACCTGTTCAATGATTACAGTGAACGGTGCTTACATTTTTGCCCATCAGGGAGTGGCTTTCCCTTTAGGGTATTCACTGTGTTCTCCCCAAAGACAACAGGCTTCCAGTGGTACCCTGAGATGTTCAAAGTTCTTGGGAGTGTAAGTCTGGGGCTTCATGTCTGTGGGGCTCAACAAGCAAATAACATCTTAGAAGAGGAAGAAACTATTCTGAGAACCACTGAGTAGAGATTATGGTGTCCTGTCCTGTCCTGCATCTGGGTACAGTAGGATGGGTGAGTGGTCCTCTGTACACGGACAAGTCCATAACCACACTGCAGCAAAAGTGCTGGGCATTTCCTTAGAACAGCTCTGAGGCATCCACATGATCGATTATATTCACTAATTCAAACCTGCCAGATCCTATTCATAATGGGACTTAACCAATATGTCGTGTGGATAGTGGAGACATAGCAGGTGTTATTCAGACATTTCATCCCTGTGACCAAATACCTGCAACAACGTCAGGGAGGAAGAAGTTGGAGCTCATGGTCTCAGACTTCTCAGTCCACGGTCCTGAGAGCCGTGGAGAAGAGAGTGAAAGAGAGACAGCAGTTGTGTGAACGAAGGCTTGCTACCCGCACACATTTGGAGGGCCCAGAACCATGGCACTATGAGGACAACACATGAAAGAATATGACAAGGTAGATCATTGCATGGTGTCGTAAACGAAATGCCAAGTGTTTTCATAATCCATTAGAGCCAAGAATTATGTAGCGTGTGCATTCTTTCTTCAAGATATCCCAGTGTATAGCATATGTGTGTACATGTGATTGCTATTATCCAATGACACGAGAATTCTTAAATCTACAAGTGTTAGAAAAATGCAGAAATTAAATTAAAAACAAGGTTGAATTCTCCAGTACTCATCCATGTCTTCCTGAAAGGGATAAGGCAAAATCAAAGGTAATCAACCCGAGAGACACATTCATGACTGATAGGGAACTAATGTAATTCAAAGTAATGTTCTCCCTGTTCAGAACATTCAGAAAGTGGACAAAAAGAGCCTGTGTTAGGGAGAAAGGAGGAGGAATCAGTTCTCATTAGATGCTTTTGGCACAGGTCTCAAAAGCATCAAATAGAATCTCCTAATGATGAATCTGAGAGTGACTTTTTCCAACTGAAACAAGTAAAGCAATGAACATGAACCTATTAGGAGAAGGCAGATTTTAGTGGCTTTAATTTAACCCACAATAAGAGGCAAGGGAATTAGACCATTGTGCCTCAGGAGTGCTCAGAAAAATAGCAGATATTATGCCAGATAAACGCTAAACTTGGTGTAATGCTGGATCGGAATAATGGGAATCTGGATAAAAGGCAATTGCAACTTTTGATTGTAAAAGAAGTGTTACCTGTTCACTGGTGTCCTATTTACTATAATTTATTTAGCCTTGCAAAACAATAGCAGTATGTTAATGCTAGAGCCTGAGACAGGATCTCATGCACAAAACAACTGCTGGTTCAGATTTAACAATTGCAGAGTCAAAACAATACTTTACTGGCTTATTGCTTCCAATGGAATGCAAATTTATACACTAGGATCTGAGGATCAGGGAATGGCTGAAACACATAAGTATTGGCATGTGTGGATCTCCCTTTGGTTTGATTTTTTGCTACAAACTTAGACAAAAGCAAGTGCTGAGTTCTCAAATACCAACTGCCTCTGGTAAGAATTAAAAGGACCAGTGATTATCTTCTTCTCTAAAGTTTGTGAGGGTGGGGACAGGAAGTTGATAGTATTTTGTGTTTTGTGAAGGCTTTTAAGTCAATAAAAGTGAAATGTTTGGAAGCTTCTGCTACATTTCGAATGCTACCGCTTCTGGATGGGGAGAGTCTAACGCTGCCCCTCACTGACAGGAGCAGACCTCCAGCAGCTGCAGAATAGGAGTGCAGGAAATGGAGAAGAGCATTAAGAGGATCATTTTCTGATGAATTTACCCTAAAAATGTGTTTCATGTTTTTAACATCTAAGAACATGGTAATGGATTTTAATTGCGTTGTAATGGGTTTGGATTTTAGCTTGAAGGGGGTTTAAATAGTTTACCTTTGATTTCTTCTTTGGGATTTTGTAATTGCATGTGATTTAAAGTGGGCATAGCTCAGTTAAAATTGGTACTTAGAGTTATATATGCTTTTCAGTTTCACTTTAATGTTAGTGTCTGAACTCACAGGACATTTGGGCTGTAAGACTAGTGACTGAGTGGAACTGAGAGCACCTGTATCTCGGTCCTTTGCCCTGAGACATTCTCTCCTGTAGCTACCTGAAAGCCATCTTGGGATTCAGGAAAGTGTGGAACCACCAGCCAGGTACCAATGACTTCTTTATCGTAACCAGACTGCTCTTCCTCTCAAGTGATAAAGACATAACAATTCCTCCATATTTCCTCCCAACCCACAGGAACACTCCTGTCACTGGAATCGTATAACCGCTGTCCACAGTTCTTTGTTTAGATTTAGCTCTCATGTTTGTACCTTGATTATGGCTGAACTGCTGTCTCCCAGTGGCTGCCCAAGCTGTGTGGCTCATCTCCTTTCTCTGTCCTTGGCCATGTCTTTGTATTTGGCATACAGGTCTGAGTGGCTGAACGTGACATGCGGAGCTCAGGCATTTGGGCCTGAGATCTAAAACTCTCTTTTCCTGTATCCCAGATTTTAAAAAAGACAGAGGCAGTTTTCTTGAGAACAGCTGGCTGGTCTTTTGTTTCTCCCTCTGAAGGATGAAGAAGTATCTGTAGAGGAGTGTTGGGAGAAACTAGAGAGGAAATAACAAGTTGTACTTACTTGGAAAATGTTGACCCACAGAGATTTGTGAAGGGGAAAGTCAACGTCAATTCATTATTTGAGTGTGTACATGTGTGTACATGTATATGTATGTATTTGTATGTTTCTGGTCTTGATGATTTCCAACCACTGAAAAGACAATACGAGAGCTAAACCTGAGGAAATATGGCATCTGAGAACAGGAAGTTGCTTAAATGTACGATCACCTGCAGACCTTACCTCAAAGGATATGTGGACTTCTACCACTGAGAGCAATTTCCATTTTATTTATTTATTTATTTAATTTTGTTTTTGTTGGTCATGAGCTTGAACTCAGGGCCTAGACACTGTCCCTGAGCTCTTTTGTTCAAGGCTAGTGCTCTAGCACTTGGTGGCACAGCACCACTGCCCTGATTTCCATTTATGATATTTTCAAGTCTCAGCCTTAATGGATTCACAGACAACTATATATTCCTTAATGCAACCTGCATACAAAGTGCAAGGAAATTATAAACAGTGATGTAAAAGTTGTTGGAAAAAAACTTGCAACTTGAGAAAAATAATAACACCTAATGGTGTCAAGTGAAATCCAAATGATCACAGAAATAATTTCTAGAAGCAAAGAAGAATCTCCAACTACATAATTTGGTTGTTAAGTTCAACTATGGTCAATACTTTCCTGCAGTAAATGCTTGATAGAGTAAAGGCAAAGGTCAATTTTGGTATTGAGAAGATACTGAAGAGATAGATGCATGTGTGTGTGTGTGTGTGTGTATGTGTGTGTGTGTGTGTGTGTGTGTGTTTGCGCATGCCCATGTGCACGCACACATACACACACACTGGCAGACATACATGAGCATACATCTATACAGATGTATAGATATTGAGGAATATATGTATAATGGTGCAAATGCATAAATATTTCTTGTATATGTGGACTTGTATGTAAATATACACATGACACAAGGAAATCTGAGAGAAGCCAGAACTTAAACTTCCTAGGAAAGAGAGAGAAAGTGTTTCATTTACACAAAATATTTTTTTTCTTAGTTTAGGTACTTCACAAGCCCCCTTGATTTATAGCCTTGGGGATAAGTAGAAGACTTGGAGGATGATCTGAGGAAGCACAGGTAGAGGAGGAGGAACGGTAGGACACAATGTAATGCTTGCTCTTCTGGGTGAGTTGAGAGCCATCATGAACATAACTTAGAGTATAAACACAGAGAGTGTGCCAGCGCTGTTTATCCTCGGGCCTCGGCATCTGGGGTCCTCCGATGGCACACCACTGGCCAAGGTTTCCCCAAAGGGGAGGCAGGCAGATCTCCTGGAGGGCTGGGATTCTGTGTGCCACATTAGGGACCATCAATCTCTGCTAGAGCCAGAGAAGCAGGTGGGTGTATGGACTGGGGTTATTTGCCCATAAAATCTGTGACTAATGTAAAGGATATACAGCAGGTTATCAGCAGTGTGTGAGAGAATATTGATAGTAACATTGAAGGTGCTGAAACAACTCCAACTTTGCAAAATCTTTTCATTGAATGAGAACAAAATATGGAAAAGGAGCTGGCGTTTGGGCACAAAATGCTGCTGCTGATGAAGATATTGAAATACTTCCATGGCACATTTTGGTCACCAGGAACTCTTCTAAGCAGTATATATACCAATGCAGTGCTTGTAAACATGCTATGAGGTAGAATTTGTACTGTCCTTGTTTAAAGATGACCAAAGCTAGGATAGAAAGAAAACTGGTATGTATAACTTGCTAAGACCACGAGACATGGGGCGATCTGGGTACTTGGTACTGGGTACTTGGTCTCCAAAATTTCCATGCACAACATTACTCAGTATAAAAAGTCTTGCTTGTGTAAAGGGGAAAGTCATATAATTAACTTGTGAAAGCAGACGCAGGTGGATTTTATTCAGGATGATAATGATATGTAAGAGATACTGCAACACGATCTGTCCATGAGAGAGAACCGAGGCTAAACGCTAACATACCAAATAGCACACAAAAAGGGAGGAGAAAGGGTGTTGGAGAAGCTCTGATTGGTCCCCCCCCCCCCTGAGCATCTTACTGAAGACAGCCAGGCCATCACACATCACTTGACAGGAAGGAGTGTGGTGAGCGGACCCTGGGGAAGGAGGGCTTTGGCTAAATGAACTCAATGGGATTCTTGGCTAAAATTCGATTTTATAAGGAGTTGCCCAGCCTGGGAGAAAATCAGTGATTGGCTGAAACTTGACCCAGCGGAGAATCTTTGCCACCAGAATTTACTTATGTAACCAGCTACATGCAAACCTTTACTTTCAGATTAGGTATTTACTCAAAAAATTTTCTGCAATCTTTGTGGAAATTCAATGGAAAGTTATCCATCAGCCTTGCAATCTTAATATGATTTCAATGGTTCTGTCTCATGGAAAGAAGAAAAAAAATGCTGGCATAGCAGCATAGATGAATACCATTGTTTTTAAAAATCAGATCTATTAAATCTAATGCTTTAGCAAGAAACCATGAAAATGCCCATCGGCTATGAAATATGTGTTTGAGCTAATTATAGTACATTAAAACATAAATCTAAGCCAGCAATGGTGACTTTAGTCGGTAATTATAACAACGTGAGAAGTGGAGATTGGATAAATATGGCATGAGCCCATCTTGGGCAGAAAATTTAATGAGTCTCATGGTGGTCCGTGGCTGCTGCTGACACGTGCTCATCATCCCAGTGCTGCAGGGAAGCGCATTGGAGGATCAGAGTCCCACATGAAAATGGGATCATCGAGTAGCCCCTTCCCAGCACGCATAAAGCCCTGAGTCCAGACTCTAGTCCTACCACAATAAAACACAATATAATCAGATAAACTATAAAATAAGATAAAATAACTAGTGCAGGCAATGAAAGGTAAGAAGTGAAATGTAAACATGCTTTATTATACCATTTTGTATGAAAAATAAAAATAAGACTTTCAATGCATTGGTATTGCAGACATTATATACTTAATATACATATGTGTGTGTGTATAATCAGAAGCATTTCTGCCTATATCATCTGGACAAAGCATGAAAGTGTACAGAGCACATGGTGGGTAGCACGTGCTCATGCCGGGATGGGGCAGCTCTGATTAAAGTTTACAATGAGAAAAAAGCTTAAAATTAGATAATTAGCCATCACTTTGTGATACATGTGGCACAATTATACTTTGGTGTTTATGTAAAATAGTCTATGTGAACTCGAGGGAAAAAGTATCTTTAATAGGGAATTAATGTAAAATAATTTAAAGTGGTTTGCTAAGTACTTGGTCCATAAGAATTGATGAATAAATTTCATGATGATAGCAGGTTCACTCACTATTGATTATTGTAAAATTATAGCTAAGCTAGGAGCCTCATGCTTCAGCCAGGATGACTCTAACACATGTGCATTTTAGGGGCCAACTTTCCTGGTAAGCCTTGTATGTTGGAGCAGAGCAGGAGCAGAGGCAGTGAACATCTTTAGGCAGAGGCAAGTCATTGTAACAGGGCCAGGATTCATGGAAGTGATTCCTGCTGAGAATCCTGGGTAGACATCAGTGATATTCACTTTAGCCCTACCAGTTGCTCTGAGGAATTACAGCCGATATAACCCGTTTCAAGCCACAATCATTCCCGTATTCAACATCTTTCCCGAGGTGGTACTCAGGCCCGAGTTGTCTCAGGTGCTATGACATCATTTGAGGCTGGAAATTGCTTCAGTTGGCAAAGATCCCTGCTGTCAGCAGCTGAGATGCACACGATATACTACCCCAAGAGGGGGTTTGGTTTTCCTAATTGCTGTATGCTGGACTCCCCAAAGATATCTCCATGAACTATGAGGTGTGTGGAGCCTCTGTGTGTGTGTGTGTGTGTGTGTGTGTGTGTGTATGTAAGAATGGAAATGAACCGAGAGGCTGCAGTGTGTTAGATACAGAGTCAGTTTCACACATCCTTCCTCCACCAGGTGTAGTTCTAGTTACCAGTACTGATTAAATATGTGATCTCGGCCAAGTTACTTTACCCACCAGCAGCCTCTCTGTGAAAATAAGGATGAAACTGACACTTATCTTCTAGTGTTACAATGAGCTATGCACACTGATCAGTTCACTGCATTAGATGAAATATGTATTGAGTAAATATAAAATTCTATTAATAATCGGAGCATAAGTGGCAGTCATATTCTTTTCATTATGAAGTAGCTATCATCTTGCAACGTGAAAGGACTGACTTCACAGTGCGATTTTTCCATGGTTACCTTTAAATCCTGTCAAATTCTGAAGGAAATTTATTATTCCATTATAATTCTAACAAGGTGGAAGTAGTACATTCAGTCACGTGGGCAGCTTACCTTCAGAAAATGGGGAAATCATGGCATTTCCAAAAGAATCAACAGGAGGAAAGAAAGAAGGAAATAATGAATTCTCTTTGGGGATAATGATTGTCTAAATATCACCATCACTTTCAGTAATATGGCATTCTAAAAGAAAATGAATTTCTGAGAAAAATCATGAGACTAACACTCTGTGACTACTCAAATCCACATGGCTGGTGAGGAATAGCATTACTTCCACATGCAAGGCCAAGAAATTGTCTCGTGCAATAATTCTGGAAAAATGCAACACAAGACCATCAAAAATTGTAACAGAAGAAAAAGACAGTTGTAACACTAAATGTACCTTATTGCTGAAGAGTAGTTCCCATATTACTGTGAATGGAGAAAGGGATTATCTACAAAGATTCAAAACAATTGAGTAATACTAACATGCAGAAGAAAATGTTCAAAATCCTGGAAAGAATAAAACAGAAATAATATTTGCTATTATCTGTTTTATAATCATTTTCTCATCATTTTTGTTTAGCTTCTATTTCATGGTATATAAAATAACAGTGACTATACCTTAGCCCACAAAAACAAAATTGATCTTCAAAAGATTTAGTTTTGTCAGGGTTGATCCACAGGTAAATAAACAACAAAAGCAGGAGAAAATCTGAGAAATAAAAAAAATCAGACAACACTACACATAAAAGTAAAGCCAATAAAATTTGTTCTCTTTTTTCTTCTTTATTTGTCTTTCTTTTTTTTTGACAATGCTGGGTTCAAACCAAGTCTCATACATGAAAGGAATACTTGGCCACTGAGCTACCTCCTCAGTCTCAAAATGAAAATAATTTTATGGGATCACTTTGAATAAATCGTACCGTTTCAATTAAAATCATAGGTAAGAAGGAGATGAAGAAGAAAGACATAGATTAGAAGAAAAAAAGGAGAAAGGTGAAAATATGTTGGGAAAATGAGAAAAAAGAAGAATTAGTAAGGACACCACCAAATCAATAGTTTTAGCAGGCAGAATTAGTACACAGGTCCAAGAGTAGCAAAGCTTATCCAAATAATATAATGTCCATTTAACAGGTCTCCCAAATTGTTCTGTGAAGCTACCATTAAATGCTTTAATTATATAATGATTAAGAATATAGGTACAGGGCTGGGAAGTTGGCTCAGTGGTAGAGCGCTTGCCTTGCATGCCTGAGGCCCTGGGTTCGATTCCTCAGCACCACATAAGCAAAAAGAAAAAAGCCGGAAGTGGCGCTGTGGCTCAAGTGGTAGAGCACTGGCCTTGAGCTGAAGAGCTGAGGGACAGTGCTCAGGCCCAAAGTTCAGGCCCCACAACCGGACCAAAAAAAAAAAAAAAAAAAAAAAAAGAATATAGGTACAAAGCACAAATAACTGAGTGTATAAACGAGATGATGTTATTGGATGAGCTACTCTGTTTATGACTGTTACCTATGGCTCTTGCTAATACAGTAACCCAAAAGGTACTAAGCACATGATTAATATTTATATAGCACTTATCACTTGTAAATATTAATCTATAATAATAACCAAAATAATGAGACTTCTGCAAACCATTAAGATTTGTTACCATTTTCATCAGCTGATTTCATATGATTTGTTTAAAAAATCATCTATTCTAAGGTGTATGTATATTAGGACTTAATGTTTCTAGGTTCAAGGTATTTAATTTTGCCTATGAAAAACCTCAAAAATGCTTTTCTTATTTTGAATATTTGCACATTTCACTGTCATCTACTTCCTGTAAATATGCTAGAGAGAAATCAACAAAGAAATCCATCATTTTATCCCTAACAATAATTGAAATACAGAAACAACAAAAGCAGTTTTGAAATATACAGGGGAAAAGACTATAATAGAAAATGTCTCCTTGTTTCAGTTAAATTTATGAACTCTTTTACCTAGAGGACTTTCCACATGTTTTCTTTCATTACTTCAAAAGAAATAACTGAAAACTGTAAATTATGAATTACTTTATTCACATGGGAGGGAGGAAGAAAATACAAAAAATAGCTGTTTTCATAGTTGTGGTTCTTAACTTTTGCTTCATTCTCTCCCTATAAAGCATACAAAATGTCCAAAATGAAGAAGAGTGTAACTGCAGAATGCCTTAAAATATATTGGTTTATTTGTTATAATTGAATACAATAAAATAAAAATCACATAAGAATTGAGCAACGGGGGAAGTGGTGCTGTGGCTCCAGTGGTAGAATGCTCGCCTTGAGCTGAAGAGCTGAGGGACAGCGTCCAGGCCCAGAGTTCAAGCCCCATGACTGACAAAAAAAAATGAGCAGCAGGAAGCTATGTTATATTTATTTTGTGAAAAAAACACTGCAGTAAATGTTAAATGTAGGTTATAATGTGGCAAGAACATGGCCTCTTCTCACAACTGGAAGCCCAAACTCTGTATTTCTTTTCTGGGTGCTGTGACAAAACCTGTCATGTGACATGCATTCTTCACTGCTTCTAAAGCAAAATAAAACCAAAAGGGCTAAAGGCATGGCTCATGTGGTAGAGCATTTTCCATAACAAGACTCTGGGTTCTAGCCCCAGATATGCAACAAAAACAACAAAGAATTTATTAGATATCAAGTAATTTTTATCTAAATTGAAGAATTGGTGACAGATGGGGGAATAATTTCGGGGGAGACTTGCCCATGTGAAGGGTCAGTCTCTGAAATCTCCAACATTTCACTGAGTTACAGGCATGGCAGGATTGATCCATGATCTCCCACTATCCTTGCTTCCAATTCTTTTCTGTGTCCTCACCTGCAGTCAGCTATACTTGGTCTCAATGTCACCAATAGAAAAGTGGGTTTGAGGTAGACATGTTAGCATCCTAACGAACAGTACACTGTTTTAACTATTTTAAGTAGACATTCCCTTCCATACATATCTGGACTTCCACAAAACAACAAAAATATCTATCACTACAAAACTACCCTGGGTAAAAGTTGAGACGCTCTCCTCTTTTCTCAAATTGGAGACACATATTCCCAGTGGCTTTTGCAACCTTTATTGGGAGGAGAAAGTTGGACTATTTTATATTCACAGTTCTTAAATTCAGTCTCATTTACAGCTTGAAATTCTCTTACCTGAAAACCAAACCGCTTCAGATTACACCACCACCAACGTTGATACAAATGATGTTAACAGAGAGAAGAAAATGGCTGATGTACAGAAGCATAACAACTTAAGAAGAGGGAAGCAGTTGTTATGGCATTTGGCTTATATTTAGAAAATGGAATTGATGAGTCACCTAATCAAATAACCTTCTTTACTCATTCATTCAGTTGATGAGTCAAAAATATCCAGCAAGAAGTCTCAGCCTTCAGTTATTTCAGACCATTATTCTGAAGGTGAAAATGTGTCTTTCTTAATAGCTGAGAACTCTGAATTAGAAGAACTAATTTTTAGGAACTGAAAGTAACCAAAAGTTTTGAGTGGATTATGAGGTGGAACTTTGAGATGATCTCTTTTACATTTGTTCCTACATCTCAGAGCCATTGGTTTTGATTATGTGGGCCCTAACTTCATCACTGATTCAAGGTATCCATTTCTATTCTAAATAGAATCTCATATTTCTATGTATCATCTTTTCACAATGGACACAGAAAATTAGTCTTATGTTCTGACCATCACTCCACGATTTGAGGCCCAGCCTCTTCTCTGCTTTGTAGTGTTTGGCATCCACTAAAATTCTTCTTTTGTGAGAACATGGATTCCTTTCTCAAGTGCTCTGTTATGTGGAATACTGCTAGAAACGGGAGTCACCAAGTCTAGAGATGAAGCGTTACTGTGGGCAAAAGCAAACTCATGTCCAGGGCACACAGGGTTCCCAGGGAACAGTTTTCCACCCTCCACCGTAGGCAAGGCTCATTACAAACATTCTGTCACCAAATTCCCAGTTGCCCTGCAGAGGATATGCCTATCCTGATCCCAGTCAGTGCCACTGTCTGCAAATCAGCAGCCACAGCCAGATCAGCTTTGGTGTCATTGAATCCACACATACATCTCCTTCCTGCCCTAAGAACTCCATGATGACACATGTAGGAAGGCTTTCCTATCATGAACGTGTGTGTGTGTGTGTGTGTGTGTGTTCCTGTTCACTTATTTTATCTTTATGCCCATCTCCTCTGTATCTCTTCTGAGTTTAGCTTAGCTTAGCTCCACCAGCTCTCCTTTGGGAATGCTTGTTTAACATTCCATTTTTATTCTTTTGTTTCTACCTTTTGGGATCATGCTTGTTAATATCTGTCTTTTATCTTCTGATATGTGGTATTTTAAAGATATCACTTTAATTTAATTTCAACACGCTTGTTTTTAATTCCTTGCTGTTATACCTTGCCCTTTTCTCTTTATTAGGATTGGTGCTTTGTAATCTTATCTTCGAATAATATTGGCACATCAGCTTTTGGTTTTACAATTGGTTACTGACCTCTTGACTATTTTCCTCCTGTTAAATCTTCACTTGTTACACTTTATTCTTGCAACAGCAAACTGCATGTAACCCCTCTGTACGGTATTTTCACAGTAAAAAAATGAAAATTAAAAAAAGAAACTGGAAGTGGAATTGTGGCTCAAAGTGGTAGAACACTTGCCTTGAGCACGAGTTCAGGCACAGTACCCAAGTCCTGAGTTCAAGCCCCATGACTGAACAAAAAAACAAACAGAAAAGCCCCACAAAAACAACCCCCCAAGCTCTGATGAGCGATAACCATTCATCATTATGTAATACTCTGAATCTTGCAAACATTTCATTGTATCAATTTTGTTCATCTCCCTGGAACTTGTAATGAATTACTGCTTCTTATGTGCTGACTTCCACATATTTCATTATTGACTTATTTTTTTGCACAAAATATCTCCAAGATTTATTCAACATATATTGTTTTAACCCATATGAGTTCTATCTCACCATAACTTTAACCAGCACATTGATATATTTCAATATTTGAGGGTCAATCACAGCTTTTTACTCTTTTTTATAATTGCATTTTCCATTAATGGCTTGGTAATTTTATGTCATACCTGGCAAAATTGTGTGTGTTTGTGTGTATGTGTGTGTATGTATATGTATATTGAACTGGTAATATATTGCTATAGGTGTTTTTCTGTTCAACTTTTTTTATAAGCAACAAGCATATCTATTTTGGGTGACATGTGCTCCCCTTCTTTCTGATTTTCCTTGGGAGAAACATAGGATTCTTTATTTTATTTTATTTCTTTTGGTCTGGTCGTGGGGCCTGAACTCTGGGCCTGGGCTCTGTTCCTCAGCTCTTCAGCTCAAGGCTAGCACTCTACCACTTGAGTCACAGTGCACTTCTCGCTTTTTTTTTTTCTGCTTATGTGGTGCTGAGGAATCGAACCCAGGGCCTCATGCACGCAAGGCGAGCGCTCTACCGCTGAGCCACCTTCCCAGCCCAGGATTATTTATTTTTGTTAGTCTTCCTCTGATAATTAAACATTCCCTCTGCTTTAATATTATGTCTTGTTAACGTCATCAAAGGTTTTTGGAGTAGGTATCTAACTCTGTTGCCCCTCCTGCCAGCTAGTGAACAGGCAGACAACATGCATGTGTTCCAGAGAGGAACCTGAGGAAGCTGGATGTTTTCATGAATTTTCCTCATATTTTCCTGGATTCAGGGGTAAGAAGCACTCTGCTCAAATATAAGTGGCTTCTTTACATTTTGGATGCCATGTTGGAAGTCTATTTTTGCAACAATTCTCTTGTACTTTAAATATTAATTTTGAATATTGCCTCAGTCTCAAGATATCTATCACTTGCAAGCACATTCTGAATCCTGTCCTGCCCAGGTCTTGGTTTAAAGAGGCTATGTGAACAAATGCAGGGTGAACAAATGCAGCAGGGATACTTACTGGACACTGTGGAAAATGAACTATAAAACTTGCATCGGAGGAGAATCAGAGGGAAAAATTGGGAGAGAGTGAGGGGACAGGTGACATTGTCCAAAAAGAAATAGACTCTTCACTTGACTGTACCAGTAGCCCCTCTGCACATCACTTTTGTGATAATAATACAAACATTTAAAAAGGTGCTTAATGTCTACAATGTGGTAAGCAAACTTCGGGCCCTGTGACAGACTGGAAGGAGGAAGGAATGATACAGGGATAGTATTTCGGTACTGGTGAAGGAAAGATCCTATGTGACTGTTTTTAGTCTGATGAACGTGATGTCAGTTCATTCCTGTTTATCTAGGCGATGATAGGTAATTATAAAACGCACTTTGCACATCCCTGACTGCATGGTGGTAAGAAAGTAATAGCAACAGTATCCATTGAATATTTCCTCCATCGTATTTGAGAAGAAATTCTTATAAAGCAATTGCAGAAGGGTAGCTGAGGGTGATGGTGTGAACACACTTAGGTCTCCAAAAATACCATTCCCTAACCAGACATTAGAGAAAAGTGAATTCCATGAGCAATTACACCTTCAACGAAGCTTAAAGGCAAAGACTGATGAGACCGCAAAACAATTAAGCTTAAGATCAAAGAAAAAATAGAAATGACCAAATTCCATCATGTTGTAACTCCCTCCATGCAGGTATAAGGCTCCGTGACCAATAAATAAAGGAAAACCACAAGGAAGAGAGGAGGGCCACCAGTGAAATGACATAGGTATAGTTTGACAAGACAAAACAAGACTAAACACCAAACAAACAACAAAAATAATTTGGTATAGTAAATTATCATGTATAATAATCTGATTTCTTCATCTTGTCTATTACTGACATATGAGGTGGCTATTTCTATTTGATCGTATCTTACAAGATCTCATTGGTCCAGCTCTACTGCATACCCTTAATTATATATCATCCTATTGGCCAGCATATTTTATTATCCTTCCAAATAAAAGAACAATACATTCATTGTCAGGTTTTAAAATTTAATATTGGTTGTTACTCAAAGAGTTTAAGCAGAAGAGCAGGACCATGGTGACACACTGCTATATCTCAGCTACTCAAGAGGTAAAAATAGGAGGATTGCAGGCCACAGATCCTATCCTAAGAATAACTGAAGCAAATAAGTGCTGGGGTCATGGCTCAAGTGGTAAAGCACTGGTCTTTTGCAAATCTCACTACTCCCATTATGCCTGGAGGGCTGGGCTGTAGCTCGGGGTTCGAGGGATTTTCTAATATGCCCAGGTCTTGGCCTCCAGCACCATAAAAATTAATTTGAAACACTAATAACTTCTCAATGCTTACAGTCACTGTCGTAAGTTCATTTTTAATGTGGGTTGTGTTTTTTTTCCCCCACATACCTTCCACAGATAATTGTGTTACTGGTCTGCATTGCTAGTGTAATTTACAGCAGTCCTAGTTTTAAGAACCCCAGAAATAGGGTGATAGTGGAAAGCATTTTTGCAGAATGAAATGTTTTCTTTCCCTCAGATACAATGAAAAGACATTGTGCAGGAGTTTCCACCCATACAGGACCATGAGGTAACAGGTGAATCCATTTCTGACTGCTTCGTGGCCTGTGAAATTTAAACCGGGCTGAAACACACTTCTAAGACAATAGATGGAAATCAAGGGCCAAGTCCTGCCTCCTCATCCTTCCCCACCCCCCTCCCACCAGGCCTGGCCAGCACAGCTCTGAGGCCTAGCACGGGAAGCACAGCCAGGAAGAAACAGTCTTTCCTGTGCTTCCCAAAGTGACACTCGTTTTGCTACCCTTGCTTCTCTGTCCATTGCTGGGCAGGATGAGAGACTGCAGTCCTTCAAGCGGCAATACCGCTGGCTCATGCCCACACTTGACACTATTTATTCAGTCCGCAGAGCCAGTGGGACAGATCAGCGTTAGAGGAATTATTATATATTATATATTAACTTCAGATGTACATTTTAAAACTTACTTTTTGTTTTTAAATTTTCTATAGGTGAAAGGGTTCTATGCTTTCGTGTACTCAGTTCTATTTCCAAACTTATCTTTCTTTAGTTCTAAGTTTCGAGGTCACAGATGTTGAATGAAGCATTAACTCAGAATCATTCTGCAGCAAACCTTGGTCATACTAATGATTACACATCAGAGACTACTGAGACTAATAAGAGCTTGAAACAAATTCCATACCATTTGAAAAGCCTGAGTGTTAATAAAGTTCTTCATATAGTACTTTATTGCAATTGAGATCCTATACCATTAATAAATGAGAATCAACATTGACCTGCTTCGCTGACACAACCTAATAAATTTATTTTAATTAAAATTCATAATTACTAGTGCTAAAGTGGAGGCTGAAGGTAAACATAATTGTAATTAAAATGGATTTTATCTGTGATGATATATAAATTATAGCTACCTTTTGATTATAATAAAATGGCACTAAATATGATAACTGAACACTTTAAAACTTATTGAAATAAGTATTAATAGTTTAATCTCTAAATTAATGATTAAAAAGTAACTTCAAAGTGATTTGATGCATATGCCTTTGCATGCATGCTCTGCGTAGATGGTTGTAGGTTCTACATCTTGTAGAGCTTTATTTTATACCATAAAATATATTGATACTTTTCATATATCATGTGATAATGATATGCTTTCTTGCTTATAAATAACTGGATTTGATTTTCTAAATTTGTTTATATTTTTTCTTCTTTTATTAATTTGTTTATAATACGTAATGATGCCTCCTTTAGTTCTTGATGCTGATAACTAATGCTTTCTCCCTCATTTGAAAACCAGTCTTTCTGGAAGTTAGTTTATTTTGTTCTTTTCAAAAAGCTTCTTTTAATTTTTGTGCTTCTGGTGTTGTTTTTCCAGCTTTCTATCTCACTGACTTCTGCTTGTCTTCATGATGTCTTCCTATTGGATTTCACTTTCTTTTATTTTTCTAATAATGTGGAATGTATGGTTAAAGTATTTCTTATAATCTACCAAATATTTTCAACCAAAAGAGTGAAGTCCTGCAGGGAGACCCCAGCCCTACCTTTAGTCCATAAACATTATATTATTATTTGTTCAAAATCATCATTACTCTTTCATCATCTGGAGAAGATAATTTCTTTTTTTTTAATTTTTATTTTTTTATTATGAAAATACTGTACAGAGGGGTTACAATTACATGGGCAAGATAATGAGTACATTTCTTATCAAGCATTGTAACCTCCTCCTTTGTTTCCCCTTCCCATTACTTCCCATCCTCTCCCCACCCCCCCCACCCCCGACCCAATCCTCCCCCCCCCCACCAAAGTTGTAAAGTTTGTTCTCGACATAACGACTTATACTTCTCACTGTTGCAATGGGTCCACCTGTATCCGTATTTAAACGACTTGTTTTTCCCCTTCCCCTCCACAAGTTATACTGACATCAAATACAGTGAAAGCAGGGGTTATACTGTGGGGGAGGGACATACAAAGCAACAAAGAAATAATCTTATAAATGTGTTAGAAACAATCACATGAAAGAAAAAAAACATTTGAATACATATCTTAGGGTTCATTTCCCTAACATTATCTGACCTTATCTGACCTTTTCTGCTTGACTCAGACATATACTAGATATTGCAAATAAGGGAAACCATGGGACCTATGTTTCTTTGGGCCTGGCTTACTTCACTTAATATAATTTTTTCCAAGCCTTTCCATTTCCTAACCAATGGGGTAATGTCATTCTTTCTGATGGAGGCATAGAATTCCATTGTGTATATATACCACATTTTCTTGATCCGTTCATCTACTGAGGGGCATCTGGGTTGGTTCCATATCTTAGCTGTAGTAAATAATGCTGCAAAAAACATAGTCATGCTGGTAGCTTTAGTGTGGTCTTGTTTGTAAACATTTGATAACATTTGATAATTTCTTTAATATACTTCCAGGCACTATCATTTAAAGGACTTCTTCTCATATACCTTAACCCACATGAACAATTTTCAGTATGGACTACGGCACTGTTTATATATAAAATGAGTGATATTTCTATCCCTGAAACAGTCTTCATGAGGGTTTAGAAGTGGAGCCAACTGACCTTTCTCCCCATGGTTTCAGTGAGCACTGGCCTATATCTATAAAGCTTTTGCTTTAATCAGTGTTTAACAAACTTTGTTCATTTCACCCCATGAAATATGTCTCCTTTTGACAGGCTCTTGATACGCATCTTTTCAGAATGCTTAATGTGTGAAATTAAATTTCCCCTGTATTTTAATGTATTTTGGTTTGTTAATTTTACTTATATTCAGCACTGTTGAAAGTATCGTCATGGTTCATTACTTCTAGAAGCATGAGAAAAAATGGGTTATTACTGTTTCACAGAATCTTCTAAAGGGTAAATTTACATAATATCTCCTTTTCAAGGAAATTATTACTTATATATGACAGATATAATGACATGCATGTTAATTAGAAGGTTCCAAAGTTATAAATTAAGAGTTATAGTTGGAAGACATGTTTTAATTAGTAAAATTTCTTTGTAAGCACAAAATTGAGTTAAGTCTTTGCCATTTATAGTTTTAGAGTCAGTTATTACTTTTCTATAACATTTGTATGCATTTCATATAATTTTACTACATGCTTTTGTTGATTATTTTCTTGTCCAGATATTTTTTTATCTTCATATGACACTAAACAGAATGGAGAGGTTATTGACAGTTACTTGTAAGAGCTTTTAAAACAAACTTCTTAAGAGATATTATAGTTGAATATAGGAATGAAAATTCTCAATACAAACATGCCCAATGAAATAACTTAATCAAACAGAAAAAAATCTCAAATAACAACAAAGAACTAACTATAGCATATGATGTGAAAATGCAAATCTTCAGTGTGCTTGCCTTAAAAGCATATCAAAGCTACCCCAAAATTTTGGGGGTGTTATGCTGTTTATATTCTGTTAATTCTGTTTTTAGGTTGCTGGTAATTTATAATGACTGTAGGTGTGGATTCTGGTCTCTTTAATAATTTTTTGGTGGCATTTTGGTTCAAAGGATAAAATATTAAGCTTCATTAATGGATTATTAATAACATACCATAGAAACTAGAGAAAACAAGTGAAGTCTGATGGTAGATAAATATAGAAAACTCCAAGGAGATGTTTGAATTTCTTCAGAATCTTAACAGGAAATATGCTTGAATGGAGAACAATGAAAAACTGGAAGTATATAAAAAGATCAATCTGTGTTTAGATGGCAGACACCAGATTATCTCCTTAAAGCTTATTAAAAAATAAATATGGCTGAGGTTTGTGTAGGAACTGGATTGTGGAGGAAGGGCAGGGAGAGCAGCTGAGGGTTGAGATGGGAGGTGTCCTGAGAGAAATTTGGTTCAGGAGAGAAATTGTCAAACAGTTACCATGTCCAAGATGTCAGTAGGTGCAAAGAACAGTGCTACAACCTTCTATGTACTGTTACTCTATCCTTTCTGTTTCTCTGGGTTTTTTTTTCCTTAACTTAATTACTTGAATCTTTATTTGACAACATAAGTTAGTTTCTTCCTTACTTGTTACAAAAGGAAACAAGTGAAATCCAGCAGGAGAGTAAGTCCTAGGTAAAATGCCAAGCTCTCCAAGATTTCCTGCCTTGTAGTCTCTCAGTCAGGACCATCCGGGAACCAGTTCCTTGAGCGTGGGAAGGTTAGACCAGCAGTAGAAGCGACTATGAGCGAATAGTCAGAGCAGATAAAAAATTCAAGTCCCTTCACCAACTTCCATACTTTTGCTCAGTTGCAGCTGGTCAGAAGACTTTTCTTGCTGTCAAGATGATGAATGAACTCAACGTTCCACATATTTATCATATCTTGACTTGGCCATTAGAATGTACTTTATCCAAATATTAACACAGCATGCAAATAAAGAGTAAGTGCAGAATAGATCGGTTTACCCACTAGTGGGGCCCCTCCCCCATCCGTGTAAGACTGACATGCAAGAGCATGCTGGGCCCCGGCTAGGACTGTCATGTCTAAAGTTTTATAGCTTCGAGGGCTCCCAACGATTCCTTCACGAGTGAGTACTGTTCCCAGCTCACAGATCTGCCCCAATATCAGTCCTAGTTTATAAAATCCACAATTATATTCTCCACCACTGTGAGTCATCAGACGATGATGGGCAGTAGTGATAGATTTGGACAAGAAAAAAAAACATGCACACCTTAAAGAAATTATTAGATGACAAAGTTAAACAAATACCAGGTGGTGATTTCTTTCAGTATTGCTTCGAGCAGTGTTTAAATTATTTGTGTTCTATCACATTATTTGCCTCATTTGAACATGTTCTTTTAGAAGGGAACAATTGTTTCTACCTCTTGTAATAAATCACACATGTTGGATTTACAAGTCAAGTTTCTCCTGTGTTGAAAAATAATAATAGTAGTAACCAAATTATAAATCAAAAGTCTTTTTTTTTACTTAGTCAAGATTGTACAGGTGAAAAAAATTAGTCTTTAGCAAAGTCTTCAGTGGATAAATTACCATTTTGAATTGTATTTTACTTTTGAAATACTTAATTTTGGTCTACTATTGAGGAATAGCAAACACACCCTAGAGTGAGATGCAGGCTTAGTACACAGGAGCTCTTCGTGAAGGTTGAGCCATATCTCATCTCCCAGGAAATATGACATCATCTTCTAACATGCCAGATTATCTCACAGATGTGATGGGAGTTTTAAATATCACACAGCATTATTGTGCAACTTGGAAAATAAGAATATGAAGCAATAAGCTGGGAACTGTGGCTCAGTCTATGATCCAAGTTATTCAGGAAGCTGAGATCTAAAGGATTGCTATTCAAATCTGGCCTGGGCAGGAAAATTTACTAGACTCTATCATCAAAATCAATTTCAAAGAGCAGGGCTGGAGGTAGAGGTGTGGTGCTCAAATGGTAGCGCATTAGTCTACTCCAAGTTCAAACCACAGCACTACCAAATATATAACTATATAAGTAATTACATATATAACTGTACATATATAAAACTATGTATTACCATACATATATCAGCATATATACATATATGCCAGTTGACAGTATATACAGACATATATGGTGATAGCTAATGAAATTTGAGTATAGCTCACCTCCAAGCAGAATTAAAGTGGCTTTTTATAACAAGGAGGTAAATAACACAGTGCTTCCTTAGGTATTTAACATGCTATTAAACACATGTTCCCTAAGACATAACACAGAATTAAAAAATATAAGTAAACATTGTGGAATTCCTTTAGAGAAAACACCCACCAGCTACTAATGCCTATAGAATATTAATGCCACTCTAAGCAACTGCTTAGTAAAAATATTTTGCCATGAAAACATGGAAGGTATTCACATTTGGGTGATATTATGAAACACAGACTGCAAAAGGCTTTTCCTTAGCCAAATAATGAAAATAGCTTTAATCAAAAAAATCAAATAGTGAAAAAATTACTGTTCTTTATTTCTCAAGGAGAAAATATATTCAATATATAAACATAGTGTGTGTGTGTGTGTGTGTGTGTGTGTGTGTGTGTGTGTGTGTGTGTGTGTGTGTGTGTGTGTGTGTGTGTGTGTGTGTGCTGGTCCTGAGGCTTGAACTCAGGGCCTGGGTGTTGTCCTTGGTTGTTTTTTGCTCAAAGCTATTATTCTACCATTTGACCCAGCTTTTTTGGTGGTTAAGGGTCTTGTGAACCTTCAAATCATGATCCTGAGTTCTCAGCCTCCTGAGTAACTAGGATGATAAGCACTAGTCACCAGCACCCAGCATAACTGAAGAGTTTATTCCTTTTGTGTGTCACAATACAGTTCTTGTGGGGGAAAAGGTAATTATATTATCATTTCCAGCTGTGATGGAAGCAAAGGCATTGTGAACTAACCCATCATAAGCAATCAAACATGGGGAAAGATTCACTTTCTATGGGTTTTGTAGAGCAAGTTGTTTAGTATTGTGATCACTGAAAAATGGAAAAGAAAACGGGTCTCCCTGGAAAAACGATCTGGACCTTCCGAACAGAATAGGACCCCAAACTATGCCCATCCATGTAGTCCAACTGAAAACTCTGTCTGCAAATCAAGAGGGCTGACACAGCATCACCTCAAGAAATTGTTCCCTGAGGCCTTTGCATTTGTGTTCCCAAGTCCAAATCCAGAGCCTGAGCAAAACGACAGAAGGATATCTGTCAGCTGAAAGTCTCAGAGCTAAGGCAGGAATGCGAAGCAGTGAATTCCCACCATTCCTCACCAGGGCAGCCAGGAGCCGCCTGTCAGAGCCTTTGCTTGCTGATGGAGTTATATTCTCAGCACATTGAACACTGACCAAGGCAGAAACCTTTTCAAAACCTTTAAAAAATGATCAGAGTGAGCAAGAAGAAGACTCACAAATTAGCAGGAAATAGCCCCAAACTCCCTAAATTGGAACATACAATGCTTGCACTTTATATGAAAATCTTAATGTCTGGCATTAATTAAAAATTTGCTACAAATGTCATCAATTTCTCACATAGATGTGAGAAAATTAGTAAAGGCTTAGAAAAGAAGACATGATCAAATTAGCGAAGGTGTTAAAACAGTCATTAAAATTGCTCAAATGATAACAGTTGAATATAAATATGGCAAGGGAGATGGGAAAGATACAAAAAGATCAAAATGAAATTTCTAGCAACCAAACATAAGGGATTAAACCAATAAATTCTATATTGAAATAGGCAAAATCCTTAAAAGTCACAAATTAACAAACTTGACCTAGGAGAGAAAAGGAGCACTTCCATTTTTATCAGTTGTGATTAGTCAGAGAGAAGAGGATATAATATATATGTATATATATATACACACACACGTGTATATATATATCTTTACATATATACTGGCATACACACATACACACATGTGTATATATATCTTCACACACACACACACACACACACACACACACACACACACACACACACACACACTGACACAGATTTATCAGGAGAGGTTTATTTACCAAGGAGACTGACTTGTGTGATTATGGAGATTGAGAGGTCTAGGTTAGGCTGTCTAGAAGCTGGAGATCAGAGTTGGACACTGAAACCTTTAGAACCAAAGAAGCTGAGGAAGTATTGTTTAGTCAGAGGCTGAAAGCCTGAGGCTAGAGGACTGCTGGTGTCCAGGAACGTCCCAGAATTCAATGCTGGAAAGTCTGGAGTTGCGATGTCCAAGGAAGGCAGTGCCCTGCTCCAGGGGAGACTAGCAATGAACTGTGTTCTCCCCGAGTCCCCAGCCAGCTGCATCCAATCTGCCACATGGGCGATGTTTGTACGAATTATTTCATCCTTCTCCCTGCAGAATACTGCAATTAGTTAGGCAATACTGTCTTGAATTATACACACAAACACCTGACATGGTTTGGACTATGCCCATTGAACCATGGGAATATGGTTTGAATTATGCTTTACCAACTTGCATAAAGAAGATTAGCATAATAAGTGTTAGAGCAATATGGCATATCTTGAATATAATCACTTTCTATGGAAAATGGCTAGGAAGTTCCACTTCAGAGCTGATAAACTAGGTTTTGCTTTTGGGATGAACAGTAGTTTTTCAAATCCAGTCTGTATTATCCTAGAAATGCAGCCTATATTGGTGGTGTTTACTTTTAGTCCGATTATTGTAATTAATTATGACTTACTTGATGATTCATATGAAATCCATTTAATGTGATAGATTAGAATCCTCCCTAATGATAGTCTTTTATCACCATGATTTATCTTTTTTCTTCACTAATAGTGTAAATGTTCTCTCTCTATATATGTATATGTGTTTATATATATATATATATATATATATATATATATATATAACATTTAGACAAATGTATGGTTTTTCAAAAATCATTTTAAAAGGAAGAACACATCATTTAAAGGTAAGGGCACCTAAATGGCTATGAAAAGTGCTATGGTTTTGCTTTGACTAGAATTTATATCCATCAAAACATTCTATTTTTTCATGCTATATCCATTTTACTTAGCTTGACATTTCAGAAATGGTTTAGAGATTAATTTTCTAGTTTCTTCCTATTTTTAAAAAGATGCCTTTTAAAATAAGACTGTTATATTTTTCCTATTAGTAGATTATCTAAAGAGTGTTTTAAGAGCATTTTAACACGCACAAACTATTATTCAATGTTTACTTTAGGGTTCATTGATAGAAAAAATAATTTGAAAATGTGTGAATTGCATTCACTCAAGGACGTAAACTTGCTTTTAAATTTCATTTTGTTTACTGGGAAGTATTCCAAATAATCTCAAGACATTGGAATGCTATGGATTAATCAGCATGAATTTCAATGTGTCTCTAACTTCCTTAAAACAACTACAATAATATGGGCAAGCAGGCATAGACTATGGAAATATAAACAAGTGTAAACACTGTGGAAGTCCATATGGAGACTCCTCAAAAAGCAAAAAGTGGAGCAACTTTATAACCCTGCTATTTACCACACCTGGGCATACATCCAAAGTAGTATTAGTTAACATCTGAGAGATCTCCCATATCTATGTTCATTGCAGTATTTGAGACAATAGTCAAGTTGCATAACAAGCTAAGGTGCCTAAGGACCGATTAGTAAAACATATGGTGTATATAAACCATATAATATTACTGAGTAATAAATAAATATGAAGTTATGTCACTTGCAGGAAAATGGATGAAATTGGAGGTCACCAGATTGAGAGAGATAGGCCAAGCTCAAAACACATATATCACAGTTTTGATACAAATTTGTGGATTCTAGACTTAGAAGATAATCATACACAGTTAAGAAACAAGGGAACCCTACTGCATTGTTGGTGGGAATGTAAACTTGTTCAACCACTTTGGAAAACAGTATAGAGGTTCCTCAAAAGACTCCACATAGAGCTCCCCTATGACCCAGCAATCCCACTTCTGGGCATTTACCCAAATGATCACAAACAAGACCACACTAAAGCTACCAGCACAACTATGCTTATTCCAGCATTATTCACCATAGCTAAGATATGGATCCAACCCAGATGCCCCTTAGTAGATGAATGGATCAAGAAAATGTGATATGTGTGTGTGTGTGTGTGTGTGTGTGTGTGTGTGTATGTGTGTGTGTATAATGTATATATATGTATACAATGGAATTCTATGCCTCCATCAGAAAGAATGATATTGTCCCATTTGTTAGGAAATGGAAAGACTTGGAAAAAAATATATTAAGTGATGTAAGCCAGGCCCAAAGAAATATAGATTCCATGGTTTCCCTTATTTGCAATAACTAGTATGTCTAGAACAAGCAGAAAAGGTCAAAAGCTATGTACATATGACCATATAAGATGATGCTAAGCTAAATGAACCCCAAGATAGGGACACAAGAGGTTTTATCTTTCTTGCTGTTATTTTTAATGTGCTTACAATGTACTGTGTGATTTTTTTGTTTCTTTTGTATGTTCTTTCCCCATGGTATAACCCCTGTTTTCACTGTATTTGATGTCAGTATCCCGCATCTTGTATGTATATTTCTCTAGTTTGGAGAGGGGAAAGAAAAAACCAAATGCTTAAATAGGGATACAGGCTGACCCACTGTAACAGTGAGATGTACAAGACACTATGTTGAAAAACGAAATTTACAATTTAGGTGGGGCAAGGTTGGGGAGAGGAGTGTAGTTGTGGAGGCGGGGAAAAAAGAGGAAGGAACAATGCTTGATAGGAAATGGACTCATTACCTTGCTCATGTAACTGTAACCTCTTTACAATAAAATGTATTAAAAAAAAGAAAGAAAAATTGTGAGAAGAGAGGGCATGGGAGAAAAATATACAAGGGAGAAGAAATAGAAATCATTGCTGATTTATCCTCTGAAAGAAGCCCCTGAGAACAGAGAATCAACAATTTTAACATGCTGACACACTCAAGAGAGAATTCCTTAGTCAGCACAAACAAAACAAAGCAACCAAAAAACCTCCAAAAAGACTTGAATGTTATTTATTTTACAACTTGGGTGCAAAGCATTGTTACTTTAAACACTCCTTGGCAATTTCAAATATGACATTTCTATTTTTATGCATCTAGTCATTTTTTGCAAGTACATGTAAAATAATATATATAAAATAAATAATATATAAAACAATAAAATGGTTTTAGAATTTTATTTTTTAAAAACTCTACTCTTACTTCCTGTTTTCTGCATGTTTTTCTCGTTTATTTATACTCCACAATTCCTCTTTCATTGCTGGAAGTGCAATTTTTTTCTTACTGGCTACATAATATTTCACTAAATTAGAAAAATAACTGAAGAGCAGTTTCCAAATGTTGGCACCACAGACAACTTTACATTCAGTAAAACTCATAAGTGATTAACTTACTTATATTTATGTGCAATATAAGTATTTTATATCTAGAATGTATTTAATAGTACAATTTTCTTCTGTGAAACAAAATCCAAGCATCTTGCTTTAGGGATATATACATTTTTAGTGCTCATAAAGCTCTATCAATTTCTTGGTCATATGTATGCTTTTAAGCATATTTTTAATTTTTCCAGGACTATAAAAATAATTTTCATAGTCTTTCAAAATTAAGTACATTTAAATCAAGATGTGCACATAGTACCCTGAGCTATTTCAATATATACATTTTTGTTATTTGAATTAAAAAATTTTCTGATTATTCTTTCAATTACTTTTTGTGATACAATTGACTTTACAATTCTATGATGTGGTATAAATGTGAGCTAAAGAGAAAAAGGAAGACAGAGGTAGAGTAAGAACGAGAGGAATGGGAGGAGGAAAGAGAGAACGTAATAAAGCTGACTCTTCTCTATAAAATACACGTTTGGTGCACAAAAATCTTACCCGTTTTTAGTGCAGTTATTAAGCCTTCCAGAATTTATATTTGTAATGTGCAAGAAGAGTCCAAGATCTGCTCATCCAGATGGATCACCGCGTATGCCAATGTATGCTATTAAATGCACCAAGTTTGGTTTTTACGCTTACACTGTCACATTTGTCACTTAATAAATTCTCATATATAGTGAGTGTTGTTTCTGGCTTTAGTACTATGATCTAGTGGTTGATTTGTATATTGGCACAGGAGCATAATGTTTATTTTACTGTATGAATTCTGATATACAGTTGGGTAAATCGTAAATGACCCTTTTCCCTGAGACACTCGCTAATTATTGTGCTTCTTCACAGTGCATACAATTGTCTACCTGGTCAGTTTATTACAAAAACCATAGAACTGCTGCTCACATCTCTGTTCTATTTATAAGCAACCTACACATTGCAAAGTAATGGTATTTCCACAGACAAAGCCCCAATACCCTAACGCATCTTTGGCTTGAATTGCTCAAGCCTGCTTCTAGCTTTCCGTACTTGTCACTTTTGCCTTTTCCATACCTTCTCACATGAGTGCTAGAAATGGCTTCATTTGCTCCGAGCTTCCTGCCTTCAATTAGGGCATCTTTCCTCAACTTGAATATACCAAGCCTACGTCCTCTTAATTCAAGAGCTCCATGATGTTAAGTGAAATGAGCCCCAAGACAGGGACACAAGTGGTGTTTTTTTTTCTTTCTTGCTATTGTTTCTAACCTATTTATAAGATACTATGTGAATTTTTATTGTGAAAATACTGTACAGATGGGTTACAATTACATGAGCAAGGTAATGAGTACATTTCTTATCAAGCATTGTTGCCTCCTCCTTTGTTTCCTTACCATCCCTTCCCATTCCCCCCTCAAGCCCCCTCCCCAGCCAAAGTTGTAAAGTTCGTTTTTCTACATAAGGACTTGTACATCTCATTGTTGCAATGGGTCCACCTGTATCCTTTTTAAACGATTTGTTTCTTCCCTTCCCCTCCACAAATTATACCAACACCAAATACAGTGAAAGCAGGGGTTATACCGTGGGGGAGAGACATACAAAGCAACAAAGAAATCATCTTATAAATATGTTAGAAACAATCACAAGAAAGAAAAACCATTTGAATCTTTATCTTGGGATTCATTTCACCTAACATCAACTTATCTGACCTTTTCTGCTTATCTCAGACATATACTAGTTATTGCAAATAAGGGAAACCATGGGGCCTATGTTTCTTTGGGCCTGGCTTACTTCACTAAATATAACTATGTGATTTTTTTTGTTTCTTTGTATGTTCCGCCCCCACAGTGTAACCCCTGTTGTCACTGTATTTGATTCCGGTGCCTGCATCTTGTAATACACTTTGCTAATTTGGGGAGGGGAAGGGAAAAAACAAAATGCTTAAATAGGGATACAGGTTGACCCATTGCAACAATGAGATGTACAAGACACTATGTTGAAAACGATCTTTACAACTTGTGGGGGAAGGGAGGGAGGAGTTGGGGAGGGATGGTAGGGGAAAAACAAAGGAGGTAACAGTGCTCCATAGGAAATGTCCTCATTACCTTACACATGTAACTGTAACCGCTCTGTATAGTACTTTTACAATTAAAAAAACATATTAAAAAAAAGAGCTCATGGTGCAGTGTCTGAGTGTTTTAGACTCTGCTTTCAGTCAGCCCATCCCCCTTCTCTGCCTCATTCTGGGCTTGTCTTAAGCCATATGGGAATTCCGTACTGTAGCCTGGGTCTTAATGTTTTTCACTCTTTTCCTATCTGTAGTTATACAACTCAATAGCCCAACGTACTACAGGCACATCTTGGTTTAAATATCCTTCCTCTGAGCGTTGATTTCTGAGCACCATGAATAAAACGAAATTCCTTCATCGACACAGCAAACTTTCTTTGTATTTTTCCCATAGCCTGAGCCTGCCTCAGCTCATGGAAGGGCACCCAGCAGAGCAGGGGCACACCAAGAGCCACCAAGAGCGCCTGACACATCTGCTTTGCATGCTGACTGGTACGGAAAGTAGATCTGGTGCTGATACTGGGGAAATACGTCAACATTTCCTCTGTTATAATACACTTTGAGACTTCAACCATAATTTTATTGAATTTAATTACAGAGCTTTTGATCATTCACATCATATAAATTTTAAGTTCTTACTTCCACAGACTTATTTCTGTTTTTTTGTTTTTTTTGGTCAGTCATGGGGCCTGAACTCTGGGCCTGGACGCTGTCCCTCAGCTCTTCAGCTCAAGGCTAGCGCTCTACCACTTGAGCCACAGCGCCACTTCCGGCTTTTTTCTTTTTGCTTATGTGGTGCTGAGGAATCGAACCCAGGGCCTCAGGCATGCAAGGCAAGCGCTCTGCCACTGAGCCACCTTCCCAGCCCTCTGTTTGTTCTTATAATTTAACAGTAGGCTTTACTCTTAAATGGGACTTTGTGAAGTTTGTTTATTTTCATTAAATTGTGTGTGTGGCACAGAGGATTGAAACCAGGGCAACAGCATGCTAGGCCAGAACTCTACTGCATGAGCGATACACTCACCCCTTTTATTGTGCACTTTTTTACATTATTATATGCAAGTTAAACATACAAGACCAAAATTCATACATATCCTAAAAGTCACCTTCTTTTCTTCACAGGAAGAATGAGTTTAGCTTAAATACAGTTTGATGTAACTGTGATACTTCCTTACACAACAAACGCAGCAGCTTGACTTAGTTAATGATGATCACAAACCCTGTGACCTGAATATAATATGCATACAGGGCATTGAAGTCAGAAGAGTGTACAAGAGGTCAGGTGCCAGTCGCTCATGCCTGCAATCCTAGCTACTCAGGAAGATGAGCTCCGAGGATCCCCATTCCAAGCCAGCCTGGGCAGGGAAGATCATGACACTCTTACCGCTAAGTAAAACACCAAAGAGCTGCAAGTGGAAGTGTGGCTGGCTTCAGCACTAACGTTCAGGGACAGCGCCCAGGCCCTGAGTTCAAGCCTGGACTGGTAATCTCCTCTTCCCCACCCCTACCAAACATAAAATAAAGAAAAGAAAAAAGAGTGTACAAGAAATGTGAAATGATTAATGATGCACTTTGTTTCTGAGATAGGATCACTCTATCTGCCCCAGCTGGCCTCACACTTGTGATCTTCCTGCTCCTGTCTGGGGTTACCAGAGATTGCAGGCGGGTGCTACCCTGCCCAACCTTTTAAGTTTATTTTGATCATTATTTAAGTTGTCACAGTGGTGGATCAGTTATCTCTTCTCCTTTTTTTTAAAATCACTTTAGCAAAATAAGTAATTCCTAAATTTTAATTATCTCTTATATTTTCACACTTAAAGCTGTAACATTAGAAACACTAACTTTTCATCAACATTTAAATTTTTCATCGTACTTTCTATTATAATCTCTGTTGGATAATTTTATGGAGTAGTGTGAATCTAGCAATACAGATCAATTTCCCGAAGCTTTTATTTCTTTACCTACCTTGTTTATTAATGCATTTTGTGGTTGGAGTCCAGCTTTCCCACTAGGTAAGAGGGGCAGGTTATTAGAATCATCATCCAAAATACTACAAAAGTTGGAATTTTTATTTTTTTAATTGCAAGAGATTTTTTTTAATTCCCAAACTAAAAATATTTAAACTACTTCCCTCTGCTCTTTTATTCAGAAGCTGGGGGTATAGGCCAGGTCACTCTCCTCCAGCAACCGTGATGACCCTGCACGTATGCACACTCGGTGCCAGTTTCATAGGCTAACTGCATCTCACAAACGCTGCTCCCCATATCCTCGTCCGGTGCAGAGGCTGCCGTGGCTCCCAGAGGGTGACAGGATTCACATTCCTGCAGCACCTGGTGCCCTGGTCATTCACGCAGCGCTTTGTGCCCGGTGAATCCTGGGTAGCTGACCTGCGGACAGGACATAATTCTAGATCCTCATGCAAGGGCTGTTTTGTCTCTCTCATTGTGGTCACATAGGTAGGAGTGTCTGATAATAGTAAGCTTAAATAAATGTAAAAATGAGATGTTTGCATCTAAGTGTAGCCTTATCTGAGAGATGACACTATCATATTTCAAATGCCCATAGATACCTTATTTCCTATTTAAACCTGAGTGGTTTAATAAACTTTAAATGTGGTACTTCCTGAACAAACTAGCTAAATTCACATTGTTATGCATGAAAAACTGATCTATAATTGAAATGTGTGTGTGTGTGTGTGTGTGTGTGTGTGTGTGCACGTGCACTAGTCCTGAGGCTTGAACTTGCTATCTCTGTGCTTTTTTGCTGAAGACTAGTGCTCTACCACCTGATCCACATTCAGCTTTTTAGTGGATAGTTGGAAATATGAGTCTCAGGGACTTTCCAGCCCAGGCTGGCTTCAAACCACGATCCTCAGATCTCAGTCCCCTGAGTAGCTAGGATTATAGGTGTGAGCCACCAGCCCATGGCTATGGTTTAATTTTTAAATATCAAAACAACAGTGTATTCCTAAGATGAGGAGTTATCAGCATATTCCAAAGAAAACCTGCAAAAGTGGGCCAATTTCCAGGAAGGGTTTAAGATGTAGTTATAACCAAAATACCAGATGGTATGATTACAAGAAGTAATCAAAATTTTATGAGCATGTAACTGGAACTTTCGGAGCTGTTCTGCGGCTCTAATGGTGCTGGAGATTTTAGTGAACTGTTAATTATAGATTTGAAAATAAATTAATTTTAGAGAATCACAGAATTCATCCCTGAGGGTTCCAGCTTAATCTCATGGTGGAGTACAAATCTGAAATACCATTCTGCATGCTATCAATAATGTCTTCATTTAAGAAAAAGGAGTCACATAAAGAATTTAATGTCTCCGGATGAACCAAGAAATCTCTCCTCCCAGGCTGGTCCGGTCCCTGGCTACCTGCTGCACTGTGATATATGATAGTCTCGCTGTTAATTTGGAGGTCATTTGCAGATACGAAGGTGGAGAAATGAGTCATGTCTTCTGTGAGGATTCACGGTCCCAGGGCTGTCTGTTCTTTCTCAGGAGCCATGTTATTTTATCCAGTTAGATTCATGGCCTCTGCCATTTACCAGCCTTCTGAGGGCCAAGGGTAACCATCACTGGAACTCTACCCACAGCAGCTGATGATTCTGCACTAGTTTAACTGTAGTTGAGGAAAAATCTCCATACATAATTTTATCACAGCAAATGCTCCTTGTCTTTAACTATTTGCCAAATCCAAACCTAGTCTTTAGGTTAGCATGCTTGTGGACTAGTGTACCTTTCATGCCAGTAGACTTACTAAAAGTTTCCTATTTCATAACTTTTCCCACAACCTTACTACAAAATACTTCCATGCAGGTTAAATGAGGAACACTAGGAACCAAATTCTAAGGCTCAAAGTTTGAGTGTGAGAGACAATTCAACTTAGGGAATATTTCAAATTATGTGTTGAAGCTGCTTTTGTCCCAAGTAATGGTAAACACATGAGAGAGAGGGAGGGAGGGAGGAAGGGAGAGAAAGAAAGAGAGAGAAACAACAGTAAGACAGACACAGAAAGAGACATAGATAGAAAGAGATAGAGAGAGATCATGTGCATACATACTGACACACAGAAATGACAATCCATTATCCTGATTTCTTTATTTCTAAATTTCATCTGAGTTTGTATGAACATGTTCCTTTTTAATTTAGAATAACTAAACACATTTCATTTTAAAAGATTCATTGAGCCTATTTCTAATCACTTTTACTAGAAATGACCACATATGAAACTGGCCCACGACCCCACAGCTACTAGCCCAGGATTAGTGAGCATTATTTCTCATTTCTTTTTGTCTAGCTGAGTTGTAATTACACTTCATGTCTATCACGTGGTCTATTTGTCTGCATACATCCCTAAGTCTTTAATTCCTTATGGTACTCACTTAATAAAACCCAAATATCAAATATGTGAATTCCAATGGAAGAAATGCATGACTTCACTGAAACATCTCACTTCAATGTTAACTTCAAATCTCAGATACAAGCAGCCTCGTCTGTTCATCTCCCAGTACCAAAAGACTCTGTAATGCTTTCCCTCATCAAATTTCCAAATTTTATTCTTCAATCACTTGAAGCTAATTGAGTCTTTATTCAATAAAAACTTGAGCTGAAGAGCACAGGGAGAGTGCCCAAGCCCAGAGTTCAAGCCCAACTCCCGACCAAAAAAAACCAAACAAAACCAACTTGCAAACAGTAAACTGTGAACAACTTGATTACCCACCAACCAGTTCCCCAGTTCATTTATCTCTCCAGGTGTGGGAGAGAGGCATGTGGAGACCAGAGGCTACTCCTCTGAGTTCTATATCCATCCATTGTAGCAGCCGGGGAAGACCTCGCATCTGCAGATAGTTTAAGGCTCACGAGCTGCCTTTACAATCCCTTGTTCATACCTTGATCAATTCATATCTGGTAGTTTTCCTACTTAATTTACTATTTTGGAGAATAAAAACATTTAAATTGTTATTTATTTATTTATTTATTTTATTTGTGAACATACTGTACAGAGGGGTTACAATTACATGGTCAGGATAATGCATACATTTCTTACAAACATTTAAATTTTTATCAGGTGATCTGACAGCCAACAGAATCATGTCTCTCAATTAGAGTCAACATAGAGAATTAGAAAGTCAATATATTTTTAATTTACTGAAAAAAAGTATGCTTTGTTTTAGGGTTTGGATATAACAGTGTGATAAAATTGAAGAGATTCATGTGTCCGCGCTGATGACTACGTGAGAAAAGACACAAACGTGAAGCAGTGGTGCAGTTAATGAGCAGTTGAGGGTGCTATGTGAGAGTTCAACGTACAGACAGAGGTTTGATCACAGATAGATTCACTCCTAGGACAAAGCAGCCAAACATTTTTAGCAGATGGTTGGCTTGACACTATTTCAAATAATGGACTCCTAATTATTTATTGAGTTTTATAACCTTCTGTCCAACCAGGAAGCAGCTCTGTGCAAAGGTACGCCCAACAGAATCGGAACACTTGTAATAGGAGGTGGAGGGGAGAGATACACAGATAGACGTAGACAGAGACAGAGAGGCAGACAGACAGACAGAGATTTGAACAGTTGAATCATACCTCATCAAACTTACTATACACTGATTCCCATAAATGTATTGAGTTAAACACGTTATGTGGTTTCTGATGAGAAGAAAATGACAAATTTACCAGCATGAATCACATAGTTAAGATGAAAAGGAACAGATCTAAAGCGTGAGGCTCACAACCACTGACAGATTAGACGGCACTGCCTCCTGCGTTCATGTAGGTGTTCTACTTTGTTTTATTTAGGTATTTAGGTATTTAAGCATGCATGCTGATGTTTGCTGTTCTGAGGACTCAGTCTGGAGGTGCTTGCACGTGCTTGGCAAATGCTCCCCAACAAAGCTACACCCACCACCTTACATGTATACATTTAAGCCTTTAATAGCGGTCATGTGTACTGAATGCGTTCAAATGAAATTGATAAATGGGAATGATCGTGTACCTCCTTTCACACCTGTGATCCTTCGGGTAATGAAGTGATGGCTTCTAAAAGGAACTAAAATTTTTTTTTTTGAGGTGGTTTAAGAAATGAAAACCAACCAGTGCTGGTGGCTCACGCCTGTCATCAATCCCAGCTACTCAGGAGGCTGAGATCTGAGGATCGTAGTTCAAAGCCAGCTCAGGCAGGAAAGTCCCTGTGAGACTCTGATCTCCAATTAACCACCAGAAAACCAGAAGTGGCGCTCTGGCTCAAGTGGTGGAGTGCTTGCCTTGAGCTGAAGAGCTGAGGGACAGCGCCCAGGCCCAGAGTTCAAGCCCCATGATCAACAACAACAACAACAACAAAAAGAAGAAGAAAAGAAAAAGAAAAAGAAAAAAAAATCAAAACCATCCACTTCGAATGAATCACTGCAGTCTTAGTCCTTTTTCTCACGCCGTTTCTATGCTGATAGCACATCACTCTGGAATTAGACACAGAGGCTGTTGTGTGGAATATAAAGATAACCATGGCTAAAGTGGGGTTGTTGTTTTCTTTCCAACTTCCCTCTGCTTGCTCAAGTTACGCTACCAGAGTGTCTATTCTAGAGCTGTGTTCTTTCTTACAAGGTTCATGTCGAAATGGAGAATAGAAGGCGATTACTCAAACATTGTCAGGAAAGATGGCAATGAGCTATGCGTTTGCCATGCTGAGAAGCAGGTGTGGCTGACAATGGTTCTATTGAAACAAGCAGGGGAAAACAGAGAAATCACCAAGTTCACTCCCACACTCTTCAAAAATGACGCAACCAGCACAACTCCACAAGAATCATTAGTTAAGTAGCAATTTCGTGCTGTGACTTCTCACATAAATGTCAGAAAAATATGTCTTTTAAAATACATTTCTCTTCAGAGTGGAGGATTGTTGCAATGCCAACCAAAAGGTATAAGTGATTTCTAAATGTGGGTTCCATAAGTATAGCTTGAGATATCCAGGAAGCTTGCAAATATCAGAATAAATGATGGAATCATGACCAAATGTCCGTTTTTGTGTCTTTGATTACTAACACATTCTATTACCCTGCTGTACTGACTCCAGTTAGTGAGCAAACCAATCTTCATGCATTCTTGTCAATCGTATTTCTCATTTTCCTCAGATTTTTTTTTCTCTTGAGGATTGCATCTAGGTACCGCAGTTTATTTAGTTGTCCTGTTTGTTAGCTTTGATTTGTGAGAGTTTCGCTTTTCTTTGATGATGATGATGATGATGATGATGATGATGATGATGATGATGATGATGATGATGATGATGATGATGCTAATCTTGGGATTAGCACTCTGCACCCAGGTGCTGTCCCTGAGCTATTTTTCTTTCTTTCTTTCTTTTTGATTTTTTCCGCTCAAGACTGATGCTTTACTGCTTGAGCCACAGCTTCATTTCCAAAGTTTTTGATAGTAAATCAAAGATAAAATCTTACTGACTCTCCTGCTCAGGCTGGCTTTGAATCATGATCCTCAGCTCTCAGCTTCCTCCTGAGTAGCTTGGATTACAGGCATGGGCTGCTGGTATCAGGCAGGAGTTTTCTTATTTTTGGTGACTTTGGCAATTCTGGTGAATAGGGGTTAACTACTTTGTAGGCTGTCTCTCCATTTGGTTTGTCTGATGTCTTTCTTATGTTCAGATGAGAGTTACTGGTTTTCTTAATGAAACCTCTGCCATTCCCACGCCATCAAATCAGCAACTTGTGATTTATTACTGTTGACAATACTGTCAGTAGTACTATAATAATAATTATTAACCTAGACGAGACAGTGTTTGTAGATGTTTTTCACTTTAAAGTCATCCTGTCCTGTTTCCTACTTGGTTCTTTAGGATCACAGAGACAAATACAATAATAATTACAAAATAAATAGCTAAAAATAATAAAGAACAATAATAAATATGATAACTAATAATGAATTAAAGAGGTTGAAGTGTCATGAGTTCTAAGGGACACAGAAGTCAATTTCCATGTGTTTCAGGTTCTTGAGATGATTCCTATGTACTCACAGGTGAATAATACCTTGGGTGTCGTGAATTGAAATATTTAGCCTTTGTACATAAATATAATTGATATCTTAAAGTCTTAAACATTCAGAGTAAATTCAATGATCTTCCTGTAAAAGAACTAAGGAACTTAATTTTAAAACACAGGTTAAATGAATTTTTTTTAATTTGCCTTTTCATTTTAGGATAATTAGAATAGCTCTTCCAAAAGTGAGTTTCATGATTCAAGAAAATTGGGAAAACTCAAAAGAAGATACTTGCTACCATACTGCAGCATTTTCAAAATGGTGGTGAGCCTTGTCAATCTATAGTACAGTATGCTCTCTCCAAAACATAAAATTAAAACTCTAAATGTTCTGCCTTGTATTATCTTCAGAGAGTATGATATGGCAGTTTTTAAGAAGAAAAACTGGTGATCTCAAAGGACTAATAACTTTTGAAGTAACAATGAAATTCAGCTCGAAGACCCATAAGTAAACATAAGCATCCAAGTAACTCTTAAATAATGTTTCCAGCCACACAGTTAAATAGAGAGAGAAATACTTAACCTGGGTGCTGTGGACTCACCCTTATAATTGTAGCTACTCAGAAGGCTGAGATCTGAGGATCACAGTTCAAAGCCAGTTCAAGTTGGAAAGGCCATAGGACTCTTATCTCCAATTTATCACCTAAAAACTGGAAATGGAGCTGTGGCTCAAAGTGGTAGGGCACTAATCTTAAGCAAGAAAACTCAGGAACAGTGCCAAGAACCTAAATTCAAGCCCCACACATATACCTATATCTCTATATATGACTTATATAAATATATATGCTTATCTATTTATATATAATTACGTAAGTCATCACCACTTACTATCTTCATCCCACCAGGATATTGCTTGTTATAACCAATGAACCAGAATTGATGCATCCTTATGACTCAAAGTCGAGGTAAATATACATTAGGAATCACTCTATGGGCTTTGACAAATGGCACCTGTCCTAAAATCATATCATCTGCACTTTGCCAACCATTTGTCAACCATTCCTCCCCCCAATTCCAGCAACTACTGCCCTGATTACTGAACCTGATCACTGACTAGACTTTGTGTTTCCCATATTTAAGTTTGTACCTTTTGAGATTGGATTCTTTCTTCAAGTGATATGTGCTTAAGTTTCTTCCATTTCCTTACATGACTTAATAGTAATTACAGCTCTGAGTAGTATTCCACTGTTAGAGTTCATTTCCGTTGGTTCACTCATATTCTGGAGAATATCAGGTTTTCTCTCAAGTTTTGGAAGTTATAATTACAGCTACCATAAAAATATTCATGTACAGGTATTCATATGGACATAAGCTTTCAATTAACAAGAGTCTTAAATTCAGTTGCTATCTAGTCTCTAGCCATATTTTCTTTCTCTGTTGTGTTGACTCACCTGGCTGTTTTATCTCTCTATATTAACTTCAATTTCTTTGCATCTACAGATTAAATTTTGAAAAACTGACACCTTGGCCTGAGTGAGCACAGACGATTTCTCCCTGACTTTAGTTCTTTGTTTTCCTATAGAGTTTTACAGTTTACATCACACAGCTATTATGTAGGTTGTGTTAGTATTTTCTCATTTTTGACTGTAACAATGTAAATGGACATTTTAGAATAAGGAGATGAGATAGTTTGGGGAGGAATGAAGTCATTTAACTAGTTGTTGTTAGTTTGATTGACTTGGGAACATCATTCCAAGAGATGCTACGACAGCCAGGATATGTCTTTTATTGAAGATTCAGGAATCATCATGCAGTTTCTAAAATCCTGTGCTTTGAGTTTTGTGTGAGACAGAATGATGTGTGTGGGAGAAAGCTGAACCTTCTATTCAGAGAAGAAAAACCTTAAGGCTATAATTATTTGATTGGACACACATGGCTCCTGATAACATACTGGTTTGGCAGATTATTTTTTTGAAAAATTAGACCAGAAAATAGAAATGAGCAGAGAAAGGGTACTCTGGAATCATTAGAAAGGAAAATTTTTAAGTGAGAAAGTAAAAGGGAGAGAGTGCTGAAGAGAGAAACAGAGAAGCAGAGAGAGACGGAGGGCTGGGGAACAGCAGATTTATGCATCATTTCTTTAGAGACTCCATTTCTGATTTTCAGAATGAAAACATGGAGTACATTTCACTCTCAGAGCTTCAATGTCTAATTTTTCTTAAGTTTAACTAACTGAAGTTTTTTTCCTATTGCCCTGTTTTAATATTTCAGTTTAGTGCTTATTTTGGTATTTTCGTGAATAAGGGACTGATCAACAGGTGGATTAGAGTAGTCATACTACTTGTAGAAACTGTTAATAATTTGTTAATTTGGTTTTTATTTTTTAAATTTGAATCTCCATAGTATCTCTTCTCCAAACAATTATATTATTCATAAGTAATACAATTAATACATAAAATGCATTATCATATATGTATACACACAGAGAAAAGCAGAGGCAGAGAGAATGTGTTTGTAAGCATGTGTGTTTATACTATATCACTCAGTAATTTCTGAAGCTAACTAGATGAAGAGAATATAAATTTATTAATTAAGTTGAATAAGTTATAATGGTTACTTAAATTAAAAAGAAATAAGAGCTCCAGAAGGACCCATCTTGGAACAATATAATCGGTTATCTGGAATGGCATGGAATAGAGCCAAGAATCGATTTGGGGGACAAGGAGCAACTATTCCCCGAGTTCACTGAAACTCTCCAGGATAAAACAAAGTTATTAAATTGACAAATGAAAGTCACCAGGAATTGGTAGATTGATTAATATACAAGAGATCTAAGTGAGTTTGGAGGAACAACGTTGAAGGATATTTCATACAAGGACAGGGTCTAAGGTTGACAAGGTGATGTAACTGCTCCCCTCCAAGTTTCCATCATGATACACAGAGGGAGTGTCCTCAAATTTATTAATGCACAGAGAAATAATTATCACCCAGAAGGACAGATTCAGTGAGTACAGAGCATGGAAAGTAATCTCACGGAATCATATTTTGTGGACTTTTGTTAATAGAAAAGCAGTGTTGATGCCTAAGGATTTACTTAGTTGTTTCATTTGGTTGTTTCCTCACAAATATGAAATTGAAAAATTAGTTCTTTGAGCTCTTGACAAAAAATAATTATATAATAATAGATCGTATTTCTCTTTGCCTACCATTTCTCTACTACCACAGATTATTTAGCATTGTGGAAAGAGAGCCATACTAAGATGACATGTCTCAGCATTGTCTTTTCTACCTTAAAGATTGCTTAAAATCTTGGATTGGCTATTTACTGTTTGGATCATGTTTACTGTGGTTGTTAATTTTTTAGATATCAAACTACCTGAATTAAAGAATGCCCAGCTAGCTGGTGCATCTGTTTCTGAGTGTGTCTGTAAGCATGTTATCAAGCTCTTAGGCCAAGATGCTGAGTACAACCCACACCAGTTGCTTTTGGCTGGAGGAAAAGCATCCAATCCACTGAGGCTTTGAACAGAACAAAAGACAGAAATGACTCTCATTCTCTTTTTGAGCTGAGACATCATCTTTTCCTTCATTCAGATGACACATTATTTATATTTAGATGATATATATGTTTGTATATATATATATATATATGTGTGTGTGTTCACCTTTTAGGTCTAGTAGCATCCACATATGTGTGAAAACCTTTGACCTTTGTCCTTCTGAACCTGTCCTAATTTGCTTCATACAATGGTCTACAGACCCACCCACTTCTCTCATGAGTTGGATGGAAAGAAAGCTGAAGTTTTACTGCTTACAAAAGAATTACACCCCACAAATCTATACTGATGTTTATTCTTGATTTACAAAAATCCTTCTGAATTTATAAATGCAGTACATTCCTATTCTAAGTGCCAAAGAAATGCTCACAGTATTCAGGACCTCCTGTGTTATAAATGTGCTGTTCATGTTTGTGCTGTATTGATTTTGGCTTTAAATTGGACTTCAAACTTACACTCAATTAAGTATGAAATGAATGTTTATTAGTTAATTTCATTCCATTGGAGTTTTTTCAGTTCAGAGATTATAGCTTTTTATGTTCCAATTTTTAAAAGGTTTACATAATTGATCATAAAACTGATATTGAATTTTATTCTTGTTCTATATCCTCCAAAACAGAGTCTATGATTTGGAATGCATTTGTGTGAAAAAATGTTTAAATAACTTCAGCTGTTGTTTGAAAAGTCAGTTCTATTCCCTTAGCAGCCACTCTGAGAATGGGAGGTAACGAAGATGGTGTTGCAAACTCCAGGAATTCCCCACTTTGTTTTCAGGGACAGCTCAAGGTCATTTCATTTCAGAAAATGAATTCAAATACTTTTTAGTATGAAGGTCATATTACTGATTTGATGAGGGAAAAGAGAACCATATATGATTGGTGAAATGTGTCCTACTGAAGGGATATTTCCACTTTATCACCCAGAGGGACAGTCACAAAGCATAACTCTGTCAGAAACAAATTTCATGGAATGCCGCTCTCTGTCCTCAGATCCACTAACCTGTGTTCTACCGATGGTTACCCATGCTTCAGGCACTATTGCCTTTCATGGTTGGCCATCCAACTATGACGGACAACACCCTCATTTCCTTCAAATGATCGATTATTATTTGAATGATCAATATAATGATCAATTCACATCTCTTCTTTACCAAAGAGAAAGACTGAGCTCCCAAGGTCTAAATAATCAGACCCAAGTGACATTCAACTTTGTGCAAAGCCGGTAGTGAGCCCTTTTCAGCACCAGCAGAGCACTCGGCATCGCAGCCTGGGATCTTGTTGTTTCCTAATGAGTTCATGCACTTCCTTGAACACTTGCCGAGAACAACCCCTTCAGCTCACAGTCTTCCTCCGGTTGTAAAGCCCCACTAGGTTCAATGCTGTACCTTCTGCTCTTGATTCTTAGGAAATGCTAGCAGTTCATGATAGTTCTGACATACTTGAATCTCATGTAATAACAAGATGGAAAATAAAGGCTTCAGAGCTATTGTTGTTTGTTGTCTGTCTGGATTCCAATAATATCCAGCCTGCACCCACAGAATCCATACAAGTTGCACAAAAGCAATATTTTCCACTATTGAAAACCTGAAATGATTATGATTATCTATGATGTATGACTACTGAAGGGCAAATTTTTAAAGAAAGAACTCCACTTCTTTGCTTAAAATAGTTTCAATGTCTTTTGATTGAGAGAGCGCTTTCTGAGAAAAGCCGAGATATGTAAATATTTACTGCAGCTGAAGTGCCAAGTATGGACTATAGATGTTCAGTGTTCTAAAATTAAAGCAGGAATATGAATGGTATCAAGTTGTAAACCTTCCTCCCTGGGCATTAACTTTAATAAATATCAGATATCTTTCACGTGAGGCTGTCACAATACATGCATGTCAAGTTTACAAGACAGGAGACTGAATTACCAAGGTAACCAGCAATCCTTGCTTTTCTGGAAGAGCGCTGTGCCAAATAGGGTATCATTCATCCATATCCTGTAGAAAGCATTAGGCGAAGTGGCATGGTCCATGTTACCTAGAGATGGGGGCAGGTGAGGCTTGTAGTTCACCTAGAGTGGTACTTACTCTGGTAGAGGACATGATGCTAAGCTGGAAACAGAGTATGACCAAGCTCATCTCCAAGCAGCACTTCTCTGGGGTGCTACTTCAGGTTTTCAGGGATCAGGGAAGAATTAGGAATGGCTCTGTAATTCCTGACATGTGTCCCTGTCTTGTTGATCTGAGAACACAGATTAACTGCATGATAATAAACTTTTTTTTTCAGTGATCATGTCTGACTCAAGAGATTTCTTTTATTACCTTAAATTATTTGTTCTGGATGAGTTTGGGAGTTGAATTTCATTATTCTGTAGTAATCTCTGATATGTGTGAAAACTCATGCCCACAAAAGCCCATTCAATAAGGGCAAATATTTTCTTTCACATCTCTTCAAAATACTGAGGATTTCATGAGATCCAGTGATTTGCTTTCTCTTTCATAGCAATGGAACATTTTGAACCTTTATTTTAATGTAAAATTTCAGGATTTTCTCACTTTGAAACTTGAACACATAGTGCTTTTGGTGCGGGACTAAACTTTTTCTATCAAAGATAAAGCACTTATCCTTTCTCTGTGTTTTTGGTTATTTAAATAACATTTTTGATTAATAGTTGCATAAGATAGTGTGATATATTAATGCATATATACAATAGTAACTGAACAAATAAGCATAAGTAATATTTCCAACTCCTGCCATTATATTACATTGAAATTCTTCAAAGTCCTCTCTTCCATTTATTAAAAAGGAGTCAGTTATAGTTTTCACGCCACTGTGCTGCAGAACACCAGAATTTATTTCTTCTAATTGACTGCTATGGGCCATTCCAGTGCCCTCCACTTGTCCCAGCCTTTGACAGTCACTACTAAACATCCAGATGGATTCTTTCCAGCACTCATACATGTGAGCACTCATACATGCTTTAAGGACATGGCCTAGTTATAGAGTTCACTCTTATTATGGTGCTTGTTATTTTAAATTGAGTATACTTACAATTTTTAAAAATTCTTATACCTCATCTTATTGAGAATTTATACTAGGTAATAATCAGATTTGGAAATCACTTGCTCTTCTCATTGAAGGGTATTTTCAGTGATAGATACGACAAATATGTAGGTGCCAATGTGAATTTCATTTCAGTGCTAAAATTAATTTTTGTTGCTAGAAAAGCATTAACTGAGTTTATTTGTCTTATGTGCAAACATGAATAATAACCACATTTATAGGATTCAAAATTTATCAGTTCATTTTTATCAACAAATAAATGGCCATGTTTTCTTCAAAGAGGTATGAGTAAAGAACGCTTGGTATGTTAAATTCCATTGACAATATCTCAATGAATGAAATGAAGTTTTTACTTTTGAAAATGGTCTACGGAAAACATTCATCCCTGACAACTCATTAGACCCAGAATTCTGCGAGTAATTGAATCTTTGGCTACAACTATTGAAGAGACAAAGTCAATATTGTAATAGATTCATCAAGGCTTTGAACATCCTTACTCTTTCAATGGAGGAAAAGTGATTTCAAGGAAAAACAATTAAATTTGATTAATTTATGAAATATGAAAGATGGCTTAAACAATAGAAACAGTTTTCATTCAAAGTACACTGATAAATTTTATTCCCTATGAGCCCCAAATACAAAGAAACAAGGTTAAGTTCTAAAATGAGAATTGAGGGAAAATTCTAGTAATTGTGGAATAAGAATTTGATAGTATCATAAAGACACAAAACCACAAGACCCACAAAGACATTTTCAGCATCAGATATTTCCACATACTTGTCCACGTTTATCACAAAGGTAAAATCTGAAGAAACAGTATAGATTACCAATTCCATTTTTTTCATTCACATAACACATTTAAGAGCAATTTGCCATGCCAGCTTGTAAGTATAGAATCATAAGTAAGCTTATGATTCTATGGGAAACAAAAGTTTTTCTAGATGCTACAGTACTAGAAATGACTGGCTACATATATAATATTAGAAGAATGTGCGGACATACTGTACAGGGAAGAGGGTTACTTAGATGCCTTCAATATTGCATGTAGGTCAGACAGAGACAGGAAGAAATTTTAAGGAAGTTCAGGAACGTGAACTATATGTAGAAAAGCTTGCTATATTCTGGAAACGGCAATTTCCCAATGTGTATCGCGCAGTATAAAAGATGAACTCTTCCTTCACAAGGCTGTCAGCCATGCTAAGCAGTTTCATTTTTACCACAGACATGCCAAACATGTACTTTGTGTCTGATGTTTCTATAAAATTAGAAGTTACATAGAAATTAGAAGTTAGACCTGCAGACAACTGAGTAAGAATTTAATGAAGAATTAAAGTTTACTAAATGGAATTGGATTGAAAGAAAGGGAAGACCCTGCTTGGTTGCATACTTGTGATATACATATATACATATATATAATATATATACACACACACATACATATATATACATATATGTATACACACATATGTACATTTACAATTGAGTGAACATTTAAACATATACATGTAAAAGTGCTTACTGGGTACAGTGTTGGTACATAAAATCGTAATATTTTCTCTTTAAAATTTACATTTATCTGAAAATAGTGACCAAAAAGTCCAGCTAGCCTTCCTCCCCAAACCATCTGCCTTCACCACTATACTCAGCTCTAGAATTAAGCTCAAATAAAACCTTAGGTTATTTCAGAGTGATCTAGTTTCATCAATCTCTCAAAAGGACAGAGACATATTGATCTCCATTTCTTTCATTACATTAACAGGTCATGGCATCTGGCATGGTCTTATGTAGTTTTCCAGCCTGATTTGGACTTACTTGAATATAGGAAGTATAAAGCAAGGACAAGTTGTCCATCCTCTAGATGAAGGAGGCTGGACGTCAGCCCTGCAGTGCTGGGCCTGGCCTCCCCCCATGTGGGAGGGGCTGGGAGAAATGACACACCCACAGAGCCAGTAGTAGAAAGGGAAGAACACCAGTGGGACAGGGTGGCTCAGAGACACCATCCAGCAGCGTTAGATGGGCTTGTGAGCTCCCCCGGAGCAAGTACCACAGGGAGTTTGGAGGGAAGGGACCAGCAGAAGGGCCGCAAGAGCACAGAAGTTGCAACTTGAGTCCATGAGACATTATGAACCAAGAATTGGGAAGATAGGCGGACCTAGGGCTAGTGCAATACTGAGAAAGCCATTTTCTCTGTTCTCATGGTCTTTAAAATCTTCCTCAAGATCCCACTGTATCTACTCTGCTTTGGTCCTACACAAGCCTTTGTTCAAAAACCAATAAAATACTTACTTGTCTCAGAACTGTTTAACCTGGGAATTAGTCATTGAGAACAATGAGCCATGTTTTGGAAGGGGATTGATTTTGCCATATTCTTTAGGGGTATGACACAATTAAGTGGACCCTTGTTATTTGAAAGTGAGGGAAATAAGTAAACGTCTTCTTACATTTGCTCTTTAACTCATTCGTTGTACAATTTTATAATGTGAACCAGGCTTGAATTTTGTGGAAATAAATGTTTCCTTTTAAGTTGCCCTTGCCAGTGTTGGATTTGGGGTCTCTTGGCTTAGGCTCTTGATGTCCCAAGTTGGCCCTGTGGATCTTTGTCCTCACAGCGGTGCGGCTTTCCATTCAGCCAGCTCACTGCTCAGACTCACCTCTAGCAGAGCAACAGGAGCATGTAGAAATGGGCTACTTCATCGAACTCCAATCACACAGTCACAAGAAGGATTCTTTTAAATTCACTAATGAATCCTGCTTCTTTCTCTGATTTAAAATCATCTTTCAGTTGGAAGAAGGCTGGGGGTTCAACTCAGAGCCCTACACGTACTCATAAGCATGCATGCTACCTCTACAGAACCTCTTAACATTACCTCCTCCTCTTGTGTTTCTTTCTTTCTTTATTTTGGGGAAAAAGACTAAAAATCTAAAAATGCAGTGACATTCTTTCTTTCATATGACACTTAAAAATATACAGCTGCGCACAGTTCCACCCACAGCAAGCGACCAATGAATCCGAATGTCTTCAGGTCATCTTTCATGCCATCCCGATTCAGGGGCCAGGCTAGTCCTCTCTATACCATCCAAGTTGAGTGCGTGCTTAGGGAGCGCTCATCTAAACACAGGAGTGTGAGCCGAGCTGGCCCTTTGGGAGGAAGTGTGTTGTGAGAGCTGAGACTTCACACCCTTCATCACCAGGACAACCACCCAGCCCGGTGTGGTGAGAGGACAGACCTCCTCGACCCTACCACGGTCTCTGCCTGCCACCACCACCGAGTAGGAAGGACGCCACCCCTCCCCACTCGGCATCCATCTCCATGTGTTCCTGCAGGGGCAAATGCTGTATGAATTTGACCTGGAATTCTAAACTTCCCACAAGCCATCTTGATTTCCTTCAGAGTGACCAAATGAAGTACTGGAGCCCAAGATTGCTGCAAACCTATGCTGACGTATATTTTATGCATTCCATAATACACTATATATACTAGATATGCATTATATATTATATACACACATATATTTAAAGGGGGACAGATGAGAAAAATGAACAGATTGGGTGAATGTAATCTAAGTATACTATATGCATATGAAACGTTCCAGCAAACATTCCATATTGCTAAGTCAATATGTGCCAAACAAAGAGACAGCTCTACTCTCTTCCACCCATTCAAAACTTTTCACCATCTCTAGATTTGCAGAACCCTTTAAGAATATCTTCCTACAGGCATCCATCTTCGGATGGGCTGTGCCTCCAGCAATCACTGTGGGTTTGAGGAAGAGCAGTGTATGGGAGGTTATGTAAGCCTCAACTTCTACTGACCAGCTCTGGGGAGACGGAGTTATCAGTGTTTCAGATGCAGGATGACTCATAACAGTCACTTCCTTTTGGATGTTGTGAGTTTAGTGAAGCCAAATTTTGCCACAAGTAACTTTTCTTCGAGACTACCATGAGCCATTATTGCCGCCATTTTGATAAACACCTCTATTTTAGGTGGGCAAAGCTTGTATGTGCTCTTAAGCCCTGGTTTCTTTTGAGCAAAGGACCCATTTTTCTACCCTTTGTGCAAACTCATTCATTTGGAACCATTTCACATTGGACACAATACAAACTGTCTTCGCAGATTTTCTGGTGAAAGCAGTTTTGATGATTGCTTCCTGTACCTATAAAACGTGGTTGTTGGGTTAGAAATGACAGCCTCTCCTTCCAGGTGATTCTTTCTAGCTATGTTTCATAGTGTGCTACGGTTCTTGGACCACAGAAGAAATTTTTCTGGAATGTTTAGTAGTTAAAAGACTTGTTCTCTCCTCTTAATTTGTTCTTGCTTTCCTGTTGAAAGCAATGTTCAGTGTATTAGCTGATATCATTACCTTGAGGGGGCTGAAGCTGTGATCACACTGGGAAAAGAGGCTGAAATCTCATAATGCTAGTATTTTTTGTTTGGTTTTAAAAATTTTATTGTAAAGGTGATGTACAGAGAGGTTACAGTTACATAAGTAATGTAGTGATTACATGTCTTGTCTAACTTGTTATCTTTTCCTTCACTTTTCTCCCTCTTTCCATCCCGCTATCTCCCCCTAAGTTGTACAGATCATTTCCAACATACTGTCTTATGAGTATCGCTGTCACATAGGTTTTCCCTTTGTCTTTTGTCTCACCGTTTTGTTGTTCCTCTTCCCTTTCCCTAGTTCAGAGAGACATATATACAATACCCAGGGTACCAAAACTAAATGCAGTTATAACAGAAGATAAGCCATAGGGGAAAAAACAAAAAAGAAAAAGAAATTATGTAGTACATTGAGAGCAACAACAACAAAGAAAAACCTCTTGTGTCCATGTCTTGGAGTTAATTCACTCAGCATCATCTTATATGGTCATATGTACATAGCTATTGAGCTATGCTAGTTTTATCTATCTTTAATTTGCTTATGATTTTAATAAATGATTCTTTAAAATATGTGTTTCAACAATGATACCATTCAAAAAAGAAACCAAACATTACTGTTTATAATGTTAGGTTTGCAATTTTGAGAAGGGTATGTGAAGAATGAAAATGAAGCACAGTGATATTCAAGTGAATATCACTGAATACCACTTGAATATCACACACACACCAAGATGCTAGTTCCAGAAATTTGAAGGTGAGCATTAAGTTTGTTGAATTATTATCATGAAATATCCATTATGTAGTAATAGTGATCCCATGTGTAGAATTTCTGTGTCATCTAAATTTGATGGAAAGGCTTGATATAAACAAATTGGAAGAAAGTAGCTGAGGTAATTAGACATTTGGAATTCAATTCCTCTTTGCACACCTGGACAGAATGTTAAATTGTACCTTTGACCAATGAGATCAGACAAAGTAAGAAATGCATATCTGCTCATAATAATCCACATATTTAATGTATTCAAAGTGGCCCTAAACAAGGATGTAGGGCTCTTGGGAAGAATAATTTTATTTAACATCATTTAAATTGATATGCCTGAGGAAAATTTTGACTTCTAAACACAATTTCTCTGTTATGATTTGTTCTTAGACTCTTATAGTGCAGTTCAAATATAAAGAACGCTTCTCTAGTTAAATCTATTTAGACAATTCATTGCCAAATAATAAATGGAAAGAGATAGATTTGTTATTATTCAAACCAGTAGTGTTGTTGTGTTGAATAAAATATTCCCTATATCATATCATTTGGAAAGTGAAGCTTTCCACGAGTGTAAGAGTTACAGTTGTAATTATACATTCTAATTAAAAACTTTATAATTATGACTTAGGAAGAACATATATATTCAGAGCAACTTGTCTGTCTAGTAAGATCATTTTGTATAACGTCTTATATTGCTCATTATTAATAACTAAATTAAAATATTGAAATATTTTACATGAAAATATTTAGATACTTTAAATATTTTAAATATTCTAATTGGCAATTTTTTTTGGTCGGTCGTGGGGCTTGAACTCTGGGCTTGAGCGCTGTCCCTGCGCTTTTCAGCTCAAGGCGAGCATTTTACTGCTAGAGCTACAGTGCCACTTCCAGTATTTTAAATATTCTAATAAAAATCTATTTTTTTCAGTTGATGTCCCCAAATAAATGAAATATTATTAAATTATAAATCAAATTATAAGTATGTATACCCACAAAACCATACAAATACAAATAAAACATTTGAATGAAAATAGAGGAGCATTTACAAATCTTCCTTTCAGAAGATCTACATATAATATATGTAGATACTTTGTGTTAGAAGTGAAAGGTTATCTTCTGACTTTCTAAGTGGGGGCTGAGGCTGACTACAGTGAATTCCCGAGGAAGACAACAGAAGGCTGAGCAAGAGAAATTTCCTGTGAAAAAACCTGAAGAATATTACCTTTTTTTAAATATGTTTTTTCTTGTAAAGATACTGTACAGAGGGGTTACAGTTACATGAGCAAGGTAATGAGATCACCATCCGCAGAGATGATCAAGCTGGGTATGGTGTGCTTGCCTGTAACCCAACTATTTAATGGTGGAGGAAAATCTGAAGTTCAAAGCTACCTAAGAAAAATTATAGAGATCTTGTCTCTGAAACAAAATAAAACAAAAGTCCAAAGTGTGGCTACAACTGGTTGTCTGTCATCTGGGATGCCCCCAAACAACACAAAAAAACCCCACAAAACAAAAGCAAAAACAAAATCCTGAGAAATCATGCCGATAGTAGACACCCTTGTTAAGAAGTGATCAAAATGGTACTTTATCTCTGTGGTCTTCCTCCAAAACCAGCTTAATCCTATAGAATGGGGGTGGGGGGAGGGAGCCTTTAAAACTCCTGAGCACCTGCTCCTCAATGCTTAGAAAAAAATTAAAGGAAAGAAAACAAGAAATGTCTGAGAATCTGTCAGAGCTAAGAATCTCCTAGGAAAAACAAAGATTATCCTAATGTGGTAGCCTGGGAGAGACACTGAAATAGAATGACAAAGAAGTTATTAGGTAGGCAGTAAGGAAATGTGAGGAAACCATCTTTATTTAAAGTGTTTCCACATTGCTTGCTTCATTATAACAAGTATACCATAAAAATACAAGATATTAGTAATATGACAACTGTATGAAAGGCACATGCCCTAGCTATTTAGCTTTTATGAAAATCTAAAAGTGTCCTAAAAGTAAAACATATTTAAAGAATTTGTGTATATTTAATTTAGAAAATTCACTTTGTCACGTGTCCTGGCATAACTAGGATATCATTTCTGTAGAAAAATCAAGTAATCATTCATTCACTCAACTTTTCAATGTCATGTCCGTCTTTTTCTTCCATTCATAGCATGTTTGACATCTTGATCTTTTGGCGATTTAAACACTAATTCAAGCATGCATGAAGTATAGAGTGAAAAGATATATTTGCTGACAACTTGCTCCAAGTATTACTCAGGTACTTTAATTTGTATGTTAGGAGTTTCTTGGTCAATCTTAAAGTAAGGTTTTTTATTTTTTTACTTTTTTTTAACAAGCAGAGGGATTTATCTTCAAATTAATTTCTGTGTTTCTTATTAATATGTTATGAAAATTTCTGGTTGGCACAGCCTTAAGAATTGAGTGTGTGGGTAGATTTACCTCTAGGGAGGACTTGTGGGTTGTAATGCATTGCAGTTTCAGACAAATCAGCACATTAATATGCAGAGTGATCACTTCCTCTTCAAACTCCCCCAGCTTGAGGTTCCTGGTCCTAGATCCTCCTACATTCTTCCAGCCTTTCCACTTCCTTCTTTGTATGAGTGGTAAAGAGAATTTGGGTTCTTAGACGCTAGGTTTCCATACTCTGAGGATAGATGGTAGGTTACGTGTAAAGGGAAATTAAGTTTCAGATAAAATTCAGTTGCTAACGTCAATGTTAAATTTGTAATTATGTTGTTATTTCAGAGAGAGTCAAACATAATCACAAGAACTATAAAAGTGGAAGAGCTGAAAAGAGCTGAAAAGAGGAGCCAGAGCTAATGAAAACAGTAGAATCATAGAGATGCCATATTGCTAGCTTTGAGCCATAGAAAACGAGTACAGTGGTCCAAATATATCTCCTACTCTGTATGTATTTGCTACACTACTTCTTTACGTGATCTTATCTTTATTTATTCATGAGTCTTTTCACCAAGGATTATAATGTTTATGCCAAGAGGAATACCTTATTTATCATTACAGTGAATGATGTTTACATAGCACATGAAATAATTGTGTTGGACAATAAGCCTTGGATAGAAGACACTTAAACTTTCTCATTTACAAAGATAAAATTGTTGTCTTTGGGGTTATGTTTTTGAATATTACAATACAAAATTAACATTGAATATAAAGCACTATGTAGCTATAAAGTTTTTTAAAATTATTCCAGTCCATATGGCAGTGAAGATACCTTTACAGCCCTTTGCTAAGCTAGTCTGGTAAGTAGTTGACAGTCTTAAATTCACTCACTTTCCTCTCTTCTGAAGCATGTACCTTGTAAGTATTTATTGATTGTTCAATACTAGCTACTCATACATGAAATCAGTTTAACTAAATACAGTGAGAATGAACGTAGGCAAATACATTGGGAGTTTGTTTTTATCCTAATGTTATTTTTGCATTCTCTTTTCTCTTCTGCAACATGTATCTTAAAGATACTCATTGATTGCTCAGTAACAGCCACACATATGTGACATCAGTCTAACTAAATATAGTGAGGATAGATTTAGGCAAATGACTTAAGGAGAGCACAGAGTGTCATTTTTATCTTCACTTTATCATTTTCACTCTCACTTCTGAAATTGCTCCAGGAAAGTTATTTCTTTGTCTTTGGCATTCTTGATGCCATTTGTGCATCCTAAATGATAGATGATGGATCCTGATGATAGTATTGTTTGGTTTGTCCAGCTTGGTAAGAAAATATGTTCCTGGAATATCCATCTCAATAATCCGCACTGGTAGACTCCATAGTTCTGGGGTCTGTTCTGTCATGCTTTCGCCATTCTCTATCCACAAGAGAAGGCAAATTTTGATATCCACCATTCCTGAGTAGCTAGGATTATAGGCATGACCCACTGGTGTCTTTTTTATTCAAACACCTTAAATTAAATTAAATTAATTAAAACAATTATAAAAGCAAGGACAACATTTGGTTAGCAGTAGTTGCTCAGAAGTTGTGGTGATTTTACATTAGATTTGTTTATCCTCCTAACTTCATGATTCTCTTTTATAAAGTTTGCTCATTTAAATAATTTTAATTTCTGTACTATTCTTTATAGGAATGAAACAATGTTTAGGAAAACCTTACAGTATGTGGTATCATAAACAAAATCTTAGCATTATTTAATGTTTCCTTCATAAATTTCTATTGTCTTGAAGCTAGTGAGAACTTTACTTGTTAGGTCATTTCTAAACTTAACTGATAAATTATTAAATTTATGCTCACTATTAATTAGATCTTCTACCATTTGGGAAATTTATCAATTAAGTATTTGAAGCAAACATACAAGCACTAAATCTAAAGTCAAGATAGTCATTTATATTCATGGGAGTAAAAAGAGAAATAGAATTGTTTGTAAGTTAGTTATTGAAAATGCTTCATGGATTATGATTAGCTAGTGTGAGATATGGTGACCAAACAGACTTCTGTTTTGAGACAAAATGATGAACAGAAAGTCCTATCCTCTTTATTAGCTACTATGTCTTTATGCTGAATTTTAATGATAGGGTAAACTTTCACCTGACTAATTGCTATTACTATTTCAACTAAAGACTATATAATCTTATTACTTTCAATTTGTCATTTTCAGAGTATTCAAGAGTTTGCCAGACTCCTCCCCAGAAAATTTAATCCCAAACATTATATATTGCATAAGTACATGTTTAAGTCTTAAGAGCATTTTGAATTGAAAGTGTTTTAGTCTTCTATTTGAGATGCAGCCTAGCATGGAGAATCCGCATTGCAAAGGGGCAGTAAGCTTTTGTGCAGAATCAAAAAGGTGAGTTCTGCAATGGTCAGGCTACCAAACGAGATGGGGAGGCTTGGGAAAGAGTTCGAGCTGAAGAACAGAACTCTTGAAAGGGCTGTTGCTGTCTTGTGAATTCCCTCTTCCAGCCCAAAGCCAAGAATAAGTGGTTTCAATGGAAGAGCTTCCACAGTTTGACATTTGCTAGAAAGTAAATATTTTCTAGTTTCAAAGAAATAAGAGCTGATTCTCCACTCACACCTGAGAGATAAGCATATAAGAAGTTAGCTGTGGAACTTGTGATCATGGGAAAAGAAGAGATATGAGAGATGTGACCTGGGAAGAGCATCATTCATTCCCTTCTTATGACTGACTTGTAGCAGGAAAGAGCTGGGGTGTGGCCACCTTTGAAAAGCACTTAAAGATATAACTGGAATCACATATATTTGCTTGAGATTGCTGTTGTGACAAGGAGGACTGCACACACAGATTCCAGGGCTCTCTGCGACTTCAGGTATCACAAGCAGCTATTGCAAGATATCACCAGTTATAACACGGGGATTTCTATCTGTGGATGTATGTATGTATGCTCCACACCAAGAAGTTTAAGCGCTAAGGTGAGACACCAGAGTACAGGGACAGACATGAGGTAGAAAAATTAGGTTCTAAGATAATGACAAGGGTCTGAAAATGATGTGAAGAGTTTTACCTACAGAAATGATTTGAAGGTGTTTAGCCAGGCAAGAGAAAGACAGAGAGAAGGCCACGTGCCTTCAAACTGACACTGACCCCACAGAAGAAGCTATAGGGTGGTTAAAGCGAATTGAGAGGACGGGAGAGAAGCAAGGAGCGTAGACACAACAGATCGAGGCAGCAGAACAAGTCCTGAGGTGATTGTAGATGAATGCATACTTAGCATGGGCAGGGGAGATAAGGAATTATCAGTTCAGTATTAAAACCTTTCTTCTCAGTGCCCAGGTCACTTCTCAATGACCCTCAGAGTCATTCCAGCCGTCACCTTTGGGTTGGCTGGCAATGTTGACAGAGCAAGCGATGGCATCGAACGTGTGACTTTGCATTTTGTAGAGTAAACTTATAATAAATATGTAGCAGTTAAGGCAACATGAATATGTCATTTCCTTCCAGTGGAAAATAAGTTTGTTCAGAAGCAGTACAGACCTTGGTTGTAGACTGAAGCATGCCAGATGAACGGCAGCTTTCAGAAAGCAACATACCATAGAATGAGGCTTATCTGCAGCTTTGGGGAAAGATGATGAGTCCCACAGATTGTACTCCTACAAAATTATCCCCATTCTAAATGTAGAGTCCAGTATAAGGTTATTCCGAGTAAATACAAGAACCAAAATTTAAACAATTCCTTGTTACTCAGTCTAAGAAGCTTTAGGTTTTCAACCTCATAACTATATGTTAAAATTATTCATGATAATTCCTCTGAACTCCCATTATCCCATCCGCTTAATTTAATAGCACAGCCAGCCATAGAGAAGTAGCTTTCCTTAGTCATATTAGAAACTAAAACCAGATCTAGATCACTGCTTCAGAAAGACCAGGCAGAGAAGAAGCAAGGTAGTTGAAGAAAACTATGGGTGATATGAGACAGACAAGACATATTTCTGCATTCATGACCCAGTGTTTGCTAAAAACCTTCTTTTTCCACTCCTCCTCTGTTGCTGGGGCTTTAATGCTGTTCCTGAGCTTTTGGCTGAAGGCTGTCACTGTGCCACTCGAGCCACAGCTCGTGTTAAAACATTCTTTCAACATAATCGAATCCACTAGGAACTGAAAATAGGGTTAGATTCTCTTTCTTATAATGTCAAAACCTATAATGTCAATTTGGGGAAAGGCTATGAATTAATTTGTAACATTTTCTCTCTTATCCCTGGGCCAAATGCCCCCTTCTATGTTAGCCTTCACTATTAGTTTTGTAATGTCCAGTGTTCATTTAGGTATAAAAGAAATCTAAGCTGTCATCCCGTGATATCTTCCACTGCCACCAACATTGCACTGCCCTTCAAGGGGCTCCTATTCAGAGATTTATTAAAAATAAGTTAACAACTTTAACTAGTGTATCCATTTCAGAATATACACAAACCAGAAAGGCAGAATATCAGTGGATTCATAAATTAGAGATTTTCGCAGGGGAAAGTATTTTAATGATACAGATATTATTTGGATTTTCATGTACAAGTAAAATTTTCCTGTCAAATATGAGTCAAATGGCTATAAATCAGTAGTGTTCTAGGCAATAATTATATAGGTGAAAAAATAGGAGCTGCTGTCCTTGTTTCAGGAGGACAGTGACAGCCATTCAAACCAAAGATATACATACTTATGTATTATTATGCTAGTGCTCTTATAATTAATAGTGCAACGAAGAAAATGACTAGGTTGATGTGATCTCTGAATGCTGTGAAGACACCTTAGAAAACAGGTCCCTTCATCAGGGACCTGTTTGCAATAACAGAAGAATTAAAGTTTTCAACTGAGTAGAGACTGAGACCAACACTAACTTTGGGAAAGCTTTCCTTCAAGTTACAAATAGAATAGATAAGTGAATTGAAGAATGGAAAGACAGAACAATTCAAAGTTTTGAAGCAAATTTATGGTGCTTAAGATGCGTTTTGAGGCCAGCATCTGCAGCTCGAGTAAGTGTAATCTTAGTTACTTGTGAGGCTGATGGATCAGTAGGATTAGAGATCTATTACGGTCCAGGCAGAAAAGTCCACAAGACTTTGTCTCCATGGAAGGAGTTGGACATAATGGTATACTCTTGTCATCCAATCCAAGATGAGAGTCATAATGTAGACCCACATGACCCAGGTATGCATCTTAGCAGGAAGCAAGACTATCCCCAAATAATCCAGCCCCCAAAATCACTGGAAGCATAGCTCCCTGGTACAGCAGCTATCTAGGGAGAGTGAGACCTCAAGTTCAAACCCAGAACATTCATAAAACAAAAGATGTTTTGAAGATAAAATGGATAGATTTAGTAGTTTGGGGAAAGCATGATGTGGAGATAGATTTGTTCTAGATGCTTTTTGCTACAAGTAAAAGATGATTTAATTTTAAGAGCATACAACGTCCAGGACACTTCTCCTCTGGAATTCTTCACAGGTGGAACGCTTCCTTGTCTTGTTCTTACTTTCATGTGAAAGCAAACAGAACTCTGGGCATCTGTCTGCCTGTGCAGCGACTTGGTGGATTCTCTGAAGTTTCTTTCAGTAGTCTCATTTCAAGCTGCTTTATGGAAGCCCTCTTTTCACATAAATGTTTGAGTTTCCGTGAATATTAATGCAACTCAGCAGTAATGTGCTCAAACTTCAACACAACTTCACAACTGATCATCAGAAACTTTCATCTACATCTTCATATATCAACCAAAATTCATCTTTAACATGCACAAAGGATCAATGCTAGCCGCTAAGATGATAGTTGTCACCAAAAAGTCAAATAAGCAAATGAAGGAAGGCACTATAATAAATAGACTATGTTACACTTAAAATGTCAAAAGCAGCAGACATACCAAAATTCTAGAAGAGTTGAAAAAAAAAAGAGTTCTAGTATGGAACATGGAAATTACAGAAGGTAGAATTTGATCGGAATTATGTAAGCCTTGGGTAAATTGATGATACGGGAAAATACCTTCCACACATTTAAGGTCAAGGAACAGGTTGAGTTGTTATAAAAAGGAAACAATGTGGACTGGGAAGGTGGCTCAGTGGTAGAGCGCTTGCCTTGCATTCATGAGGCCCTGGGTTGGATTCCTCAGCACCACATAAGCAGAAAAATACGGAGATGGCGCTGTGGCTCAAGTTGTAGAGTGTTTGCCTTGAGCTGAAGAGCTGAGAACAGTGTCCAGGTCCTGAGATCAGGCCCCATGACTGACAAAAAAAAAAAAAAAAAGGAACAATGGATAGTGCATTCAAAATGTCATGAAGATACAGTGTTCAGTCTTTAGCACCTGTGAGGAGTTGTTCCCAGGACTCTAGGACAACACATTCTGCCAATGCCCAAGTCCTTATAAGTTCACTGAGTATCCGAATAAAGCCTATACACATTCTCTATTATGCTTTCAATGATCTCTTGATTACTTATAACCCGACCACATTATACACATTATACTGTATGGCTTAAGGACAAATTGCAAGAAAAAGAGCTGGACATGTTCAATAAAGATTTAATTTTTACAAGTATTTTCCATCTAGACATCATTGAATGTTTGAGGAAGAATCTTTATATATGGGGGACCCCCTAGAGATGGCGTGAAGAGGGGGTAGAAGGATTACTGCCCTGTGGAAACACTGTAAACAGCTGTGATTTCATAATGATGAACACATAGCTCTGAAAAACGGACCAACCCTACTTGAGTTGACAACATTGTTAGCATAAAGTACACCAATGTAAGGCTACACATGGGCAGAATTCAGTCCTCACATTGTTTTCTGAGCGTGATGCCAGGTGTCTGAATATTTCCAGACGTCATGGAAACTGAACTGTAGACATGAGATCAAATAGACTGTATTAAAACATAGAATGGAGAACTTTTTCAAGATAATAGCAATTTTAAAGAAGCCTCAGAAATAGGTAAGAATTCCAGAAATTATTTCTGCTGGCAGTATGTATTAACCCAGTTTAGGGTTATTATTATTAAACATGAGCATGTTCTGTAGTAATATATTTAAAGTGAATGTTTACATAGGATATGTGCAGAAGAAAAACCAGCAAAATGAATACCAAGAAGCTGGTTATTGAGCTAGAAAAGGGAGATCAAGAAAAGAAGGTAGACAAATGAAGAGAGGAAGATGGAGAGAATGCAGTCATGATCTGCAATGCGCTTCCTATGAAACTAGAAACCTTGAAAGGAGGGGTTGGCTTGGGAGAGGTGGGGAGATGATGGAAAGAATGACTCCAATGAACACGAGTGCACTTACAAACGGACTGGTTGAATGGTATCCCCTTTGTACAACTATGTAAAGATAGTAACAATACAATTAAAAATTAAATTTAAAAAAAGGAGGAAATCTAGTGTTACATTCACGGTGGTCGGTGGCTGGACAGCTAGACAGGATGCTTCTGACAGAAGAGAGGGACACATGTGGTCGCTGGTGAGAGGACATGGAGTTGCAGACCTTCTGCATCTCTCCAGTCCCAGTCAGCCGCCCCGCCCCGCAGTGCTCACTGTGTGTGTTCTCAGCATTGTGCTTGCTTAGAGGAGAATAAAGAAGATAGTACCTCAGAGCTTCACTCTCAATCGGGGCTTGGAATGTCACAAACCCATTTCACTGTCAAGTTTAGAATGTTGGCTCTGCTCTGTAGAATCCTACCAAATGAACAGATTATACCCAAGGGTGTGGATATTACTTCTAATAGTGGCATTCCCCCACAGCCTTTATTAGGCACAATAAAATCAAACCTAACTGTATTAGTTAAACATGTTATTCAATTTTGATTTATTTTTTATTTTCACTTTATTGTTTTCAGCTCTCCCCTGGGAAGATCTTTCATATGTACTTCACTTTGGATTGCATACCATGTATGTAATTTAATACCCAGCACTATAAAACATTACTAGAATAAAACATTTCTGGTTTCAAGACAACCATTAAGAAATAAAATGCTAAAAAAGAAATAAAATGCTTTCTCCCTGATTTTTTTTATTATTCACAATGCAAGCAAAAGAAGTATGAATGTATAACCTTCCAGATAAAACGAAAGCATTTGAGATGAGCACTGTGCCTTAAATTCTAGAGTCCAGGCTATAATGGACACTGCTATTCATGTTCTTTTCTAAATCCTTCTGTATTGAACATAACTAATAAAATCTAACGAAAGTGATACTGTTCAATAGACAAAAGTGATAGTGGTCAATATCCACGGGATGGGAAGCGAGGAGCTGATGTAAGAAGACTGGGCAGTTTGAGGGAAGCGAGCGAAGCCTGTGGCAGGACCGAATGGGATGAGAGCAAAGCTACCTGTCACAGCCTCAGCTGATGCACCGCAGAGGAATACAGGTCAGGCACACGGCCGGGCAGTCAGAACTTCCCAGGTCTTGTGCGACCAAAATGAATAGCTCCAACTCTGCCTGCTCAAGCTTCTGACCCACAGAATCACACTATTTTATTTTTAGGCCAGCAAATTGTACAATCATTGATTACCCTGCCAAGAAATGACTGGAGTTCTGAAGTCAACTTTCTAGATTAAATTGGGAAATATTTAGGCAAATGGCACGAAGGGAACTTGAACCAAGGGAAGTCGGAAAGGTAATGTCAAGTGGACCCTTCCGAGTCATTTCAGATCAGACGTTTCTGGGATGACAAAAGTTTGCTTCAGGGCTGATGGCATGTCTTACGCAGCAGATTTTCTGCTTAGCAAGCATGAGGCTCTGGTTTCAAATCCCAGTAATGCCAGAAATAAATAAACCAAAGCTTGCTTAGCATATGGATTTTAAAGAATAAACTTTTGCTAAAGAGAAATCCAAAGAATGCAAAGGTGATGTTTTTTCCATGACCAGTGATACTTTAAAAACGGTTGCTAAAAGATGCAAGTTTAAGAACAATAGGCATTCATGGGTTCAAAACTCTTGGTTTCTAACTCATAAAGAACACTTTGAAAGGCTCTGGTTAGTATGACTGGAGAAGATAAACTAACCTTCCATGCTCAACAGCTTTCGGGATGGTTTGCCACTACAATACAAATACAAACATACAGGAGGGACGTGGCCACTTCCCTCTGGACCACGGTGTAGCCATCTTCCAGGCTCATTAAAGGTCAACTGCTGGCTACAAAAGGAGATGGCCACACTCCAACACCTCAGCCTGCCACTAACCTGGCAAAGACATGAGGATACAGGTCAAGGTCAGCTCAGTCGAATGACTGAACATTCCTATGCGGAGAGATTGGGAGTTGGAGGGGTCAGGATTGAAGAGCAGAGAGATGCTGCAGAAGAGGAAGGTGCTAGGAGAAGCCATGAGCCAGAAAACGCGAGCCTGCTTCAGAGGAGGCTGGGGAGGCTCCCGCCTGCAGCCAGCACAGTGGTGGCCACGCAGCCCCTCAGCTGTGCAGGCCAGATTCCCAGGGAAACATGCCGGCAAGCATTCTCACTCAGGTCAGCTAATAAATAGAAGTTAGCCTTCTCAGGCCACCTGGGCTGAATCTTCCAGATCTACAGGGAAGTTTGATACTTTATTTTTTTTTCCTATTTGAAGTTTCTAGAATTGTGGAAAATTGTCAAGGCAGCAATAGAAAACCAATGTCCTGGCCAACAAAATGTAGGTTTTTGATGAGAAAGTGTTTGAAATTAATAGCATACACATGCTATTAATACATATAGTGTATATCTATACATACTTACATATACATACATACATATATACATACATAGAGAGAGAGACAGAGAGACAGGCAGCAAAAATATATATACCCATAGAGGAATGCTTCCTTAGACCTGAGGGCAGGAAGCAGGTTTGAGGATTGCAAACAGACACTGTAGACAAGTCTCTGGTAGCCTTGAACCAGCTGGTGTCTCCTGCCCCATGTCTCCACTCTCCCTTGCTTGGAGCTGTCGTTTAACTGCAGAATGTGGTGGAGAGGCAGTACAGAGAGATAAGTGTTGGCAGGGATAACCAAGGATACAATGTCTTCTAGAAAAAGAATAACCCAGACTCTTATCTGCTCCCAGGATATCAAAGGCATGGTGGTCAGCTCATCGTGGTCCCTCAGCTACAGTTCAAGTGAGGCTCAAACAGGACTCCATCCATGCTGGTTATCCTTCTCGAGCCTTGAGTTGGCTGGCTGGCACTGAGTCTTAGGGGTTTGCTGCTGTCTGCTTCTGCCTATTATTTAGGAGTCATGAATCTGCTAAATCATACCCTGTGTGGACTCTGTCTCACCAGCTAATATAATAATCCAAGTACAGCAAGACTACTTCTCCGTACATAAATTCTCCCCCCCACTCCCTACTGTCCCCACACAGGAACAGAGAAGACTAACAGCCTGCTCATTATTAATATTTAAGCTGAAGAATGCATTCCAAATTTCCATTAACAAAACAACCAAATGGGTTAAAGAAGGACAATCATCATTGAAACACAATGTATTTCAAATACAATTTTGATCAATAGGGAAAAATCATCCTGTTACTGTTTTGCATAGGGAGACAATTAAATGAAAGAAACCACAAATTATTCTTTGTAAGTGTCATAATTAGCCTTGGAAAATAGTGCCTTTAAAAAATAACATAGGATAAGCTTTATATACTTCTATCATATATTTTTTCAAAATCCTGAGTGGGAAAGGAAAATTAACTCATATGTTTCTTTACATGTCATCAATAACTGTACATTAATCCAATGATGTGACATGCTTGAAGAAAAATCGTATATTAGGATAGGCTAAAATGCATGTAATGTTCATAAAGTTGTACTTTACAGATAGGAATGCAACAAATTAGCCAACAAAAGTTATGTTATTGAATATTTAACGTGCTATTGTTTCTTTGAGACTCTGTCTTATCAGTTTAAAAGAAGAAAGGAAACAATACCTATTTTCTGACAATTTCTAAACTTGTTACTAAAGTTCTATAGTTAACAAAATTTAAAATTTTTACAATCTTATATATTATAAATATATATAGAAGCTCACTAAAATGTGTATGCATCCTAAAATAATAGTTTTCATCTCTTGGTTTTTAATATTAACTGAATGGTTTAAATCTTTATTTAATCTTGCCTTTTGTGCTAAGAAAAAAACAAAATTTTGAGAACAAGTCAATGTCATGAAATTTTAAGTCCTTACTAAGTGGATCATCTTTTCTCTTTGAAAGACGTCATTACCAAGTTATGTTCCTTCTAAGAAGAAATGCAGAGGTTACACGCATTTTATTTCCCTTGGCATTTAAAATCTCTTATGCTTTTATTTGTTTTGGCTTGTTCAGATTTCTTTCTCTCTCTATCATCTATAATGCAAGGCCTGTCATAGCTCCTGGAAATGCAACTCTTGGAACACAATCCACTTTACAAATACCTTTGCAGTCTAATATAAAACAGAACGTAAAAAACCATGAAAACTGACTTGGTATTTCACCCCAAATAAGAACATTTTAAAATCCTGAATCTGCTACTGGGCATAGTATAGGCTTACAACATTCAAAAAGGGAAAGGTAAAATATCAGCGCTCAAATCTATTCTTTGAATCGCTGCTTAGGAAATGTGATTGTTCCAAAGAATGAATAACGAAATTCAAACAAATCTATTTTAGGATAAAATATGCTTTGTAAAGATGCCATTGTTTCAAGAAAGAAGAGAAAAAGAAATCATATTTTACCTAAAGTTTATACTTAATGTCCATAACCCTACTATGAGTAAAATAAACAACTATTGAACTCATGATATATAAATTAAGCATCTGAGAATGTATCTATCTGGTCACCAAGGCAGATCTACGATACCTTTAAGGGCAAATATTGCTTGTTATTTTCAAACAAATTCAGTAGGACGAGCTCTATAATGAGATTATGGTGAGACTTACAGTCTCTTGCTATAATGTTATCAACTCCAGGGTCAGCTGAATTTTTTTCAAAGGTTTATTCAATATGATGGAGTTTGGAATGTGCAAATGTTTAGACAGAATCTTAAAATTCCCTTAGATTATTCTGACTCAACAAAATTGAACTTACTTGGTCTAACTCTGGATATTAGAAGACACTATGTTGAAAATGAACTTTACAACTTTGGTGGGCGTGGGGGGAGGGAGGGAGGAGTTGGGGTGGTGGGGAGGGAAGGGATGGTAGGGGAAAAACAAAGGAGGAGACAACAATGCTGGATAGGAAATGTACTCATTACCTTGCTCATGTAACTGTAACCTCTCTGTACAGTAGTTTTACAATAAAAAACGTACAAAAAAAAGAAGTGGGGCTCAGTGGTCATTGGAATGAACTATATATTTATTGCTGACTAAAACGACACACCTCGATAAAACTCAATTAAAAGTGATTTAGTAAAGTGAACTATTGTTAATAAATTTCTAAACATACTAGAACTAGTCAGGCTGCAAATGAGACTGTAATTAGTTCAAGTCAAAACTTTAAGGCAAAACCCTAATGCAAATATTAGGAAAACTTTAATTTATTCACTTAATGGATTGATATTTAGAGCCCTAAAATATTTGTGAAGAAACTAGAGAAACAGTATTAATGAAAAAAATAAGGTCCCTCAAAATCCCTGTTTTGTCAATGTGTCTTTTTTTTAGTTGAGGAATTCCTAATATGAAACCCAAATATTCAATGGACATTTGAAAATAGACATGCCCATTCTAGTGATTAATTTAAACAAGTCATGAAGGTGACTTGTTCAGGGAAAAGAATCCATCACATAGAAAGTGGGACACTGGAAGAGACGACCATTTATCTCTAGATTCTCTAGGAATCAATTCAGCATATCTGAGGGGAGGAAGAGAACAATTCAAACATTGAAGGATTGGTGTGGACTGTTGGGAAAGGGAGTCAATGAACACCAAAACAAAATGTCTTATTAAATGAAGAAGTTATTGATTCTTTATTCACCCTAATCATTAAAACATGATTGGAAGATCTAGAAGGCAAGAAAACATAATATCCCTTCTAATGATTAACTTCAACTTTCAAAAACTAATACTTTTAGAAAAGATTTTTAAGATTTATGTGACTACTCAATAAAAATTGAATGTTAGTTAACAAATCCTATAGATTCTTCTTATGGAATCAAACTTTCAGGCTATCACTATGTCAATTTCTTTTTTAAATTTTTTATAATTTTTTTAATTTTTATTTATTTTTTATTGTGAAAATACTGTACAGAGGGGTTACCATTACATGGGCAAGATAGTGAGTACATTTCTTATCAAGCATTGTAGCCTCCTCCTTTGTTTCCCCTTCCCATCCCTTCCCATCCTCTCCCCAACCCCCACCCAATCCTCCCTGCTCCCCCCACTATTTCAATTTCTTAATTCATTTAAACCCTAAAACACCTAAAACATTCAAGCCAGTAAACACAGATTATTCCATTCTGATCTCTGACTTTCTATAGGAAGTTATAATGTTAACCTTCTATTTTAGAGATAAACAGTTTCAAAACTCTATTTGAGGAAAGATAAATTCTTAGAGGTCTAAAGAAATGAATAAAGTTATCTTGACTATGTCACAGAAGTACATAAACCATTTCATGGATGCAATTTGCATAAAACAAAAGTACAGGTTTAATTGCAAATTAACACAGACACAAAATTATAAATCATCTGCAATCGAAATTCCGGGAGTTAGCTTAGTTTGAGGATTGAAGCTTTGCTGAAATGACTCCTGTCAGTCTGTCTTTTACTGGTGCCTTGCTATTCTCTAGAATTCCTGAGCTCAGTCTGTCATGCAGAAGAGAGTGAAACAATTCTCCTCCCATTTGTTTTATTTGACTAGCTTTCTTTGGGATATTCTCTGTGCCTTTCCACATGACCTTGACTTACTGCAAACGTATCAGTTTGCTTGTTTTTATGCCGCTTTTAGTTTCCAGACAGCATATCCAGTGTGGCAATTAAGGTAGCATTATTGGGAGATTTTTGTCATTTTAATCGCTATCACAATTGCAGCTGCTGAAATTACATGTCAGTAGTTGGATACTAGATGCTCCGTTGGGGCATTGGAGTGACTCAAAATGTATAATCAAAGTTAAAACTATAAATTACATATTTGAAACTCTTGGTGATCCTGGATAATATATGTCCTCAGATCTTGTCTTAATAAATGCTTACATAGATCATTATAATTGCTGCCTACTTAACAGTGTCTTCTCATTCCACTGAAATTCATGGTCTGTCCTGAAGCCAGCCACCCCCCTCCCACTGACAACTTTGACTTTGTTGTTGTATGGAAAGGCTGATTTGTTCTAAGACCTTCATCTCCTGTAGAGGTGTGTGGTATCTACAAGTCTTTCTTTATTCCCAATACACCTTTTCTTAGGATGCATTTCTTACGTTTATCAACTTGATAATTCTTATTTTTCCTCCTGTTACCAATTAATTACTCTTGTCTCCCTCCATCTTTTCTATAACTAGACCAAACTTGTTTTTCTCTACCTAACAGACAGAAATCTTGTAGTAATACAAAGTATAATGATGGCTTTGAACGTGACCAGAAGATATATAAAAAAGGTAAGAGATTCATTAGGGTGCTCTCAGATTTATGTCCTGGTAAAGAAGACAAAGTATTACCTTTCAGTATAGAAGGTGCTGAAGGGAGGGAAAAAATACAACTTTTTCCCATGAAGGAGGCCCTGGCAGGACATGAACCTTACAGGCCAAGAAAGCCACCAATTACTGACCACAGAGCTGTACCCAGGAGGAAGGTGTAATGGGTGCATTGTGAAGAGGGCTGGGGACTTGAATTTGGATGTGATCACCTAGGGAAAGGCAACATAAGACTTCATAAAGATGATCAGTTAAGGAAGATTACAACAGGAGGGTATAAGAAAATCAGGGGAGGGGGAGGATGGAGGACGGCAAGAGAGAAGAGGCTGCTTTCAGAGAAATAAAGGAGAAGACTGTGGTATCCCATTAAAAGAGAACAACCTGGCAGCAGAGGCCCTTGAATCCGGGGGTAACAACTCACTTTGATGCTGGTGGCACAGGAATCTATGTGAAGATGAACACTGAAGGAAGGAGCCAATCCAGAAAGTGTTGGGATACAGAGACCAAGCAAAGACTCTTCCTCAGCCTGACCAGTGCAGAGCAGCAGATTCAAGCTCCCTTCAGTGTCACCAGTTTCGAAAGTTCCTTTATTCATCTGACATTTGGGCTTTGGGTTACTTGAAATGAAATACCAATCTGGCTTCTGAGGTTCTCAGCATGGTGCTTTGCTAGCTATCGAAGGAATCTGGTGTTGGTGCTACCCATCTCCATTCATCATTTAGAGATGGACTCTGTGTTCATCCTCTGCACAGAATTTTGGCCTAGGCTCCTGATAGAGGTTGTTTCTCGAATAAAGGGATGGTTTTGCTTCCAACAGAGGAACAACGCATCTTTATCTTGTGTCTCATTATTGAGAAAGTATTCTCTTAATACTTTTTGTAAGCCCACTATTTACATTTGAAACTATTTGCATAAAATTTGACTTGCAACACGTCAAATAAGAAGCAAGTCTTAAACACACACACACACACACACACACACACACACACACACACACACACACACACACACACACACGAACCAGTTATCTTATAATTGGCTTAAGGACAGTGGGAGGCCTGAGAAATAGAAGCACTTTGGATCCTGGCAGCAAGACTGATGTTCCAACAGTGAAAACATCCAAAGAGTTTTGTACAATTTGAAGAGAAATGTAATTCCACTGCAGATCAGTAACAAAACCCCAGTACTCAGTTCTTTATTATGCAAAACAGACCCATGTAAATAAACCTATGAAGATATTTTGAAATGATTTTCTACCAGAATGTCAGGAATACACAATGAAGAAAGTTAGTCTCTTTAAACCGGGAGATAGGAAAAACTAGATATCTACATACAAGATGCAATTATGTCCATCTTTTATACTACCGACAAAAGTCAACTCAAAATAGATTAAAGAGTTACTTGTAAAGAACTGAACCTGTTAAAGTGCCAGAGGAAAACAAAAGGGAAAAGCTTTTGGACACCGATCTTGAAAACAGTCTTATATTTATTGCCAAAACCACAAAATGGAGCAAGCACAAGCATACAGGTAGAACTCTGTATCTAAGAAGCTTCTGCACTGTGAAGGAAATAATCGATGGTGTGGGAGAGGTGTGAAGTGTGTGTGTGGGGGGGTTCTTACCTAAAATATCTGCTGAAACTGGGTCAACATTGAAAATCCCATTTCATTGTCAAAGGTGTAAACTTTACCTGTTTCTTGGCATGGGAGGAAATCATCTGGTAATTCTCACATGCATACATTAATGCTACTTTTTGGCATGCACGCTATTTCACTGTGTTCACTTCACTGTGTTCACTATCAGAGAACATAGTACTCATCCATGAGATACATTTAGGTGAAAACCTGGTCCATAGAGAAGGGTTGCTATAGATAGAACAGCATTTGTCAATTTATCAAAGCCCGGTGTCCTGCAAAACGCCATCGCGGTTTCTTAACGTTGAGAAGTGGAAATTGAAGGTGCTTCAAAATACAAGCTTTTCATTCTAATTGTAGTGTCAAGAAACTTTTTAAAGAGCAAACAGTAAATATTTTTGCCTCTGTAGCCATGTTGTCACTCAGAGATGCTCAGCTTTGTCCCTGTATTACAAATACTGCCTTAGATAATGCTAAAGCTCATGGTTGTGCTTTAATAAAACTTGATTCATAATACATTGTCATTATTTGTCAAACTCTATGCAAATAAAGTACTACACACCATGAGAACCCAACATGTTTTATATCTATTGTTTTTCCCTCATGTAAAATCAACATGACATGAACCATTACTATTGGCCAATAAGTGAAAATCAGTTGAGTTCTTTTACTCACATAATTATCAGTTTGACCAACAGGGAAACTCATTGCAGAGCCAGGTAAATTTGACCATCAAGTTCAGAAGGGGTGAGTAGATAAGAGACAACTACCTTTGATAATCAGCCACTCAATGTCTTGAAGAGTTTGCTGTTTTCAAGTTCTCCTTACAGATGCCTTATCTTTGAAGAAACTATGTTAAAGCATTTAGAAAAATGTCACTGACTGCTCAGAGAGAGCAGATAGGGACCATGAAACTAGAGGAAAATATTTGCTAGGCAAGTAAGAACATGATTTTTCCTTCCCCACAACTTTGTTTGCTTCTCTTATTATCCTTTGTTTCATGGAATTGCAGAATCCTGTGGCCACAGCATTTTAGTTCTAGTAGGGAACTTAAATATGAACTATCCCGAGTCTATGTAAAAAATGAGAAATCAGCTATCTAAATTCAAATGCATTGCAATCTAATCTATGGGAAAGAATCTCTCTATGTTTATTGCTATGCAAGCATAGCCAGACATGCTCCTTAGAAAGTAAATTTGTGGTCTAAGTGCTGATCTAAATTGCTTTTTACAAAGTTGCCACTGAGGAACAGGATAAGTCTGAAAATTTATCTTTTCAGGAGAATGACATTTCACTATGAGGACAGCATCTTTGACGATTTAGAGGGACTGGATTTGATAGGTGACAAGATAGATATGCTAGTGGGGATGCATGGAAGCTTTAGGACCTAATTAGTAAATTGACTTTCATAAAAAAGAATAATGCAACACTTTAACTGTGGGACTTGGCCTTGAGATGAAAGAGAGAAATTAAAAAAAAAAAACTTTGGTAGTTGTAATTCAGCAGTACTTTCTCCTTTTTACTTATTTTTTATGTTTAAGGGCCTGGTTTTCTGAATATTGAAGAAGGCAGAATTTTTATATCTTCAAAGGACTCTCAAAGGGCATAATGACAATTTGGGGCCAGTTAGGAAAAGAGCAAAGCAAAGGAGTATCGGACTCAACCTCTCCTTTGATTAATGGAAGATCTTACAAAACAAGCCCAGAGCTTCAAGCAAGTAGAACCTGCTGACCTTTCTCTGCCCAACCTCAGGAGAGCATTTAGAAATCAGCCAGGACTTCACTAAAATTGTCAGGGAAACAAAACAGCATATACCCTGGCCTGCCCAAACTGAGCAAGCTTTAAAAGTCATAAAGGTAGAAAATAAATGAAGGTTAAAATGAACACAGTTTGTAAGCCATTTCAAGCTCTAAATATCTTTCATAAAATCCAGCAAGATTTCTTCATTGGAGTTAGGCTAATAGATGTGTCAACGGAGAGTGAAGTCCAGTGGATGGGATTTATGGTCACTTCCCTGCTTAGATGAGAAGTGCGGCGCTGACTTCCTGAAGCTCTGTTAGTTCAAGGATTTTGGTCAATGCCCTTCTGGCCTCCATATGAGTGATCATTTACTCCAATGTTTTTATTACATGGAAATTAAAATTCAGAAAATTGAAATGTTAGTCCTTATTTTTTGGCTAAGTGATGAAAAACAACCAATTGATACCAGTCCAATAATGAAGAAGTGGATGGTGTGGAAAACTGGTGGAGTCAGCATACAAGGCCCAGACAATCATTAAAGAGTTGCTGATAGATTTCCAATACATAGATTCAGATAGATGAGGGCAGGGTTCTCATTCAAGTATTTCTTTTACTAATTTCACTCTTTCACGTTTTTTTCACCCCTATATTTCCTATATTTTTCCTATATATTTCCCCTGTTCTTCCTATATTCGTCACGCAAAACTATGCTTTAAACTGTAAAAATGGCCCATTGGTAATGAACAAGGAAAGCAATACAAAAGGAAGGGACAAAACACCCAACTTCATGCTATCCACTGATACTAAAGGTGCCTTTCAATTGCATTAGTATACAATGCTTCCACTCACTGATTTTTATAAACCTTTCCACTTTTCTGCTTTGTTCTGCAGCAATGGAATCCCAAACAAATATCAGTATCACATACATCATGATAGTAAATAAAAGTGACTTTAATGTGTATAATAAAAAAATTGGGACACTTGTGTAGACTTCCTAATTAATAAAAAAGATCTCCATAAACAACCTATGAAGTTACTGAGAGTGAAGAGAAAGGTATCTATCATATCTTATGTCTTGTTAGCCTTACCTGGAGAGATCTTGTGAGTTCACATTGTTGCAGGGTAATCAGGCTGTTTGTGAAGACAGCTTTGTAATATGTCAAAAAAGTGTTGCATGTTGAGTTTTTCTCTGCCTTTAGCATTATGGCATTATCATGACTTTGATCACACAGTACATTCCTCACATTTAGGAAAGCTGTCTACCTTTTGGCCCAGGCCCAGGTTCAGTTCAGAGAACCTGAGCCTGCCTGAGGTAAACAGGGACTAAGTTGTCCCCTCTGACTTCTTCCAGGATGAGGCACATGGTAGGAAGGTGTAAATCACTTTGTTTATTTAGATTTCTCCCTTTCCTCACTCACACATTAGCTGCACAGACATAAACAAGCATGCACAGGAGATTACTTTACTCCATCAGTAACATGGTTGGCACTATTTTAAAATCACAAAAGGAATGTAAGAAATATAAAATATACATGTACATATGTATACACACATATACATATATATGACATACTATATTGTTACATGTTATATGATAATATGTTATATTATAAAGCTGTCTACACAAACAGACTGATTACCCTGCAATAATGTGAATTCACAAGATCTCTCCAGGTAAGGCTAACAAGACATAAATATATATATGACATACTATATTGCTATATGTTATATGGTAATATGTTATATTATATGTGTGTGTTTTATGTATGTATATATAAAATATATAATAGTCATGATTACCAAGGATCTCATACTTAATTTATGCAAAGGTAATGTGATATAGTTAAATAGATGCAACACAGGTTCAGAAATGGATGTATCCAAGTATAAAGGAAAAACCTCAGATATATATTGGACCATTGCTTTGATAAGGCTAAAATTAGGTTGAGGTCTTTTCTTGGGCACTTATGGACATAACTTGAAACTGCTTGATACCTCAAGCAATATGTTTGACAACATTTGAAATTCTGAAGAGTTATCTTTAGTATTTAGCACATTCAACCATTTCCAAGTTGTGAGAATTGCCCTCAGTCTTGGAAATTAGTGTCCAGCACCAGCTAGTTTCTTTTTCCTGACTCTCTACATCATGTGACTACCTCATTGTGAGTTAGGACCTTGATCACAGTAGAGGGTAGTTTGGTAAGGTAAACTGATTATATTATTAATTAATTAAATTTGAATCTAATCTCTAATACATGGTAGGTAGTTTACCTTAATGTGGAGTTATTTAAATGCTCTACTCCTTTGTCAACTTAGGTATAAAATAATGACATATACTTCGTAGAATTAATTTTACTGAGGTAATATTTATATATCACTGATGAATAAATATCACCATGTCCATGTTAAATGTTGACTTTGATATTTCTTATTCTTCAAATAATTAAAAATTGAACACTATTGAAAATATGAAGTATCTGCTAATGATAGACAAAACAATTATCACATACTGTCTCATGTTGACTTTTAGAATTTCTTAAAGATTTTACTTATCCAGGTCAACTAAGTAATTTTGCACTATATGTTGTAAGAATTTCTAAAATCTGCAAAATCATTAAATTTTATAACCTATTGTGGTAGGATAGCTGTATTATGAGTATGGTTATAAATGAATTTACTTTTTAAAGTTTTGGTCGGCTTTGACTTTATTAAAGTTAATATATTCTTGTTCCATTTTCACAAAAGTGTTCAATGACTACAATATGCCAATGCTCAGAAAGTGAAAGTATTCAAAGGGGAATTACAAATAAAAAACATTTTACTTAAAAAAATTTCTATTATAATCCTCTTCTGTGATCAGATGAAGTTGACCTCTATAATATTTTGAGGATTTGGCTAGAGTAGCAGATTTAATATAGTGTAATTTGCTTAGCTTGTTATTAAGTTATTCAGAAGTTAATTGTATTAGGTTAAGTGAGTTGAATCATGCCCAATGAATGGTATTTGGTTTTCTCATTCTTCAGATGGACCAAAAGATTCTTGGAGAAGGAAGCTGTTCTTTTGACATCCCAGTAAGTCTGGATAGATTCTGGCCTCTGGATACATCTAGTGATGTGTCTAAAATTCTGGAGATTTCATATCAGTGGCTAATGTGTTTTTCCCTTTACCCAGAATTCCAAAATATCTGGAATAATAAGTTGAAACCACAGCTAAATCCTGGCTATTCATCCTAGGAGCAACCTGTCCCCAGCTGACACGCACAGTGCTGTGCGTGTAGTGAAAGAATCCCAGCAGCAAATAGGGCTTGAGAAACAAAGGACTGCCACTCATTTTATCGTATCATTGCTAACTGACTCTGCATCATTGACCACACACACACACATACACACACACACACACACACACACACACACACACACACACACACACACATATGCGCTCAAAGGAGGGGAGCTAGGAGGAGGACACAGAATCAGTGGGGAATGGGAAAACATACAACAGAGGGGCCCATCAGCTGCACTGGACATAGATGAAAATGAACTAAACAACCCAAAGACAGTGATGGGAAGGGAGGAATGAGAGGGAAATGGGAACAGCATACACTAAGCAAAAGGAAAGAAATGTAAATATCATCTGATGTGGAAGAAATAATTGTATTGTCAAAGCTCATAGAATTCACAAACTTTATAGACCATGATAATGACAATTTGCCTTGTGAAGGTTAAAATGTGTTTGTGACTTTAACTAAGCATCACTATTCCACCACACTGTGAAATATGGGAAATTTATGTAATCATCATCTTAAATTTAAAAAAAGAAGAAAAGAAAAGTCAGAGAAGGGGGTGTGACAGGAGCGACGAGTGACAGTGTTATCAGATACTTTGTATTCATATACTGTTTTGTAAAAACTTCCTTGTACAAACACTTAAAGATAATAACAAATTTTTAAATGAAAGAACCCCAGCAGCTCAGGGAGAAACAGACTCCAGTTCTCAAGATGGAAGCGATGGATACTTTAATTTCCCTCACTGAGCTCCACTATAAGAAATGTTATGCAAGTCCGCAGCCTTCCAGATGGTGGCATGACAGACGGGAATCTAGGCAGCAGGAAGGGGACAAAGGCTGCCCGCACTCTGCCATTGCCCGTGCATCCCATGGACCGCGCACTCTGAGCCAGGCGGGGTGAAGGAAGGCACACTGCAAGTTTTTTGTAAAAAAGAAAGAACCCCAGCAGCTCAGGGAGAAACAGACTCCAATTCTCAAGAGAGCAACCTGCCCTTTCCCTTCGTTTGTGGTTAAATTTCAGGCCAGGTGCTACACCAAGGATTTTTTTTTTGGGGGGGGGGGTCCAGTCGTGGGGCCTGAACTCTGGGCCTGGGCGCTGTCCCTCAGCTCTTCAGCTCAAGGCTAATGTTCTACCACTTGAGCCACAGTGCCACTTCCGGCTTTTTTTCTTTTTGCTTATGTGGTGCTGAGGAATCGAACCCAGGGCCTCAGGCATGGAAGGCAAGCACTCTACCACTGAGTCACCTTCCCAGCCCCACACCAAGGATTTTATAACCTGCTGACTCCATGAGTGTCCTAGAAAACCTATCTGCATCTGAACTTAAAAAAAAAAAAAGGTCTAACTCCTTTGGAGGGCGGCCATGTTGAAAGTTGACTGAAAACTACCAACAGAAAAGCATTTGTTCTTCCTCTAGGCATGTGGATATGGCCACTGGGATGGGATATTGAAAACAAAAAGCAGAGAGGTTCTGTTCACCATCTGTCTGTCTCCAAGTTGAACTGTTGCCAATGATGTTCAGGTGTCCCCAACATCCGAAGAGACCTCTAAAATTTAAGCCATACATAGTTCCAAAACCTCCCAGTAATGGTCAAATGACATAGAATACAGACATCTTGAGTCCAATATAAAGTTCAGATAAGGATGATGGGTGGAAACAGCATAGAAATAGATTTTTCTCCAGGTTTGGCCTCCTCTAACTGAGCTAAACTTTGCATGAATTGGTCCTAATAAAAACATATTTTCTCCAAAAGAAGCTGATGACTTGTGCAGGGTAATTTAGTATAAAAAGACTGGATTTATGTGAAACTATCTGTTCAGAGGCATCTATCTTCAGTGAAAAATATGTTATCTTTGTAAGTAAAATAGAATGAATACAGTCTGTTCAATGTAGTCTTGGAAGTGAGTCTTGCACTTAGTTATCAGCAGGTATAGATCCCGAAAGAGAAATTGGTTTTTGAAAAATTAAAAAGAAAAAATTAAGAAAAGAAAAATTTAAATGGGCATGTAATACCAGCTACACAGGAGGTGAAAATACAATCATCAGGTTCCTAGGACAGTTCCAGAAAAGAAGAAAGCATGAGATGCCACATGAAAAAAAATTACTAAGGCAAAATAAAGTGGGGGAAGATTCTTGGCTCAGTTGCAAGGCAAGGTGCAGATTCAAACCTCAGTAGCAGAGAGGGGGGGGGGAGAGAAATTGAGAAATTCCAAGGCAGAGAATGCAAGAGCAGAGATGAAGGGTCACAAACCAAAGAGATAAAAGGACATTAAGATAGGAGAGGAAAAAAATTGTCTGTTTGCCAAGAAGCAGATAAAAGTAAGACAAGCTGGCTACTTGCAGCATAGCCTAAGACAGCATTTACTATTATAGCAGGAAGATTAAATTATACCAACCCAAACCGAAAGGAGGATTAAAAATAGTTCAGTGTCAGACAAGACCATGAGGTACAGAGGAGACTCAGAACAAACCCCAACTCAGATGCTTTCTAGCCATGGGGTGAGATGCTCATCCTCAGCTAGAACTGTCTTCGCCATGGTGCCTTAGCAGAGTGTGGTGTGAAGTGATGCATTTGCAATGGAAACCAATGAGCTGCTGCAAAAGACGGGGCAGGCGGAGCCAGCGCTGGGAGGTAGCAAACACTGAGTAGGGCATGTCTCTCCGTGGAAGCTGTGTTTAGAATGCACTGTAACTCTGAACCTCCCCTCCCCGCCCCAATGCAATTCCATCCCATTCTGCCGAAGGAGCAGAATTTAAACCTCCCCACATCTGCAGCCAAGAAAAGCACCAGCTAGGGATGTATAAATAGAAAGCCACAGGTCCAACACAACGGGGGCAGAGACACTGCTCAATAAGGAGCGTGGAAGGAAGGCAGCGATTAGCATTGCACCTTTACACCATGGGACCGGCATAACAAAACCCTCAGAAAATAATAATAATTAATACCAATAACAATAAAGAGAGAATCGGGCATCAGTCTATGGAGAAGCTGGAAGGCAGAAGATGAGCTAAAACCATGACTCTATTGGAGGAGAAACCAGCAAGGCTCAACACGTACTCACTCAGGAGAACTAGGTCTGTGTGCACAGTAGGTGTGTTCCATTATTGCTGCTGGTGGTTTGGCTGGGGGTCTGTGTTCCACATGAAGAGACGCAGGCATGGTACCGCCATTGTATGTCCTATCACACTGCATTTGGGGTCACCAACCCTTGATGTGTCCTCTCTAGTGGATGCATGGAGAGAAATTTCTGGGCCACAGGGGACAAGTTCTTCCATGATTTCAGAGGCAAGCCTTCCTGCAATTCCAGCTTCTGTTGGGGGCATGGTCGGCTTTGCATTCCATTCGCATTCCATTGCTGTTCCTGAACATTCAGATGTAGTCTGTCCTTCGGCGTGGACTCCTGGCCCCACAGCCCTCAATCCACGCATCGCACCTGACCCTCGCTCCGCACTCAGCTGACTTCATGCTTGGCCATAGGGTGGAGTTTGGTTTTCTCCAATCCATTTACAATCAACCCATTTTGGCTCATTAAATATTGTAATAATCAGGTTTATACCATTGTTCTTAGTAGCACTCACAGGAAAGAGATGTGGATGGTTCTTCTACTAAGCCTAAACAACTCGTAATGCGTGATGTGTGCTTTGAGAGCACCTAAGATCTGAAATATAATGTAGGCAGCTATACGCTGCTTGTCTTTATTATAATTATCTTTAGCTGTTCAAAGGAGTTGCCGTTTAACAAAACAGCCTGTGAATACAATGTCTCTTGATCAATGTCATCCTCTTCATCTGGGACCCCATTCCCCATGACCCCACCCCACTTTCGTTGAGTACCTGCTTCTTGGTGTTTTATTTTGTTGAACTTTGATTTTCTTTTCTAAGGAATGACCCTATTTGAGTTCTCTCTTGAATCTGCCTCAGTGAATACACTTGTATACACTTATAGACCACCCAATATACTTACTTATAAGTTTATCATCTAAATCTAGTTTCCACACCTAAGGGAAACCACGCATCATTTGTCTCTCTGGTTCTGACTTCACTTATTTATTTTTTTTTTTTACAGGTTTTTCCATTTCTTTTCAACTGGCACAATATCATTTTTTTCTAGTGGGTGTGTAAAGTTCTATTGCGTATAGTTGCCACATTTTCTTGACAGTCAACACTTTCATATCCCTGGTGTATCTGTCATTGTGACACTTCCCTGGGAAAACTGCTATGAGTTTTGGTCACAGGGTTAGAATTTTCATTTCACTCAGCAGCTCGATTTCCAACTAGTTGACTGCCCATTGCTGAATAAATAATTGCATTGCAAACTTGTTGTTTGTATTGTCCCCCACATATCTAACAACTTTCCCTGGAATTTGCCCAGAATTCAGATGGCATGTGCCTTCCGCATCATTCCTCTGTGGGCAGAACCAGCCTTTTCATCTGCCTGGAAATTCCCCCATTCTTCAGGTAAGCCAGTTACAGAACTGCTGTAAAGCTATTCATTTATAGGTTCAGCTTTCCCCATGAACAAGAGGTTATTCAATGAGGGCAGCCCTGTGTTCCTTTGATCCCCTGCAATTTGAATAGGCAAAAGACTGAATACGAATTGAAATAAAAATATCATCACATTGCATAATCACAATAATAAAGTAGAAATAAACTTGGATGTGTGGCTGTACATTATTTCTGTGTATCTCAGTCACAAACACAAGCTTGCCACAGACACTTCAGGCCCATGGAACATTTCCATTCATGACCGAATCAAGACGAACTGCCAATGACTGTGTTTTCTACTGAAAATGGCCTTACGTTTAAATCTAGCCTGAAATCTATGTGCATAAAACTGAACTACTCAAAATGTCAGTGCCATAAGATAAGCGTTCTGTTATCTTTACACTGGGCCGCATGAAAGAATGCTGAGTATTGACTACAAATACATAATTAAAGTTCTGCTCAGCACATAGAAAATCTAATTTAAGGAAACCGCTATCATTTTTCCCCAGAATACATCCCCTTGGTTTAACAAGTAATTCTTTTTAGTTCTCACTAAAGTCAATGTATTATCGAACTACCTTACATGATTTAACGCTAAATAAACGATCACTGCACAAAGCAAAAGAGCAGGGTGTTGTTCTACTCCAAAGGGATTTCTCTCCAGATCTGATGGGCTGGGGAAAATGGAGCCTCCTGTGTCTGGACGTGGTGATGTTCCTGGGGTTCCATGTCATGACCCCACTTGCCCCCCTTCTGCTCCCTCCCTCCTGGAGCCTGTACCTATGCACTTAGTAGAGTTTCCAGGCAGTGCACTATGTAAGGTGTGTATGTTTCAAGGGGGTCCAGAGAGAAGTTAAGATTCTTTTCACCCTATGCACATGTAGAAATGTCTCCCACCTGACAAATTCCTGTCCTTTTAGAAACTTCTTATCTCACTCCATCACCTAAACTCGTATGAATCTTATTTCTGCAATGCTTTTCTGCAGAAGACAGCAACCGATAATTGGAAAAACCCATCCAGTTAATTTGATAGAAAATTCATTATCCTGTTAAAGTTTAATAATGGCTTAAATGAGCTAAAGGGCAGGTGAGGATACTAGAAAGGCTAATGAGGTTGGGATTTGTGAAAACAAAGCAGAATTTTGATAGTTCTTTTTGGTCAAATAGACCTTTGGGTTTTATTCACCTTGTTTCATGTTGACAGTGACTGTCTCTGATATTCATAATGGGGCCAGGGGGAAAGGCCAGCAAACGCCCTTCAGAAAGCTCTCACCATAAGCTCTGCCCCTTGGCCCAAAAGGTGCCTCTTCCCAGGTCTCCTGGTAGGAATAACCCAAAGGTTGAATGGCTTGAGCTGGAACACATGGAAGGTTTTTCCCTGTAATGGATTGGATGCTTCTTCTTCTCATAAATCAAGAGAGGACCCATGAAAGTTTGTAATCATCCTTCTCACCCGTGTATGAGAAGTAGGGGGTGGAGGTTCACTACCTTTTCCTACCTCCAAAGATGGAAGCGATAAAAGGAAACAGAAAGCTCCCACATAGGCTCTCTAGTTAAATGCAGGGTGATAGAGTTTGATAGAGTTAGAGCTAGCTACTAAGTTCTAACATGAAATCCAGAAGCTATTAAAACACAATGGATATAGCTAATGGATACTTCATTTGGTGCGAAGAGAAGAGAGAGGGAAGGAAGGTAGCTGAGCTCACCCCACATGTGAGGTACAAGGAAAGGGAGGCTGAGGAGTGTCCTGAAGCCAGAAGGCTACGTTTTGCAGAATTACCCTCCAAAGCACTCTTACCAGATAACTGTGATCATGAGAGGGATTCAGCGTATGTGTAAAGGAGATGAGATGGTAAGAATAATCACTGGAGACAATTAAAATTATTAAAGTGTGAAAAGAAAGAAAACAAGTCCTAGGGTTATGGATAAACTTGCAAAATGAAATGTCTCCAAGTAATAAAATGAAAGAGCATAGCTGCTCTACCTACACAGACTGGCAACCATTTTCATCAGAATGAAATCACAAAAGCCAGCTTGATTTTCAAACCTGGAGTCAGGCATAGCCCCAGGCTCTGATCAGGAAGTAGAGATAGGATCAAATCATGGATTGAAGACAGATAGGCTAGGGAAATAGTAAACAGGACACTATGTTTAATAAAAAAAAAATCTGGGTGTGGTAGAACATTCTTGCAATACCAGCTAGTCAGGAGCTGAGGTGTGGATCACAGACCAGAGCAAAGAGGAGATGCCATCTAAAGAATGAAACTAAAAGTGAAAAGATTGGGACATGGCTCAGTGGTGGAGCACTTGCTTAGTAAAGGAAATGTGCCGCAATTTGAGTCACCATGCTAACAACAACAGCAATTATCACCAACAATAATGCAACGATAATCATAGCCCTCATGCAAATTTTAGTGTATTGGAAGCTGAAATTCAGTTTTCTCTAGGGAGAAAAAGAGACAGAAGAATATATAAGAAAAACAATTTTAAATATTTTTTCCTTCGATTTCCTTCACGTTTTTCAACCGAAAATTCTCTACTTTGGCAGAATGTTTTAGATTTAAATTTAAATTTACTGAAAATAGTATGGGTTTGGATACTAGTTAGCTACTTCTTGAATTTTTTTCTTATTGACTCTGAGAGGCAATGGGTTACTGCACATATAAGTGCACACTGTTCCATTCTTGTGACCTGGAGATGTCTTTGCTGCATTTTGACTCCCTGTTGCTTTTAAGCAATGCCTGGATTGGCCACACAAGCCTTATCTGCAAACTGTCAGCAGAGTAGAAGAGCTCTGCTATCGGCTTTGCTGAGGAAGGTTTGGTTGATTGTGTTGGAAGGGACCCCTCTCACTTAGATAACAACAGCTGCCAGGACAAAGAAAGGACTGTGTACACTTGTCAGACCTCCACACTCCGGCTAGGATGCGATCAAGCCAGGGCTGTCACTCAAACCTTGAAGCACTAGCATCGAAGGACAAGTAGCTGCTCAAGGCCCACTCTTTACTGATCATAAAGAGCTGGGGACACAAACAGACGGGGCTTTCGGTTTAATAGGATTTTTAGCTTCGTGTTTGCGTTTTCATAAAATTTGAGCAATTAAAAGACAAAGATTGGATTAGAGTGTCACTTTATCATTTTAATCATTTGAAAATTTTTAGATTTCTGTCTTATTGTTGTCATCTTGAAGAAGCTGTACAGAGGAGTTGTCATTTAAGAAAGCAGTTCATGAATACAATACATCTTGGTCACTGTCACCCTTTTCAATATTTTTACCCACCCCTCCCCTGCCTATCCCTTCCCTCACTTTTCTTAATTTTGTAGGATGTGCATTGGATTCTTGTTTGCATTTCCCCCTGTTCTACTCTGGGAAGCAGTGTGGAGGTTCCTCAAAAACTTAAACATAAAACTAGCTTATGACCCAGCAATTCCACGCCTGGGCATTTACCCAAAAGATTACAAAGTAGTATACAGCAAAGCAACCAGTACAATGATGTTCACAGCAGACTATTCACCATGGCCAGGGTATGGATGCAGTCCAGATACCCCTCGACAGACAAAGGGATAATGAAAATGTGGTATACACACAAAACGGAATTTTATTCATGCACTAGAACAATATTATTCCATTTGTAAAGCCATGAAAAGAGTGGGAATAGTGTGTTAAGGGAAATAAGCCAGAACTAGAGAGACAAAGGATCCATGTTTTCCCTTATAGACTCATAAGTAAGTACATTAGGTAGTATGCAACTGTGTACAAATGTATGAACTTAAATAAGTAGATTTAAAGTTGATGTAAATAGTATAATTCCTTAGAAAGCCAAAATCAAATTCAGCAAAGCAAAACATCAGGAAGCAGTTACTTGAAAGGGATGGGGTAAAGGGTCAAAGGGCAAGAGGTAGCTGAATGGAAGTATCACTTTATGACACACAATATTGTCATCCTCAAAGGCCATTTTAACTTCCTTTTTTCCTATTAACTTCTTAATTTGCTATGTAATTTTAGGTAACTTCTTTTAACCCCTTTGGTTGAATCATACCTCTCTACTCTTCCAATATTTAATTTAGATTTATACAGTAATTAGTAGGTGATTGAAAAATACTGATATCTATTAAACATAGTAAAAGAGGTAGTTTGTTACTAGACTAGGAAAAAGAAAATATACAGTCTGCATACATCTAGATGAAAGAAAACAGGATGAAGAAATATTATTTATAGGCAGCCAAGAATAGGAAAGCTCACTAAATAGTGAAAACGGATTGAGTTCGTTTTGCTTGTATTTGGGGGTAAGATTTTTTTCCTATGAATATAAATCTGTATATAGAAATCTTGACCTATTCTATATGTAAATATAAATGTGTATTCATGCACATAATACATATTCTATAAAACTATTTCCTCAAAAGAGATACTTTATTGTTCATTATATATTCAAGCTCCAAGATGTACTCTATCACTATGATTGTTAAAAGAGTTAATACAGATTTCTGTTTTTTTCTTAGACTGGAAAAATAAAAGTCAAGATAGTCCTTCTTTTAATCTTACTCTGCTAAATTGATTCAGATATTTTCTCAATTTAAATAACAAATAGTTACCCTAGATTTTGATGCTAAAAGAGAAAATTACTATTATTTTCTGATCATTTTATCATTTTAAGATTGTCATTTAAACTTTAATTATTCAAGTTTCTGCTTTAGACCCTTTAGCATTCCAGGTAACTGTGGTCATGGGACAGGATCATTTCTATGTCCCCTCACCCATCCCTGGTTCTGAAATAATTTTGTGGACTTAATTTCTTTCCAAAAATGGTTATGGGAAAGAAGACTAACCATTTCCTGAGAAATGTCTAGGGTATAACTTGAGTGTAGTTTCTCAACCATCTCACTAACATCAAATTCTCAGGTAAACATTCTATCTCTACTTAAGAACCCTGAAATCCAGGAACAGAGACATCCAGTGAAGAGTCACAGCACCAATAACCTCTCACCATCCAAGGGTCGATCGAGTCCCTGAGGATCAGAATTTTCCTGCATCAAGCATTAGGTGAGGAAGCGTGGAGGGGAGAGGACAGCAGTGGATGTGGCTGCTCAGTTCAAGGGTGTGAAACCAGGTAAATAAAAGCTAATCCAAAGAGGAAGCATGGAAGGAAACAGATTTCTGGAGGAGTGGTTCCGACCATGAGCCACGTGGGAAAAGGAGATGACAAGGGAGAACCTTTCTGAAGGGAACTGCAAGCCTTTTGGAGAAGCAGAGAATATTCTGTCTGAAAGAGGGGTATCTGGAGAGGCACCGGAGGAAGGAGAAGAATGAGCAGTGGCCAGGTGCTTGGACAGCAAAGCCTCTGTCCTGTGGCTGTCTATACTTGCCAAGCTGGAGGCAACGACTTCAGGAATATGGAGCACTTTTCAGTCTCAGAAATCTAGATATTAAAATAAAAGTCGAGTGAAAAGAAACTTTAGCAATGAAGGTCGAAACAAAGGCAGGGTGAGCGTTCTTCTCTAACTCTGTGGAAAGACCTTCCAGTAAATTAAAGCTTGCAATTTCAGGTTTAAAAGAGACGGACAATAGGTCCCTAAGGAGTGTACTATTAAAAGCTCCGTAATTGATTCATTTTAGATGAGCGAATTCTAAAATCACAAAAATATAATTTTGCCTTTTATAAAATAAACATTTTCATGTCCCATTAAGATGCAGTCTGTTTATTTGTAGCTGCTGTTCTGTGTCCTTTTCTTTAGCATGAATGAATTATGCATGATTTAGAGTATAAGTGTTTATTTTTATGATGTGAAGATTCTAGAGATCCAGCGCCCCCTTAAAATGTAATTTTGTAAAAAAAATTTAAAATACTTTTGAATATTAAAAAGAAGGAAAGCAAAGCAAACCATTCACTTTGCAAATTTTCACTACCTTTCCTCTCCAGGGCCAAAAGTATGATTTTGAAAACTCAGAAGCATACAGTATGGACAAAAATGGTTGAACTTTGCAAATGTTACGAGGTGGAAGCTCGTGTTATTATACTATCAGGAAATGAAGTCACAAAGGACGGGCTGAAGAGCAGATGATGACTCAAATTGAAGACATTTCCCTTTGACAAAAATTGATTTATGGTTTACAAATGACATGAAGATATGCATTCATAGAATAAACATTCCGTGTGTGTGTTGCACATATACCTCTCACCTATTGTCAAACGAGGCTTCATTTTATTATTGATGGGTATTATATTTCCTCATTGTAATGTAATCTGCTTGGATACAAAACTTTCTCTTGTCTTGATGGAATTGTAGTGTCTACACTTAGAAGGATTCACTGTATAAATTCACTGCATCCTTCATGGACCATCCAACTAATTTATCAGGCTGAACAAAATATCTTAAATGGAGGCAATGATAATCAATTTAAAACCAATACTGAAAAACAAAGAAATATGAGCTTTGGAGTAATGAAGTATGCAATTTCAGAATCATAGAGCTTAAGGAAAATGAAGATACATGTTTTTTGGCAAGTGTGCAATATTTAGCCACACATTTTAATATGTAATTTGATTATGAAATAAAGCCAGCTGTCTTAGTAAAGTTTTAAATGCAGCGTGAACGTAGAGGGAGATGACTTTGTCAGCTCATTTCAGTCTAAGTGGTATATTTAAATGTTCTTGATAGTTGTGGATTGGGGAAGGAACTTTCAGAGGCAAGAATCTAATTTGTTAATAGAACTGATATTAAGCATTCCTTTACCAGTCCTTCAGACGGGCACTCCTGTGTGTCTCTAAAAACCAGGAAAGTGCCCCATACACGGCTGGCATTCATCCAGTAAGTTAATAGATGACATTTGTTTTAAGCCTCTTAATGGTTAAAAATAAATGAATGCTTTTCTAATCAACATGTTCACATGTGACATTTAGGTGTTAATTCTCACTTTCTTGTTGCCATGCTACCTCTTAATGTAAGTTATCTATTCTCCTATCAGAAGATAGTAATGTGAAGTTGAAGGTGTAAAATAACCTTGTGATCTCGCCATCATGCTACTGAAAACAGAAGTCCCTGCAAAGACGTTTGTACAAAACGGATAGAAGGTATGGAAATGTCCTCCCATAATCAGTTTAACATCTTCAAATTATTTTAGAGGGATTCATTTATTTATGGAACTCAAAGTAAAGCCATTGCTGTCTCTTTTTTTTGAGAGAGCAACGGTATAGAGAAAGAGGATAATCTTTTAAGAACAGCAACTTGCTTTGGAGGAGTCTCTTTCAAAATATTTTCATGACCCAGATATTAATACCATTAAATTTAGAAACACACAGAACTTCTACAGAAAAAGATTTAAAATAAAATGACAGGTGAGTTTTTCAAATTAATTAAAAAATGTCAGCTAACATTTGCCAGTGCAGTATTAGAACGTTTGAAATAATACATTCAAATAACACAAGCTTAAGTTGTGTAGGTCAACAAATAAAGGATAATATTTGGTTGAATAAAAAGAAGAGAGAAATTCAAGTATAAGCACTAAAACCTGTTTTCTGCACAGCATCTTATCTTCACAGGTTTAAATTCCACACCCTCAGAAACATCCATCTTGACCTAATTCTTTGACGTATTCATACAAAACATACGCACAACTTTTTCTGAGATTTGATGGGCCAATGTATGTGATGGAAGAAATGAATACAGCAGATCTCCTTGGTTATGGATCCTATTTATACAAAGAAAACAATACAAGATGTTTCATAGACACAAACAATAGAAGAAGATGAGAAGGAGGAATATTTGGTGAACAGCAGAGCTTTGATAAACTCTGGTACACTGTAAATTCTATAGTACATCATTTTCTTTTGAAATTTGTAGAACTATCTGTGAATGACTCAAAAGAGAAATTCAGATTTTTTAAAGAAAAATGGCATCAATACTTGTACACTCATGCTCATGATTTCTACTTTGAATCTATAACATACAAGGTGATTCCTTAGTGTAAAATTTTAGATTTCCTTGAGGTTTTTTCCTTCAATCACGAACGTTTCTGAGCTCTCCAGGTGGTATGGTGCACAGGTGACAAAGTGGAGCTGCTCACGGAAGGGCATAGCTTCCACCCGTGGACAGTTCTGGGTGGAAAGCGTTCTTCTGTGAGGAGACAGCTCTTCCCCTGGTGCGCAGAGAAAGCGCAGCTCAGCTCAGCTCAGCAGTGGAGACTCAGCCCAGGACCAGCTCCGAAGCTGTCGGAACCAGAGACCCACAGTGAAGGACAGAGTTCCCTGCAGGAAGGAAAGCCTTCCGCAGTCAACAGAAGATGAAGAACTAAACGACCATCCTCTGAAAAACCCCGTAACCAGACAAAGCAATGACGAGGGTCCAGTAATGAGGAGCTCGGTGCAAGACTACGCGCATCAGCGAAGGAGCTGTCCGAAGGGGACAGACCAAGGCCACGCATACACTGCAGCCCAGCGCCCAGCGTCCTGCTCTCAACACCCATCAGTACCTCAGCGCCCTTCGTGCGAGGACAGTTGCTGGACACCTTCACCAGAATTCCTCTGCTGTAATGTTAACTGTTTCCCCTTGGGGCTTAATAGGGCAGAAATTACATAACTCTAGTTGCTTCCCAAATCTGGAGTCATGCAAGTGGAAATTATTTTAAATGCTATGCAGTTCTACCTCTGAGATTTTGACTCTGTGTGTGTGTGTGTGTGTGTGTGTGTGTGTGTGTGTGTGTGTGAAAGGATGTTATCAGTAAAATATGTTTTAATTACGGCTGCGTTTCTAATATTGAAAATGAGTAAGACCAGGTAAAAAGTTCCTTTTTCAGAAAGTCAAGTTTTGGGTAAGTGTATAATTTGTACGACTCTTTGTACCTAGTCTTTAACTCATTGTACTACTGTGACATGCTATATGAAAATGTCTGATATAATATATCAAATTACTTTATAGTATGAAGTCATAGTAACAATTAATACATAAGCTAATATGTGAGTATATTTACTTTGAATTTTAACAATTTTTAAAAAAATATTAGCGTTTCTGGTTGCAAACAGACAAGACGAGAAAAAAGGCAAGAAGTTATATTTAGCATTCATGGGGGGGGGATACCCCACAAATGTTTGAAATAATTATTTATTTTAAAAAGTTGATTAAAGAATCAGTGTTGTCATTTTGTTATTCAAATTTTCTTCCATCTTTTTCGTATTTTTAAATGTTTCTACAGCAACTAGAATTAAACTCAGAAACTCATACTTACCAAATACTTCACCATGTAAGATACAACTGAGTCCTTTTAGCTTTTAATTTCTTTTAGAAATAATGTCTTGCCCAGGATGCAAATTGACTGACATCCTTCTATTTCTGGTCTGGCTCTGCTTCCGTAGAGGAGCATGCCTAAATATTCTCTCTCTCTCTCTCTCTCTCTCTCTCTCTCTCTCTCTCTCTCTCTCTCTCTCTCTCTCCCCTCTCTCTCTCTCCCTCTCTTTCTCTCTCTCTCCCTCTCTCTCTCTCCCTCTCTTTCTCTCTCTCTCCCTCTCTCTCTCCCAACACAACTCAGATATAAATATATACCTTATACAATATATAATTAAATATTATATAATATAACTAGATAATACATATAATTATGTACTTGCATATTTCTGAGAAGAGCGTCAAAATCCATCAGCAATATTGGATGAAAAACATCCCCTATCTTATGTCATAGTAATAACTTCTTTAAACATAACATTTCTTTTTATGTAAGTAAAAGTGCATATCTTTTCATTTCCATCTGTGCTGGGTATATTTAAAAAGGTTCATTAACTTTCTCTTGTCTTATTGAGTTTTTTTCCTCTCATCTTTAAAAAACACAAAAGAATTTTCTTCTGACCTTTAAAATAATAAAGGGATCTATACTTTTATCATTGTGAAGTATTCCACTTTACATTTTCTAATTAAGATGCTTTGACTTTAAATATCACATATCCTATATTAACACTGATGCCCTATGCTTCCTTCTCTCCCTCTCTCACCCCTTTTCCTCCCTCTCTCCCCCTTCCTTCCTCCCTCCTCTGTTCTTCCCTCCCCTGATTTCTTGCTCTCCTCCTTTCTCCTTTCCTCCCGCTCTCCTTCCCTTTCTCACCTCTTCCTTCATCCCCATCCTTCTGTACCTCTTTTCCCTCCCTCTCTCCTTCCCTTCCCTTGCTCTCTTCTCTCCTGTTCTTTCTTTCCTTCCCTTAATCTTTTTTTGGTACTTGTCTGATATATCCTTGCTCATCCCTTACATTCAACCACTTTTGGCGATTATTTTAGGTGTAATTCTTGTAAAAAAAAACCCACAGGCTTGTATATTCTATTTTTAAAGTGAAATGTTTAAATGTTTATTCTTTTATGAAACATTAACTAATCCCATTTTGTAACATTTTATTCTGGTATGGCCTGAGATTTTAAGTTATTAAAATCTCTTGTGTTTCTTCCATGGTTACACTTTATTTAACTGAGTTAAATTATTCAAGAGTTTAAAATATTTTATGCTGTGCTAGTTATTTAGGTAATTTTTGATGTGTTTGAGGTTAATATATCTGAGTAGGCTAACTTAGTAATCTCCATCAGTGTGATAAAAAGAAAACTTTCCTATCTTTTTCCTTTCACCTTCCATATGCAGAACAAAAGTTGCCTGATAGTGTTTCTAGGAGACATTTGTTAAAAATACTCAAGATAAATCTAGAGGTGGATTTTTCTAATCCATGTTATGAATTACTGTAGAATAATAAACTCTGAAAGCATTTAGGAAACAAGCCCTGGTACCAAGTCTCACTGAGTGGATTACTGCTGGGAAACTGAGCACAGATTTTGTAGTTAGTCTCAGTTTTAAAAGAGGAATCACATTTCTTGCATGAATACTGATTTGTCTCACTTTTACCTCTCTGATTTTCAATCAAATGAACACATAGCAAAAGAACACAGACTTCAAATTATACATAGGATATTTTTTTACTCTATCCTTCAAACTTCTAGCAATACAAATCATCAACAACATTTTTTTAAAACTGCATCATAGTGAATGGGATGTGATTTGTGTATCTGGAATTGCTTATCCAGTTTTAGACAGGATAGCACAATTGACCTACTCTGTGAGTAGATAAGGTATTATAGATGAAATAATGCAATCAAGAAGCTTTATATCAAGACAATTACAATGATAAAGTGGTACTTGAAATTTACATTATCAGGAGCAAACACCTAAATAAGTTATTTTCTAAATTTCTACATTACTTTGTTGTAAACAGCATTTAAAATAATAGATTGAAAATTTTTAGACAAGAGAAGAAAATGTGCATTTCTGGTTGGGATATCGAATTTTCTAGATACTTTATTGCTTCTTGATAAGCAAAGGCAAGATAACAAAAAAACACTGGTGAATTTATAAAAAAAAAAAACATAATCTCTTTAAGAATATCCCAGATCTTCCTAGGTGAATGGTTTTGTGTGTGTGTGTGTGTGTGTGTGTGTGTGTGTGTGTGTGTGTGTGTGTGTGTGTGTGTGTGTGTGTGTGTGTGTGTGTGTTCTGGTATCACCTCATAGAAGAGGACCTGGCTAGCAGAAGCTGTCATTACTAGATGCCATCACAGTTCCAGAAGCCCAGCCTGATATTCCTCATGTGTTTTTTTTTTCTTTCTTTCTTTTTTCTCTTTTACTGAGTACTGAATTGGACAAGGTTGTCAGAGCTAGGCTAGGATGAAGGCAGAACTCAGCAGGTTTAAAAGGGTTTGAATTTCTTCCAACAGACCTATAGCTCTTGCCCACTAGATACTAGGAAGAGAGCTGGACTAATTTTAATAGAACTAAAACCCAATTCTGACTCAATTCAATTTCCAATTAAAGCAAGATAGCCAACAACCAGCTTTGACAGGGAAGATCTTCTCTAGAGAAAAATACCACTTAGTTACTTACAGATTGTCTGTTAACAATAGCTAATATCAAATCAAACATCCTATCATTAATATTAATTTTTGTTTTCCAGTTATGAAACTTGTTTCAATTATTCAAATCCCTTAAAACTTATTGGCATCTGTTTTGTAGCCCAAAATGATAATTTGGTTTTATCTTGATCGATGCTCTATGTAAATTTTAAAAGTAATGTTGACATTGTCATTTTATTCTGTTTCTCTGTAAGCATTAGTTTATCAAATTTGTTTAGATAGTATTGTGTAAGCTATCTATAATTTTACTGATTTTTGTCTATTTCTTTTTATTAAAAGAGGATTATTAAAATCTCTAAATATAAGTGGGTGAGATTTTTCTGATGGAGAGTATAGTTTCTTTTTACAAAAGAGGTTTTGTTCTGCTATAAAAATTATTATTACACAAATTTTAAACTCACATAAAAATGGAAAATACTGAGATATAATGTGTACCCCTGTTTCCATACATACTCAACACCCTCATTTTCAAAGTTCCCCAAAGCCTGATACTTTCAATGAACAATCAATGAACTCCTGTGGGTGTAGCATGATTACCAACTTCCATATCAACTTAGGCTTCACTAAGGTAGGCTGGCTCACGTTTCATGGGTTGGACGTGTGCATACTGTTGTGTATCTCTCAGTAGAGCTGGAGAACATTTTCCCTGAAAATCCCTCTGTGCTGCTCCTGTTCTTCCCGCCTCTCACTCTGAACTCCTGGCAACTGTCAATAGTTTGCTCATCTTCAGAATGTCATAATCTGGGAATCTGATTGGAGTTTTGCATGCATTTGATATGCATTTAAGTTTTACGTGAGTGTGCACTTGCAGGGCAAGAGCTCTGCCGTTCGAGTCATGCCTTTAGACCGTCAAAAATCCATTTCTATTTGGTACTCAGTTTTATTTCATTGTCTAAATGCTCCCAGTTTACCCAAGCTCCTGTCGAAGGGTATCTTGGTTGCTTACAAATCTTTGCAACTGGGACTAAAGCTTCCCTGTACAGAAGAAGGTGGGTGTGTGTTCCACGTGTTTGTTTAAATTCCAGGGAGCTGAGCTGCTGGGATACATGAGAGGAGTGTTTTAGTATTGCATGAAGCTGTCAGACCATCTTCCAAAGTGGGTGGGACTGTTTCCATGCCCACCAACAATGTGTGCAATTTGATATCGCCTGCATCCTCATGAGCATTTGGTTCTGTCTGGGTAAAGGCCTGTAGTAGTATTGCGCTGTTGCTTTGAATAGCATTTCCCTAATCACATATTGTATAGAGCAACTTTGCATGCGCTTATGCATCACCTGTGTATCTTCTGTGGTACAATGTCTGCTAAGGTCTTTGGTCTAGTTCTGAGTCATGCTCTGGTGTTGAGATTTAATAGTCCTGTGATTTTCATCATAGATATCTTTGCACATCTTTTCTCTTAGCCAGTGGCTTGCCTGTTCATTCTGTGCACACTGCCTTCTCAGCTAGAGCAGTTGTTGAATTTTCAGGTGCTCAGTTGTTAGGAAAGAGTTGTGATGTCTAACTTCCTTTCCTGTGGAAGTGGAATGAGGGCTTTGACATTTTAAAGTATAACAGTGCCTTTATTCTGGCCTTATTCCAAAATAGCACAATGCCTTCCAAGTGGCACCAAGAGGTTCACTATAACCTATGAAACTCTTCACTTGGTTTGGCCAAGATTGAAGAACATTACCTTAGCTTATCAATTTGCAATCCTGAGAAAAACACAAAAAATTGATTCAGTGGTATTGAGAGAAACTAGAAAAGTTACTAATCTGTAGTTACTAGTCTTCAATTTTGAGTCTCTGCCATAATGATCCTCATAAGTATTTATCACACTTGCGGTTCTATCATTCTTTCATTTTCTCTCTCTCTCTCTCTCTCTCTCTCTCTCTCTCTCTCTCTCTCTCTCTCTCTCTCTCTCTCTCTCTCTCTGCCTCTGCCTCTCTCTCTCTCTCTCTCTCTCTCTCTCTCTCTCTCTCTCTCTCTCTCTCTCTCTCTCTGTGAAATCCATGGTGTCTTGAATAGAAGGCACACATTGACGTATACACATAGCCCTGCTCTAGTGAAATTTAGAATAGAGCCTTGAAGACATATGTCAAACAGAAACATGTGCCTCTAGCAATAGATGTTACTAATAGAAACATAAGAAGTCAAACATTCAATCTATGTTCCTCAAGAGAATGAAGGCACTAAAGGATCCTAATGACTTGGGAATTTTATTTTATATATACAAGTATATATATTAAAAACATCTGTTTTTAAACATGTGCATAGCACTCAACCTAAAGAATGTTACGCTTCTCATTCAATTTAAATTTTAATTTCAGATGCACTCTCTTGAGCTACCAAAACCATATTTAAAAAGGAGACAGGAGTGGCTGGTTAATTTTATTTTTTAAGATCCATGCACAATTCAGGGCCTTTGTTCAAAAATTCCACAGGACTTCAAGATGGAGACCACAGAATGCTTGCACAAGCAAGGCCCTGAGTGCAAGGACCCTCTTTGTGTGACCAGCAGGGGGCCCTGTGCATAGGATGCTGCATGAGAGAACAGGTTGAGTATCAATGGCCAGGCACAGGGAGAGAGAAGTGAGATCCAGAGTAAGCCTGCTCCTCCCTGCCAGGTGGAGCTCACGTGACCAGTATCTGAAGACCTGAACCAAGTAGATGTGCAGTGCTGTGCACAGCCATATTGTAAAGCCATGCTTGCAACAGCTAGTTGAACTATAACATTCAGAATAGTTTATTGACGATCCCAGAGCAAAGATTATATTTTCCAATGATGCATGCTATAGTACTCTTGTTACATATAGAGACTTCATGAGTCCCTGAAACCATATAACCTCAAAATTTGAGAAAGGATAAGCCTTGGCTAGTCAATTGGGATAGTTCCAGTTATTATGAGTTGGCAAAGAGAGATAGAAATCCTAATGACAAACCAGAAGTATTTGCATTGAAATGAACAGCAAATCACCAGTAAACTCCTGGCTGTCCACAAGAATTGCTAACTTGAGATCTTTGCTTTGTTTTGCATTCACCTGGGCTTAGGAGATGCAAGATTAATCAGTAGGATAGAAAATGATCAGTCTCTATTTTCCTGAAGGGTTTTTAGAGGCAACTGAGTCCAGAGATACGTGCCCCCACCCATGAAAGCTAAGAATGCCTTCTTGAAGTGGGATTGATCAGAAACAGTCTCTGTTGAAAGGAAGAGTCATTTGTTCAGGCATGTTGAGCTAGGAGTTGGAGGGATTGAAAACTTACCATGGAAAAAAAAGGGATTTTGTAGCAATAGGCAGGCACTGGAGTTGATGTTTATCCAGCTGGACTTTACTCTGCACTCAGTTATACCCCATCCCTCTGTGAAAATTCTTCAGGCTTCATCTCAATAATCTATGAAAAGTTCATGTTATACTACAAGAAAAGACTGTTAGAAAACAAGACCATAGGGGCGGGGGGGGGGGGAGGAGAAGGAAGAGTAATCATGCCTGTAATGGTGGCTCATGCCTGGAATCCAAGCTACTTAAAAGGCTGAGATCTGGGAATCACAGTTCAAAGTCAGCCCTGGCAGACATGGCTGCAAGACTCGTATCTCTAATAAACTACTAAGAAAAATCCATAAGTGATGCTTGCTGAAGTGGTAGAGTGCTAGCCTTGAGCAAAATGAAGCTCAGGCACAGTGCCCAGGCCCTGCCCTGAGTTCAAGCCTTGAGACTAGCGAAACTAAACAAAACAACAACAACAACAAAAAAGTAATCAGTCAAATATTAGAGTTTATGTTTAAACCTATAAGAAATTTGTTAACAGACAATATATGTACACACATATGTATACATATATGAGGTATATATATATATTATAAATATATATGTATGTATAGACATATATATATATGTGAAATTAGCTAATGAGGTTTAGCAACCTGTTTTCAGTGGTCCAGTAATGTTAGCAGGATCTGTGACATTGTTGCCATTAACGATGGTATCATGACCTGTGGTTTATATTTATTCCTCTGTCACAATTCTTGTAGGGAGTCAACCAGTATTAGATCATTATCCTAATGGGAACAAGAGAATGTAAGAAGCATTTGACATTATTGGTAAGCTTCCACATAGCAAATGAATTATTATTCCATTTTTTAAATAGCCAAAGCATCCAAAAGCTCTGGGTCAAATTAGGATGTTATGAAAAAAGTTAATATTAAATTACAAACTTTCTCAATTATTCAATTATTCTTATATGTTTTGTTATGAGATACTATGGTTTCAATAATAGCGTCCCCACCAAAGTATCTTAATCACTAATGTAATAGTAGTAAGGGGTGGAACTTGAGGAAAGTGCAAGGCATACAATCATTGTCCTCACAGGTGGAGCTGTGGCCCTCATAAATGGGTGGAGAGGCGGGGTTCACTTTCTGCCTTTCTGTCATGTGAGCACACAGGCTGATGCCCTTTCCACCTCCTCTGTGGAGTGTAATTACTACAGCAATCAGTATGGAGTCTCCTAAGAAAAACTAAACGAACACACACAATGTGATGTCGCTTATCCCACATGTGGTAATGTATCTACAGGATACATGGATTGTTTACAGCTGCCAAACTGTGGAATCAATCTTAGTGGCCATCAACTGATGAATGGCGGGAGAAAATGTCACACACCAGTGCAAGTGTGCATGAACATACATGTGCACACACACACAGGGCTATTTTCAGTCATAAGGAAAAATGATTTGTATACAGGATAATGGTTAAAGCTAGAAATTAACATGTGATATAAAACAACTATGAGATTGATTTTAACATTGTAAAATATGCAATAATGTTAAACATAGAAAAATATCTCTTTAGGCTATTTGATAATATTTATGTTTTATTTTCTAATCCTTACTATTCAGATCAGAGGCTTGATGTATATCACTTTTCCTGTAAAGAATATGAGAACTACAGAACCTAGTTATTGAATATTTTTTCTATATTTTAATATATATTCTATATAAAACATGCATTTGAATTCAAAAGCAATGGTATAATTTACCTTCATAAATAATTAGCATTCAAATTGGTCACTGTGTTTCATAATTATTTTCCTGTTGATTTCATTAACTTTGAAATAATACTTCAGAATCACAAAATTCTCTTGTAAGTAGAATTAAATGAGATAATGCCAGTAACATGATAACCAGTAGAGGCTAATGGAAGTCTATTCCTCCTGACTATGTGAAACACACGACTACTTCTGTGAAGAATTTTCTTGTTATGTTTTCGACTAATATGATTCTGCCTTGTCACTACTTGTAAGGATCTAATGACTGTTCATATCGATACGTTTATTTTCTGAACCTGCTGATAACGCGTTGCATACCGTCGACTCACTTTGACCTTGATAATGCACTCCGGTTAATTCCTAGTTAATGAAAACCAATTATCTTGCCTACAGTAAGATGCTCAGCAGGAATTTTCCCACCTAATTACTAGTGACATGTTATATCAACCCTGTCCAGAATTTTGCACCCAGTTCAGAACAATAAAGATTTTAAAAATTCACAGAATATTGGGCATCTCTGCCAGCAATGATAAAAATTCTTGGCAAAGCACACAAATAAACAGCATGTGACAGTTTCTCCAAGTAATGTCATCCTCCTTATAAATAGTGAAAATTAGTGGAGGAATATTAAAACCAAGCCTCCAGACCCAAAAGAATAAAGGGAATATGGAAGGAAAAAGCAGTAGCAGTCAGTCATCTGACTGAAGTATTTTATAGGGTTGTGTGAAATGCCATGGTGAAACTCTTTTGTGTGGTTATTATACATTGAAGAGTGGATGAGAGACACAAGGAATGTGTAGGGGATCCAAGATCAGTGGGAATGAGGGAGGATGTGGGTAGATTAATCATAAGATTAACTGCAGGGTAGATACCCCATAGATTCATGTTGTACTATATTTTTAGGAAATAATGTAAGCACAAGATCTCTGCACATGCTGAGTACAGATGTGATGTTTTAAGACTACTTTAAACCTGTGGATGGTTGAACTCATGGTGAGAAACTCATCAATATGGACAGAAGACTGAATTTTAAGGATTTCAGAAATATTTAATTTTTAAGGTTGTGTGTGTGTGTGTGTGTGTGTGTGTGTGTGTGTGTGTGTGTGTGTGTGTGTATGTGTGTGTGTGTGGTTTTGTTTTTGCTGGTCCTTCCTGGGGCTTGAACTCGAGGTCTGGAGGCACTGTCCCTGAACTGCTGTGTGTTCAAGGATAGTGCTCACCACTTGAGCCACAACACCACTTCTGGCTTTGTCTGAGTAGTTAATTGGAGATAAGAATCTCACGAACATTTCTGCCCTGGCTGGCTTTGAACAGCAATCTGCCGATCTCAGCCTCCTGAGTAGCTAGGATTACATGCCTGAGCCACCGGCTCAAGGTTCTTATTTCTACTTTACAGATTTAAATCGTCTAGCTTAACAAAAGCCACCAATTATTGGAGGCATTAAGCATAACTTAGATTTTTGCTCTTGCTTGTCAAATGTTCTTACATACCCAGATGAAGAACCCCACACATCTCTGACTAGGGAGAGGACCAAGAGTGAAAGTGCTTTCCTTCCCCCCCACCCCCCACCCCCTGGGCTGGAAGTGGGAAACTCAGGAAGCACTACAGAGAGCCCAGGCTTTAGTTTAGGGTCTGCAAGTAAATCATATTAAGTGAAGTAGGTAAGCCAGGCCCAAAGAAACATACATCCCATGGTTCCCCTTATTTGCAATAACTAGTATATGTCTGAGACAAGCAGAAATGGTCAGATAAGTTGATGTTAGGGGAATGAACGCCAAGATAACTATTCAAATGTTTTTTTTTCTTTCATGCAATTGTTTCTAACATATTTATAAGATGATTTCTTTGTTGCTTTGTATGTCCTTCCCCCACGGTATAACCCCTGCTTTCACTGTATTTGATGTTGGTATAATTTGTGGAGGGGAAGGGAAAAGACAAATTGCTTAAATAGGGATACAGGTGGACCCATTGCACCAATGAGATGTACAAGTCGTTATGTCGAAAACAACTTTACAACTTTGGTGTGGGGTGGGGGGGGATTGGGTGGGGAGGGCAGGGGGAGGATGGGAAGGGATGGGAAGCGAAACGAAGGAGGAGGCAACAATGCTTGATAAGAAATGTACTCATTATCTTGCCCATGTAATTGTAACCCCTCTGTATGGTATTTTCACAATAAAAAAAAAAAGAAAAAAAAAGAAGTGAAACAAATAGAAAGGGCATTTTTTAAAAAAAAGAAATAACCATTGTAGTCACAAAGTGGAAGACCTCACAACTAAGCTGTGAATTTTTACTGTCTCCCAACTAGTATGCTTAAAGAAATTAATCAGTCATTTACTTTTAGGGCAGGCAATGACAGAAAAGACTAAATTACGATGTAAAGGTGTTGGCCATCAGATTTAAGAGCTTTACAAACAGAAAAATGACCGTTGACCAGGGAATTCCACAATTGGGAAGCTCTCTGGACAAAATCATATTTTGGGTCTTTGAATTATACAACAATGTCCAACCAGAGTCATTGTTAGTACTAAAAGAAGTTAAGAATAATATATAAATAAATTTGATATGGACAAACAGTAGGCTAAATTAAGTAAAATGCACTCTTATCAAAATAAGTTAACTTCAAATATATAATTTCATGTGACCAAAATGCTGGAAAAAGTCAGGCAATGATGATTCTTTTTTTTTTCATTATTTAGATGCAATGATGATTATGTAAGTCTGGCAACACTATACCTTGCTTATGAACTTTCTCACAAACACAAATGCGCGTGCACACACACACACACACACACACACACACACATGAATGTAAAAATAACACATGGAGAAAAGGGAATATGGGTGAGAATAGGTGGTAAATATATGCAAGCAGATTATAATAGTTGAGTATGGGTTATAATTATAATCTCTCTGATGTGTTAGTCCTGATGAAAAATCACATTTGAAACAAAAAACCATGCTAGCAAAGAGTAGCGAGGTCTTTGTGCACAAAACTCTATGATCTTCTTGAAAGGAAGGTGAATGAATGCTTCAGGGTAAACAGACTACTTGTAGACCTTTAAATCTAGCCAATGCACTTTAAGCTACAAAATGAGTATGTTACGTTGAATAGCAATGACAAATAAATCATCAATACACACCCAATAGTATGTTAGTATGCTGCTAAGGTTTAATTCAATGTGTATCTCTCTCAACTAATATAAATATTTTCAAAAAAGTATGAAGTGTTATTCTCATAAATTGCACCATTTACAGAATCCTAAGAGGGTGTTTCTAATCTTGAGAAAAAGAAAACATGGAAATTATTGGCCACATTTATCTATTGAAAGAAAAGAGTTATGTAAATCCTTTGTCCTATCAGAAATCCTTTGCACAGGTCTCATATCTAAAATATACTTAGAACTGAAAAAATTAAGTCCCCCAACAAATCCTCAAAGAAACAACCACCCAATTAGTAAGTGGGCTAAAGACTTAAAGAGAAACTTCTCTGAAGAGGAAATAAGAATGGCCACTAGACACATGAAGAAATGCTCAACCTCTCTAGCCATAAAAGAAATGCAAATCAAAACAACATTGAGATTCCACCTCACCCCAGTTAGAATGGCTAAAATCAAGAACTCTAATAACAATAGATGCTGGAGGGGATGTGGCCAGAAGGGAACCCTACTGCATTGTTGGTGGAGTGTAAACTTGTTCAATCACTTTGGAAAGCAGTATGGAGGTTCCTCAAAAGACTCCACATAGAGCTCCCCTATGACCCAGAAATCCCACTTTTGGGCATTTACCCAAACGAACACAAACAAGGTCACACTAAAGCTACCAGTACAACTATGTTTATTGCAGCATTATTTACCATAGCTAAGATATGGAACCAACCCAGATGCCCCTCAGTAGATGAATGGATCAAGAAAATGTGGTATATTTATACAATGGAATTCTATGCCTCCATCAGAAAGAATGACATTGCCCCATTTGTTAGGAAATGGAAAGACTTGGAAAAAATCATATCAAGTGAAGTAAGCCAGACCCAATGAAGTATAGGTACCATAGTTTCCCTTATTTTCAATAACTAGTATATGTCTAGAATGAGCAGAAAAGGTCAAAAGCTATGTACATATTAATATATAAGATGATACTAAATAAATGAACCCCAAGATAGGGACACAAGAGGCTTTATCTTTCTTGTTGTTTTTAATGTACTTATAATGTACTGTGTGATTTTTTTTTGTTTCTTTGTATGTTCTTCCCCCATGGCATAACCCCTGTTTTCACTGTATTTGATTCCAGTGCCCTGCATCTTGTATATTCATTTTTCTAAGTTCAGGAGGGAAGGGAAAAACAAAATGCTTAAATAGGGGTACAGGTTGACCCATTGTAACAATGAGATTTACAAGACACTATGTTCAAAATGAACTTTACAGCTTCAGGGCAGGGGAGGGAGAAGCTTTGGAGATGGGAGGGAAGGAATGGTACAGGAAAAACAAAGGAAGGGGTAACAGTGCTTGATAGGAAATGTACTCATTACCTTACTCATGTAATTGTAACCCCTTGGTACAGTATCTTTACAATAAAATATATTTCAAGAAAAGAGATCCCTTGCACAATTCTGTAAACTAGAAAAGTAACATCCTACCTTAGTGCAAGAGATAAATTCTCCTAGTAGTCCCTAGAGACTTTTCCATGCAAAGAGAGTAGTGAAGGCTTATTTCTCTGCAAACATACACTTTAGAAGGGGATTGCTTTAATAGCTCCCCGCTGCTTTTATCAGAAAGTCAGTTAGAAATCATGCAAGCTCCATTTCACATTTCATCTCTCAGGCCGCATTTAATAATACAATCTAAAACAAAGCCACCTACTGAGGAATAATTCTGCTGCTCATAATAACAATAAAAGCCACTTTCAGAAGGTCTTCAGAACACACAAAGCAAAATTGTTCACATATCCCCAGAGCTGGTTTTGTGTGTCTTTCCTCTCCCTATAGAATAAGCTAGTACCAGAGCAAGTACCAATTTTGGAAAAGTAATTTTGTGATGAAGATGCTTTACTTAGAAATGTTAATGATTCTATTATTATAACTACTATTCTGTTAATAGATATTAACTATTCTGTTAATATAAATTAACATTTATATTTTGTCTAAAACAATGCTCCCCCAGATTAGAATAATGGAAGTACAAACAAATGGGAACAAAAATAGTAAGTAATTGGAATTTTTTTCTTTTGTGCCCAGAACACTTGACCAGAATACTTGTGAAATCATACAGTATTTAGTTAAAAATTTCCAGGAAATTCTGCACAATTTCATATCATGCATGGGTTTTTTTTATAGTGTTTGCAATGTGCTCAATCTCAATTTCAGGCTGGAGTATTCGATTTGGATGGCATCTTACGAATCGATTTGTAGATGAGGGAACTGGGATTCAAATAAATCAGTGAATGGCCACAGGCATTTGGCATCAGAGCACAGAGCATTAAAGACCCAGGGTGGTATTAATTCTGGAACATCTGGGCAGTTTATCCTCTTAACACACATAAAAATAAATAAGCCAATAGGTGAAGCAGACTGCAGAACTCCATTAACATCCAACAATCAATAAATTATGAATGAGGGTAATTGTAACGTGAAGGCAGGAAACTTCTCCTGCCAATCATCATATTAGAAGAGTGTATTTTGAAAATATTTTGGCAGTCAGAAAGAATAACAGAAGAAAGTCTTAAACTGATTGTTCTTTAGCAATGTTTCATAACAACTTATACACTTTTTATATAAAAGGAAGCAATTTCATGCCCCCAAATGTGCTTGTCACCGAGAATACCAGTCATGTTTTTAAACCACTCAGAGACTTGGTTGGAAGATAGTGAAATGTAAGGGAACATGAAGGGAAGAGGTGGAGTGGGGGGTCCTTGGGGGATGATGGTCAAATGAAGAGGAGAAGAAGGGGGAAATGCAGTCAAGATCAGAAGTGTATCCTGCAAAGTTAAGATGAGTGAGCGCAGAGGTGGGGGGAAGGTTGAAAGGGGACATTGATCAAGATATATTCGCAACCTGCCTGCTAAACGGCAGCTCCTTTGTAGAACTACTTAAATAAAAATTGTACATGGAAAAAAATAATGAAGTCCTTTCTGTAGAGATTGTGACGGGGGCAAAGAAGAAGGGAGGTGTGTGCGCTTTTGAGTCATTCGAGGGAAGTTCTAAGGTTAGCAAGGTGTGGGTGAGTGGACAGCACCAAGCAAGAAATGGAGGAGTGACTTGAAAAAGCCAGAAGAGAACAGAAGCAAGGTGGGGATGGGTGCAGAGGCTGGGACACGCGCGCAGTGTGGGCCTGGCGTGGGGGTTCGACAGGGTGGGAAGCGCAGAGCAAGGTCAGAACTGCATGCTGGAGCTTCTTCACCTATCCAGAACTCGCCGTGTTGGATGCAGAGCCACCGGCCCGCATTCTCAGATGCAGGTGTGCTTAAGATCATTGCCTCTTAACAGATAGAAATGAGATTCCTACCAGGGTGGACAAAGTATGTTCCTTTCCCATTGCATCGCTCAAACTCCAGCCCAAAGCCCCTGGGTCCAAGAGAAAGCTGTGGTCATTCTCTAAGAAGGTGGAGGACACCAGTTAAGATAGTTTTGTAAGTGGCAAAAAGATGCTGTGTTGGGAAAGAAGTGAACAGGGCCACGGTGTGTGTGAGATCTCTATTAGCAATTGCTTGGTGATCCCAATATTCTCTGGAAATGTCACTGGCTCATCTTCCCCAGCCTCGCCCGCCTTGTGCAGCCCGAGGGGGAGAATTTCATCTTTCTCCTATTCTCATAAACTCGGTCGATGTAAAGTCATCGTTCGAACTCCTACTTCTGAAGGTCGATTCGCCTAAAATGATCCGTCTTCTCTTTCTGCTTTTATTTTTCTGCCCTTTCTCCAAGAATTGGGATATACATATAAGCAGTCTCTCTTTTTCATTTACTTTTTCATCATGTGTTTAGTCCTTCCTCTGAAAGGTCATTTTTAATTCTGTTTCTATCATCATTTTCAATTTGAAGGCCCAGAATGCAGTGTACTAACTCATATATAATAAGTATTTAGTCATGTCTTGGGAATAAGATAATCCTTGGTTTTATCCATTTCTTAGCAAATGCTCACCTCATTTCTGAATTACTTTATGTGAATATGTTTGTTTTTTTTTAATTGTGAAAATATCATACAGAGGGGTTACAATTACATAGGCAAGTTAATGAGTACATTTCTTATCAAGCATTGTAACCTCTTCCTTTGTTTCCCCTTCCTATCCCTTCCCATCTCCCACCCCCCCCATTTGTTTTTTGACATAGTTTCTTGTACATCTCATTGTTGCAATGGGTCTACCTATATCCCTATTTAAACAATTTTTTCCCTTCCCCTCCACAAATTATACCAACTTCAAATACAGTGAAAACAGGGGTTATATAGTGGGGGAGGGACATACAAAGCAACAAAGAAATCATCTTATAAATATGTTAGAAACAATAGCAAGAAAGAAAAAACATTTGAGTCCTTATGTTGGGGTTCATTTCACCTAACATCGCCTTATCTGACTGTTTTTGCTTGTCTCAGACATATGCTAGTTATTGCAAATAAGGGAAACCATGGGACCTATGATTCTTTGGGCCTGGCTTTGAGAAAACCATGAGAATCTATGTTTTTAGCAATAAGATGCTTGTATTAAAAACATGATTGATATGTTCGATAGCCTATGCTACTGAAATTACTTACCTGTTTCAAAACTATAGACTGCACCTCTATAATATGTCAGACTTTACATTACAAATTAGTTCAAATTAAATGGACAGTACTTTTTCTTTAAAAATACATAATACAGAAAAATACGTCTTTATTATAGGAAAGAGATGTGTGGTTCATACACTAGATTATATTTAAGTTCAGAAATGTATTCAGAATGCTAATTTGAAGTAATGCATTTAAATCTTATAAAATTTCTAGAATAGTAAGTGAAATAACTTCACTTATAAAATTAACACTAAATAATGAAAAATAATAAATGACATGTTTTCTCGTCAAGCGCTTATGTGAAAATATTATAGAGGACCTGATATGAACAAAAATGGGCAATAATGTTGTACTCTGAGATGAAAGTGAGACTTGGTTTTTCTTTGTCTCTGTGAGTGCTTTTTAGTCACCTGATCTGACAGTTAATAGCTGCACAAGCTTATGTAAGCTAACTAGCTATGCCAATCACAACATTTCCATCTATGTTGTGTGATGTTAGCTATTTCATCAGATTAGTGAAAACTAAATAATAACAAATGTTGCCTAAGTAAAAAGCTAGCACACAGCACACCATAGCTATCAATTATATAATAAATACATGGCATATAAGCATGTATTGGAGAGTGAGCACTAATCATTGTACCTAACGTAGAGGTTATCTTCCATTCATGGCAATGAAATCTGTATGGCAATTACTTGAAAATGTCCACTTGCCTATGACAGTCTCTCTATAACCAGATTCCCTCTGCTCTCTGTCTAAACATAGAGCCACTAAAAATAGCACCCCACAATTGCCATCTCATCTCAAGCAATTCCTGCCCGTCTCTCCTCTCCGGATGGAGCAGCCTCTTTCTTTCCTGTCTGCATGCCTCACAAGCTCTAAGTTGCTCACATGAAAGAAAAGGATGCCTTTAACCTTTCATCTTTGCTGTTAGGAAAGCAAGGATTCTGAAGGATGACTTTCCCCCTTGATCCTGGGGGCAGCTCTTTTAAAAACTTATTTCTCTTATTATCTTTAAGTAGTTGTACAAAGGAGTTGACATTTAACAAATCAGTTCATGAATCCAGTCTATTTTGACCAATGGTGGCAGCTCTTCAGTACAATCCAGCCTGCACTTTATTAAAAGAGAAGACTAAACCCCTGGTCCACTCGGTCTCTGCCTTCTTTCTGCTCTGTAAGGATTACAGACATGTGGGAAATCCCACCTCCATGGCTGAACTCGTCTGACACTTCCTTATCAGTGGGTAACTACCTCATTTCAAGGTTCAGTTGAGTTAATTCCATTATACCACCATCTCCAACAGTCTTTATGAGTCATAGTGTTATTATTCTGGCCACAATCTGCTCCTTTTTGTTGCATTTCTTGATTTGTTCACAGCAAAGGGGGAAGAGAGCTACTTTACTGCCCTACTAGAGGCCCCCATAGTAATAAGACATGGTCCGGAGACTTATTTATTTTGCTAAATGAATGGAGAGAATGATAAGCAAGAGGAAAAATTTTTGTTTGTATCTTCAATGTTATATAACAGGCATATTGGTTGGTCAGAAACAAGGCCACAAAGACTCAGTGGCAAAATGGCAGCTATCTTAGAGACTTAAAGTGATTATAATCATGAGTGACCATTAGCTAAAGAAACCTAAATATTGAATGAAAAAGGAGATCAAACATGGTGATATTTTCAATGTGAACAATTTCATGCAATCTACCGTCAGAACCAGCCATCATCACAAAATCACCACAGAAGACTCTTTTTAACTAACACTAGTATTCTCCACTGTTGGTTTTCTAGAATTTTCAAGTAGTTTTCATGGTTGGAAATGATTGGGACACTGATATTGATTCTTCATTGTAGTAGGAGAAGGTGGTGTGTATAAGTGGTTTTTGTATAGCTGCTGAACAGTTTGAGATGATCACAATCTAAAGGTTGTTTTTACCTTAGGCAAAAATTTTTAAGTTTTTTTCTGAGTCTCAAAAAATTAAATTTGCAACTTGACTCTGATAAAATAAAAAAGAAGCAAGTTTGAAATTAAAATTTTTGTATATTTCACTTTCAGAAAATCCAAATTTTCTAAACATATTGAGCAAGAATATTCCTTGTGATTTCCCCCAAGAACTAAAAAAATATATTTAACTACTTAAGCCAGGAATGTTTTTCCATTATTCAATATTGTCATTCTCAGGTATTCTTGTTTCTCTTTATCAGTAACTACACATGTGCACACTAACCTACCATCCACACTACATGCACCTACAACACAAGTGTTTTACACAGACACCTTGTCACATAGGTATCCTACAGACTATGGTTCTTGTCTTTGTTTTCTGCTTCTGAGGGATCTTCAAGGGCATTTTCCATGCTTAGCTTCAAATGGGGCTATTTGTCACTTTTCTAGCCTGAAAAGTAGGAGTGAAAATGAGAATGAGAGATTAGCCACCACAATTTAGAATAATATAAAAACACCTCTGCAATCATCCAAATAAAAAAGACCACTTTGCTCTTTAAGAAGCAAGTGCTATTTGAATGCGAATTATATATGGCAAGACTTCCAGTCCTGTTAGTTATTGGACTATCTGAACTCATCCTAATGGGAAATTTTTGAGTACTTTCTCCACTGTCAAAAAATAATAAGGCTTTATCACCAGCACAAGTATGCTCAAGATAGCACTACTTACCACAGTCGAGGTACAGAATCAGTCCAAATCTCCTCAATGGAGAAATGGATCAAGAAAATGTGATACACACACACACACACACACACACACACACACACACACACACACACACACACACACAAACTTTACTAATCCATTACAAAGAAAAATACTATATCATTTGTAAAGATAAACCAACTTTTCACCTTTGGAAGCCTCCATCTAGTTAAAATATTCTAATATTTTTCTAAAGATGCCAAAATGGGCAACTGGCTAGAAAGGGAATAGTCAGAAGAGAGGTTGTCATAAAGTTTTGAAATGTCCTAGGTGATAGAATAATGAAAACTATTCTATAAATTCTAGTAAAATAAATTTCTTAGATTTATTGGTTTCAGCCTACCACTTTGCTTCAATTTTTGTCTAGTTACAGTTAGCTTATACATTTAACATTGCTAACAAAGTGTGGTTTCACTATATTTTAGGCATAATAGTAAATATTAGTCATTAAAAAGTTAATGGTGGGGGCTGGGAAGGTGGCTCAGAAGTAGAGTGCTTGCCTTGCATGCATGAGGCCTTGGGTTCAGTTCCTCTGCACCACATAAGCAGAAAAATCTGGAAGTGGCGCTGTGGCTCAAGTGGTAGAGTACTAGCCTTGAGCTGAAGAGCTGAGGGACAGTGCACAAGCCCAGAGTTCAAGCCCAATGACCAACCAAAAAAAAAAATAAGTTAATGGTGGTAGAATAGTTTATGGACTAAATAAATAGCTATGTTTACAAAATAGAAAATGCATGACATTTTTATACACAGAGAATGGCATGACAGAAGAGCACACAGGGGTGAATTGAAGGAGAGCTTTGAAGAAAGTATAGTTGTGTGCTTTTATGTTCAGCATATTTTCTCTGGCATGACAGAATAGTCATGGTTTTATTTTTTAGACTTGAACTAGATCACCTGACAGAATCATTCATTGCTTATGGTACGCCATAAGCAGAATTGTTATCATCAAGTATTTGTTTAATCATCAACACATCAATCACTCAACATAAATGAGAAGGCCAAAGTCAGTGCACATGGCAGACGATCAGGGAACAGCTTGAGATTCAGTCAGTTACCTTCTTTGTCAGGGATCTTTCTTTTGAGTGTACCACAAAATATGCAATGGTGTCTTTATCCTTAGTCACTTTATGAATTGAACTCCAGCCTCTGAGCCATAGTACTCCTGAAAAGATACTTGAAGTCTGAGCCATTTGAAAAAAGCAAGGAGCTGGTTATACAGTGATAGTAACACAATAAGGTAGTATAACCATTCTAAGCCACAAAACTCACTTGGAAGTATGGTTGTCCTTGATGTGTGCCTTCAGGAAATGACATCAGTGAGGAAAATGTGTAAGAGAGGGTAGATGTAATGACATTTCATCAGCCTATTCTAAGTAAAGCATGGTTTCTTTAAATTATCTGTAGGTACAAAGGAGTTGCGTTTAATAAATCAGTTTATGAATATAATGCATCTTCATCAATGTCACTCCTTTCTTCATTCTCACCTGTCCCTCCCAACCCACCCCTTCCTTTGCCTTCCTTCATGTTGTAGGATATACATGGAATTCTTGGCTACCCTCTCTCCTCTCCTCTTCATTTGGTTACTCCTTTCCCTTTGACCCCATCCCAGTCCTTCAGAGTATTTCATTCCTGGTGTTTATTTTGTTGAACCTTAATTTTGCCTTTCTAAGGAACTGCACTATTTGAATTCTCCTCTGAACCTACCATATTTCAGTTAAGACATTTGTGTACATGTGCATACCACCCAAAGTATTTACTTATGTATTTATGAATTAATTCTATCCTCTATATATGAAAGAAAGCTTGCAATCTAATTGTTGACCCTGAAATCAAGTTCCATCGCTCCCATCTGTAGCTTCAATCACATCTTGAAATCACACCACCTTTCATAAATCTGTTTTTTTGGGGGAGGGGGGACCGGTCGTGGGGCCTGAACTCTGGGCCTGGGCGCTGTCCCTCAACTCTTCAGCTCAAGGCTAGCACTCCACCACTTGAGCCACAGCGCCACTTCCAGCTTTTTTCTTTTTGCTTATGTGGTGCTGAGGAATCAAACCCAGGGCCTCGTGCATGCAAGGCAAGTGCTCTCCACTGAGCCACCTTCCCAGCCCAGCTTTCATAAATCTAGATTAGTTCTGTTGAGTAACTTCTTTATTATGACTTGGAATCAAAAGCTCAGGCAGAGGGCTTCATATTGTAATTTAGCCTGGACTTTGGCTGTGGACTAAGGGGCTTTCTTTTATTTAGGGAGTGCATTCATATCCCAGGGCTGGTGATTTTGTATTGTTTTGTTTGTTTTTAAGAAGAACAGGTTTGAAGGAAATACAAAGCGCAGAAAATGGAATTTCTCCCACAAGTTGATGCCGATAAAGGAAGAGTGTGTCAAACGCCAAAGAAGAAGAGTCCTTCTGTTCAGATGAACTCTCTGCACTGCACCCTCAGATGGTAGCTGGCAGAAGATTCATAACAGATACCTTCCAACCCCATCCAGAATGGAAAATGCCACAGAGAAGAAAAGGTACCATATGTCTTCCAATAGTTAGATGCCATAATGGCATTCGGAGAGTAATTAAGGCGCCGCCACACAGCATGCAGGTGCACCATGCGTATGGTCCATTTCCTGTGTGACTGCCGGTCTTAATGCTCCTGTCAGCTAAACCACTCATCGACTTTTATTGACACCTCAACGTGTGCAAATATGGATTTGCTTAAGTAAACTCTCAGTATTATAATGAATTTTGTACTGCTTCCGTAATTACTGGGTTGACAAAAGAAAAGTAAGGGTTAGACTCAGATATACGCACCAAAAATAAACAGATTCATAATAGGCAACACACATTCATACCAAAAATAATCATAATAGTCAATATTTATAAGAAATGTTTGTTACTTAGTGTTCCAATTGCTTTAAAAGGGTAAAAGCACTCTCTATAGGTACATTTAGTAAGAAGGGTTGTGATTCAAGTTCAGAAATTCTTGCACAGGAAGTCATCCAGTTTTTACTGTACTGTTCTCATTTTCCATATGATAGGCTGTTTCTGACAATTTTGACATCAATGCAAACATAATACACTGATGGTGTACCTAACTGATCAAAATTAAATCTGAGTTGACAAGTTCTCAGTGATTTTTTTAAAAAACATATCAACCAGTTCTTAATACCATTCTCCTCAAGAAATGGAGTTCCATTTCTCAATCCTTGATATGGTCTGGACTTATTTTATTAGGACAGTTGTGACCGTATACTACACCTCTTCTACTGTTTGGTGCTAAATGGACTGTGGCTCTTTCTCCTGTCCCTTTGGGTGACTCACATAGAGGGAACCCATGCCATCCGCTGTCTGTTGTGAGAGCCGTGCGAGAATGCCTGAAGCCTCTCTCCAATAGCAAGCCCTGTAGTTGGACTTGGAGGCCGAACATTGAAATGTGGAGGATGTATCTCAGAGCTCCAGTTTGATTACAAACTCAGCAGAGATCCAGAATTAGACCCGTGCAGATAACCACTGCCTAGACTCCTCAGATTCTTAAACTGATGATTAAAAAAAAATGATGGCCTTTTTATGCTGCTGTATTTTGAACCAATGATGTTTTACCCAGAAATAATAAGGGATATGTTCTCTACAGAATTCGAGATTTGCCTTACCACAGATAAATACAATATGACCGAATGAAAGACAGTCTAGTGCAGTGAGAGTTGACTCACATATAGAATGTGTTTTCTCTATGCTGTATTTCTGTATCCCATAAGCCATGCATTAACATTCCTATAAAGTGCTATGGTTTGAATGCTGGTGTGCCTCTCAGCAACACAGCTCAGTGGATCTCACTTGCTGAACATTAACCACCCAGAGAATGGTAATAAGAGATGGGTCCTGCAGGAGGTGATTGGTGGAGGATTCTGCCCTTATAATGGCATCAGTGCCCTTATCAAAGAAGGGCTAGAAGTACATGCCTTCCTGAGGAATAGGCCCTCCCCAACACTGCATCTGCTGCAGATTGCACTGCGGACTTTCCAGCCTCCAAAACTCCTAGTAAATTATGGAAAACGAGATATTTTGTAAAAGCAGCACAATGTGATAGTGTTCCCCTCTAGGTGAAGAGAAACAAGTTATTTCTGACAATTAAAAACTATTATATCTGTATTCTTAATATATTACTATATTAAGAAAATAACACATCACAAACATCTCTCTTCTAATTTTTTTTTTTTTTGTCGGTTGTGGGGCTTGAACTCTGGGCCTGGGCGCTGTTCCTCAGCTCTTCAGTTCAAGGCCGGTGATCTACCACTTGAATTACAGCGCCACTTCTGGTTTTCTGAGTGTGTATTGGAGATAAGAGTTTCACGAACTTTCCTGCCCGGGTTGGCTTTGAACCGTATCCTCAGATCTCAGCCCCCGGACTAGCTAGGATTACAGGCGTTAGCCACCAGCGCCCGGCTCTTCTCAATATTTTTCTTGAATGTTTTTCCTTAGTGCTGTGACCTAATCATTGTTAGGTAAAATGTAAAATGCATTCATCTACCCACTTCAAAAGTAAAGCCATTTTGCTGTATATTAGAAAGACATATTTCTCTCAGATTTCCTCTCCCAAGTTTGAAATTTTGCCTTCCAGATTCATATTAAATATGCAACTTTCATTTCCAGTGGACACCAACTTAAAATATCTAGGGCCAAGGGTGTGGGTCAGGTATAAAGCTCCTGCCAGCAAGCACTTTGACCCTTAAATGCAATCCTGATGAGGGAAGGAGGGGGAGGAGGGAGGGAGGGAGGGAGGGAAGAAGGAAGGAAGGAAGGAAGGAAGGAAGGAAGGAAGGAAGGAAGGAAGGAAGGAAGGGAAGGAAGGGAAGGAAGGAAGGAAGGAGGGAGGGAAGGAGGGAGGGAGGGAGGGAGGGGAGGGAAAGAAGAAACAGAAAGAAAGGAGAGAGAGAGAGACAGAGAGAGAGACAGAGAGAGAGACAGAGAGAGAGAGAGAGAGAGACAGAGAGAGAGAGAGAGAGAGAGAGAGAGAGAGAGAGAGAGAGAGAGAGAGAGAGAGAGAGAGAGAGAGAGAGAGAGAGAGAGAGAGAGAGAGCGGGGAACGAAGAAAGAAAAGAACAAGTAAGAAATTCTGGATTCCTCTAAACATGCTCTTTCATAACCCCCTGGCCTCAGGAGAGGCAGACTTCTAATTGTTCTAGTAAAATGTATGAATATCTTCTTCCCAAACTCAGTTCCATCACAGATATTTTCAATTTTACTTTCTCAAGGCTTCCAAGACTTCTGCAATGGGTCACCTTCCCTGTGCCCCTCCTGCACCCCTGGCGGCTGGCAATGCGTCTCTGAGACTGGCTTCTTGGCTACTGGCTTCTCTGTGACTGGCTTCTCTGTGATTGGCTCCTCTCTGGCTGGCATCTCTGTGATTGGCTTATCTGGCGTCTCTGTGACTGGCTTCTCTGTGATTGGCTTCTCTGTGACTGGCTTCTCTGTGATTGGCTTCTCTGCGATTGGCTTCTCTCTGATTGGCTTCTCTGATTGGCTGCTCGGCTACTGGCGTCTATGTGATTGGCTTCTCTGTGACTGGCTTCTCTGTGATTGGCTTCTCTGCGATTGGCTTCTCTCTGATTGGCTGCTCGGCTACTGGCTTCTCTGCGATTGGCTTTTCTGTGACTGGCTTCTCTGTGATTGGCGTCTCTGTGACTGGCTTCTCTATGATTGGCTTCTCAGCTTAGCTTCTTCTGGTCTCTCTGTTTAGGCTTCGAACCAAGTCATAAATTTCAAAACACATTTCAAAACACACTAGTCCCTTCTCATTTCTCTCCGTGGAAACTTCTAGTATATGACCCTCACTCTCTGCTCAGCACATGTCTACCGCCCTGTGGCCTGGTCTTTGCTGACATACTCTTCTCAGGTGAGAAAGCTGCCCCGCCGCCCCCCTTCCTACAGTCAGCACTTAGGGAACCCACACGGCTCCTCACTGCAGAGCAATGATCAGGGTGTGTGGGCGAGGAAACGAAGAACTAGCCCCAAAGTAGGCCTGGAGGCCTGGATCAGAGGTAGCTGTCCGTTTAGCTACCGCCAGGTCCTGAGTTAAAATCTCAGTGTAACCAGAGAGGGGGGGAGAGAGAGAGAGAGAGAGAGAGAAAGAGAGAGAGAGAGAGAGAGAGAGAGAGAGAGAGAGAGAGAGAGAGAGAGAGAGAGAGAGAGACAGAGACAGAGAGACAGAGAGACAGAGAGACAGAGAGACAGAGAGACAGAGAGACAGAGAGACAGAGAGACAGAGAGAGACAGAGAGACAGAGACAGAGACAGAGACAGAGAGACAGAGAGAGAGACAGAGAGACAGACAGAGAGACAGAGAGACAGAGAGACAGAGAGACAGAGACAGAGACAGAGAAAGACAGAGAGACAGAGAAAGAGACACACAGAGAGACACACAGAGACAGAGACAGATTGTACACTCAAGCACACACACACATACACATACTTGCATGCCTGCATTCACATGTCCTTTGCAGTTGGATGTCTCAGTTTACTAACATGGGCAAGCAGATGTATCTATGCCTTTGCTACACACCAAGAATCTTGATCACACGTGGAGAAAATGTTTGGGAGAACTAATATATTTCCTCCTCAGATAAGAGGAAATCCTTCAAATCTATCAGTAGAGAGTAAATTAAAAACTGACATTGAAGGAACCAGCTACCTTCCTAGCGACATGAGCTCTACAGCCACGAGCCTTACTTTAAATGAATTTTGGCAGACACGGTCCTGCCCAGGATTTAGATGAACAAGTTGACCTTCCAGGGGTGTCATCAATAATACTCCAAGTAGCATTATCTCTAAAGACTTATGGGAAAGGTGACACAATCACACTGGTAGATGCACACTGCCAATCAAATGGATGATCTTGTGTGAAACATAATCGAAATGAAAATCCCTCAACGTGTACCAAGCATGGACAGGGCTTAAGTGCACCTAGGTGTGACCGACCACGCACATTTTTGTCAAGTACGTGACTCCTCAATTCTTGGGAACTGCAAGTCCTACGGCTGTCTTTCATTTTTTCATCATTTGGGGAGGTTGAAGAAGGTTCCGATGCTATCCAGAAAAGGGGAAGAGAACTTCCAAGGATAACATCTGTGCTGTTGGCAATGCCTTCCTACTTCTGATTTTAGATTTTGAATGACCTTTGGGCTTGGCACTTCAGAGATAGACTGAAGTACTGTTGCCTCTCGTTGCATTTTTCTCAATGTGAGGGCACAACTGACTTCCAGGTCACATTTTTTTTTGGCAAAAATAATTGGGTTTACTGAAAGGTAAGCAGGCTTTCTTCCCGTGTTCTCCATGCCACCCTAGCATCAAGCCCTTTATTTGATTTATCATATTTGGAAGAAGATGGAGAGCAGTTGCCACTTCCCTCCCATAAAAATGTGCGCGTGGGCTCTGAGACACCTCCTGCCTGTCTGGTTTTGCTATCGCTTCTGTTCACACGCTCCCTTTTTTAATTAGAACCCAAATATGCCAGCAGCTCTTGCTGTGAAATTGCCTCTCTCTCTCTTCTTCTTCGTGTAAGTTATTTTCCTGCAAAGAAAATCCTGATCTCGTACAAAAGTAGGGAAGCATGCCTACCTAGCAACAAATTATCTCACCATCTCTGAACCTCCATGAATGATCTACTTCTGTACACACCTACTTAAAAATTGATGAGCTGGTATTCCAGTGATGAAGAACAAATAATAGATTTTTGCATTCATCTTGATGTACCTACAGGCAGATTTCTGAAACTCAGAAGAAACAAGAAGCTATGATTTAAAAAAATAATAAAATAAATAGCAAGAATCAAATGAAATTTCATCTTAAAGCCTTTTGGAGTTTAAAAGGAAGGCAAAAGAAAAATGGTTCAGAAACAAAAGGTCATGTACAATTAAGCTTGTCAGCACTGGTTGAAATTATTCAAGGAATAGTGACATAAGAAAAATCAGAATCCTAGCTGTGCTAAGAGCTAATAATAAAAGAACTTCATGCAACTCAGAGTTAAGTCTAAACAATGGAACCGAATTACTTGAAAAGTCATCTGAGTTTAGAAATCCACAAAGTTAAGAGGAAGGCCTTAAATATACTTAAAATTTACTGCACTTTTTAACCTAATTCCTATAGTGAGTGTACTGTCTTGAACTCTATTGAGAAGAGTTGACTGATCATTGACTGTGTCTCCATGTGCTGTTAGAAAGAAACCAAGGGAAAAGAACTTTGGACATGCTTTGCACAGCTGATTTTAACACGCATAATTCTGTAAGGTTCAGATCAATCCATAAACAGACAAAGGAATCTAGTCAGATCTGTCCTTTTCTCATTTGATGACCCCCAAATAGCTTTAAAAGGAAAACATATTCCTGTCCAAAATGATCTGGGAAGAACGAAATACATGGCAGCTTTCATTGCAAATGATCTTTGAGATAACTGAAGATATTCTCCCTGAAATGCTAGTCATCAGTTGATACTTGAAATGCTGAATGTAGGAAGCCTACAATAATATTATTGATGTCAGTGGGAGAAAGCCCTAATCATCCTCATGAAACATGGGGAGTAAGCACAAAACCGTCCTGTTGTTTTCAGCACACTGAGAGCAGTCAGGGCATTTTTGAGTTTTCTAAGATGTCACCAAGATGGCATCCTTGAAGAGTTCTTTCATGTCATTAACTTAATTTTACAAAATTATATAAGCAAGTCTATTCAAAAAAGTCAACCTATTCTCACTCTCATCTCCATTTAGACAGCATCATTTCTCCGCTTGGAGGTCTGATCTAATGAAACTTGTTTCCCACTAAGTGGTTGGTAACAGCTTGGGAGTCATTGTACTGCAGAAAAGGACCCACTTTCATTGAAAGAAAGGCAACATCTATTCATACTATTGACTTCACAAACGGTCAATTGACCTCTCCCGACCTGCTAAAACTGAAGGTTTTTAAAACATTTAATTCTAAAAGTTGCGCTTTCTGGCTTTTAGCCACTTGAAGCTTGTTTTAAACATCAACTCTTAGATTTTTCAAACCCATCCACCCATGCACTGTACTCTCACATAGACACAGCTTGTTGAGACTCCTGCTTCCTCTAGTGAGTTGATAACTCCCTTGGTTAAAAATTTTCTGTTGTTTCCTCCAGCATCGTCCTCTGTTGTCAGACACAGGCAGTAGTGTCATGTTGTGATTCACAGTCTAATGCACTGACATGGGGTCTAACCACTTGTGTTCCTATCTCAAAGTCTGCAGGAGTTACCTTGCTTTGATTACAGCTAGTGTTGATGGCCCTAATTGCAGATGTGTTTCTCATTTGCTTTTACAGTAGGAGACATAGAAATGAAGTTGTGTTTTCTGAATGTGGCATAGGTTCCCTTACCATTTGTTGCAGAATTTTATTTAAGTGATCCTGTTAGACTAAAACTTGCTAAAGCAAGGAGCCATCACATACAGTTTGGTGTCAAGTATAGACGCAGTCAACTATGTAGAAGAATTTATGTACTACAAGATGGAGACACAGAGAGAAAGACGGGGTGAGAGACAAGATGATATGTAGAAATGCTATTAAGGATGAATATTATCCATCACCAAAATAAATTCTTATGCAATATTTATACTGCACCCAGAAAATCAGTATTACCAGTGACTCTATTCTTCCGGATACCTACAATATGCCCGTCTGACTTTTAAATGGAGCTATTTTCATGAACAGACATGAAACTGGTACAGTAACATTCAATTAATGCATATCAATTCAAAGTGTTTTAATAATTTCACAGTTTAAATTTTGTTAACAAATTTTGTTAATCAGGCATACACAACCTCTAAATTACTGCTACTTTTCTCAATTCTCATTCTGCATGATACAATATTTTCTTACTAGAAATGTTTGTGATGATAGCTATCATAGAATATATATTCCAGGCATGCTAAAAATGTGCCAGTCAGTTAGAGTTGTTTCATTTGTTCCTTTTTTTTTTTAATTGTGAGACTGTCGTACAGAGGAGTTACAATTACATGAGCAAGATAAAGAGTACATTTCTTACCAAGCATTGTTGCTGTTGTGCCCAAGTCGCAGGACCCCCACCAAGAAGACCACCGAGAGTCAGACGTTCTGAAATGCAAAAGCAAGGTTTTATTTAGACGGGTTGCAGCTCTGGCCTCGTCCTACACTCGGACACAGCGGAGCCTAGGAGGAGAGTCCCGAGCTAAGGATTTGCAGGGCTTATAAAGGCACACAACCAAGTGTTTGGATTACCACCACATGTTGCTCTGCTAGCTGAGATAAACAAGCAACAAATGGTCACTGTCTCAAGAATGGAATTACTTTAACCCTTCATTCCCCCCCCCCTTGACTTATGGTCCTGAGACACAATCTTGTGGCTCTGGCCCAAAACTAAACTCTAACAGCTCTCGATCTTGAATGGGTTCTTTTCTTTTCTAGTCCCTCTCTGACCTTAGCCATAAACAACAATACCAATAACAATCAGTCCATTTTTCTTTTCTTGAGGCAGATGCGGAGTGGTTGGGTAGGATGCTTGGAGACTTCCCATGTTTCCCACAGTTGTCCAGGGCAAAGGCCTCAGCCATTCTGGCGTGGGAGCAGTGGATCCAAGCAGCAATGCCATCCACCTTAAGGGCAGTGGGTGTAGCCAGTAGCACCATGTAAGGTCCTTTCCACCATGTGGTTCCAGAGGTCTCAAGTTGTGCCTTCAGCCGTATTGTAGTCCCATGTTGGTAGGCTCTTGGGAAAATAGGCAGCAATCTGGGCAGGATCCGTGATGGGCGCTCCTGTGGGGCCAGGGACATGTTTCCAGGCCGCCTCTCGAATCCGGTCTCTCTCTTCGGTGGTATAAAGGACCTGTAAAAGCTGACTGCAATCATCCTAAGTGGGCTGGTGAGTAAAGAGAATAGTTTCAAGCAAATGAATTAAATCTTGGGGTTTCTCAGAAAAGGGGGCATTTTGGGTGCGCCGATTGTATAGATCACTGGTATAAAATGGCCAATATTGGAATTGTTTTGACCATCTGCATCCACAGGACCTACGGCCCATAAGGGAAAAACAGCTGCATTAGAAGGGGGGGTTGATCCCATGGCTCCTCCAGTGACTGGTCCCTCAGAAACTTTAAGGGCAGGTGCTGAGGGTTGGGCTGCTGGTTCTATAGCTCCCTCCTCCTCTTGATCACTCTCAGGTTCTGCAAAAGGAACCTGGGAAGGAGAGTATGGGGGAGGAAACATTTCTTCTTCCAAGTTATCTCCCTGAAAAACTGGGGGGTACAATTTCTTTTCCTCCTTCTTAGTTTCTTTTTGTAAGTCTAGGGGGCTAGATGGAGTGGTGCCCATGGTTTCTAGTCCCGTCAGTTGTACAGTCCAAAAAACAATAAGCCGTAGTAGACAAACAAAACACACGCAGGCCTTTCAGTTAAAAAAGCTTAGGATCCCGATTTGGTCCGCTGACTCCTGTAAGCAGAAGGAGCGGACTCACAGTGGGCGAGTTGGGCCTTGGTTAGGAGGCCCTCTTGGTGAGTTCAGGCCCAACACCGAACCGACCCCACCCCACAATTCTCACGGCGGGGTTCCAACCCTCACCACCCCCCTCACAAGAGGATCTGGGACATCTCCCAGTTCCTCCAGGGCTGTCGTGAAAGGCTTCGACAACCCTTTACACAATACGAATCGTAGTGGCTGTCCTCACAAAGGAAAACAAACAGGCGAATGACAGGACAAGACAAATTTGACAGAGACGAATTGACAGCGCTGTTTTCTTACCTTCGGAGTCTGAGGTCGCGGGGGTCTCTTGGGGTATCCCGGACGAGCCCCCATTAATATGTTGAAAGTCGCAGGACCCCACCAAGAAGACCACCGAGTGTCAGACGTTCCGAAATGCAAAAGCAAGGTTTTATTTAGACGGGCTGCAGCTCGGGCCTCGTCCTACACTCGGACACAGCGGAGCCTAGGAGGAGAGTCCCGAGCTAAGAATTTGCAGGGCTTATAAAGGCACACAACCAACCAGGTGTTTGGATTACCACCACGTGTTGCTCTGCTAGCTGAGATAAACAAGCAACAAATGGTCACTGCCTCAAGAATGGAATTACTTTAACCCTTCAGTTGCCTCTCCTTTGTTTCCCCTTCCCATCCTTTCCCATACTCCCCCCCCCACCTCTCACCAGCTGGTCCTCCCCCCCTTCCCACCAAAGATCTAAAGTTCTTTTTTCGACATAATGACTTGTACATCTCATTGTTGCAATGGGTCCAACTGTATCCCTAGTTAAATGATTTGTTTTTGCCCTTCCCCTCCACAAATTATACCAACATCAAATACAGTGAAAGCAGGGGGTATACCGTGTGGGAGGGACATACAAAGCAACATAGAAATCATCTTATAAATATGTTAGAAACAATTGCATGAAAAAAAAACATTTGAATACTTTCATTCCCCTAACATCAACTTATCTGACCTTTTCTGCTTGACTCAGACATATACCAGTTATTGCAAATAAGGGAAACCATGGGACCCATGTTTCTTTGGGCCTGGCTTACTTCACTTAATATAATTTTTTCTAAGTCTTTCCATTTCCTAACAAATGGGGCATTTGTTCCTGATAAATGATTTATTTTCTTGGATTTAAGGGAAGGGCAAATGGGCTCTGCCCCACATACTTGGTATCAGATCCTTAGCTGATGTAACTGGAGATGGAATTTATTTTAAAGATATTAGGATGTCCACAGAATCAACAGGAATGTGGGAAAAGTCGTGTTGGAAACTGAGAAGAAAGCACATTAGGGCAGGAGAGCTGCTGGGGCGTGAGCATGGATGCGCTGCGGTGGACAAGGGCTGCTGGCAAACAGGAGAGGCAGTCCTTCAAAAGCAGAGGGACTTCGCTGTGGTCAGAGGCAGATGTGGGGAAGACAGCTGAGAGGGGAAAGCTGCGGCGTGCCTATCTCTTCAAACACTGATTTCTTCATTTAATTTGATGTGCCAATTAACTTTTCAAGTATTTGCAACATGTCCTATTAGCGTTATGTGGTTAACCTTTTTTTCTTTCCTCTTTTGAATGCATCATTCTTAATATGTGTGGCCTATCCTCTATTTTCCTAATTCTTTCCCCTGTTGTTCATGATATGTTTTAAATCCACAGAAAGTTATCCACCTCAGGCTTACAATTTTTATCCTAGAATTTCCATTGGAATGTTAACAAGTTCCTAATTTTCTGATTAGGCAGTGCATCTATTTTTTTTGTCTGTCATGGGGCTTGAACTCTGGTCCTGGGAGCTGTCCCTCAGCTCTTCAGCAAAGGGTGAGTGCTCTACCACTTGAGCCACAGTGCCACTTCTGGGTTTCTGGTGGTTTATTGGAGATAAGAGTCTTATGGACTTTCCTGCTCTGGCTGGCTCTGAACTGCAATCCTCAGACCTCAGCCTCCTGAGTAGCTGGGATTATGGATTTGAGCCACTGGCACCTGGGAATGTATCTATTTTTTATTGAATATACTACTTAACTGTGAAGACTACTAGAATCACTATGCCATTTTATCCTCTAGGATCCTAGCTTCTGTAGTCTCATGTCCTTAGATAAGTCTACAGTTTAAAAACCTTATATTTATATTTTGACAGTATGTTTGAACTTTGGTTACTGCCAGATTAGTAGGCAACAAGTTACTCCAGTAGCTCTAAAAGCAGAAAACTATATTTAGGAAATACGGATCCCAATTACTAACCTAATTTTAGTGAGAAAAAAAGTAAAGATTTTTGAGTTACATTAATTTGCTTGGGTTTAAATTTTTTTTACATGTGCTGCTATGAATGTTGAGGTGTTAGAAATCTTGGAAGATTTATATGGTACATTCACACAAATCAATGACTAGACTGGATTTCTTAGTAATAGTTGTCAATAAGTAACTCAATTTTCCTGACTAGTTTGGAAGTGCCATAAAAATCCAAGGTGAAGAAGAAATGAACATGGTTGAGGTAGGATATGAGCTGATGTGCAAACAGAATAACTAAATCCCCTTAAAATGATCAGAAAAGAGATGGGGAAGCGGAAAGAACAAATCATAGTACAGGGGCTGAATATGATCAAAGTGCATTATACACACATGGAAACATTCAGTGTAAGTTCTTGGTAAATTAATATATGCTAATAAAGAAAAATGAAAGATCTGATAGTGAAGTCTGGGATTTACTAAGCTACACACATCTAGGGTGACAAATGCTGGGGAAGAAGGAACAGAAAGCCTTCTCGAAGCTTGGAGCAGAGCGTTTGAATAAGGCACAGCAGTGGGCTGTGGAAGTTTGAAGGTGTTTCAGGAGTCCAGTATATGTTGGTTGGACAGGAAACACTAACATAGCCATTTGTCAGATGCATCAATGACATTGTGAAATGAAGATACTTAGCTACCAGCACACTCATCGTCATGTAGCTGTTACAGGAAGAAACAAAGGTAAGAAATTCTTTTTTTTGGGGGGGGTGGTTCCAGTCATGGGGCCTGAACTCTGGGCCTGGGTGCTATCCGTCAGCTTTTCCGCCCAAGGCTAGCGCTCTACCACTTGAGCCACAGCACCACTTCGGGCTTTTTTCTTTTTGCTTATGTGGTGCTGAGGAATGGAACCCAGGGCCTCTGGCATGCAAGGCATGAGCTCTACCACTGAACCACCTTCCCAGTCCCCAAAGGTAAGACATTCTTAAAGCCTACTTATGAGTTTCAAGTATCTATAGCAGAAAATCAGTGAGGAGGAGTGACAGAGAGAATGTGCAAGAACATTAAGGCAAGGAGCTTGGATAGAATTCATAAACAGATGGGACTACATTATTTGGGAAACAAATAATACATAAACTTCCATGTAATTGTAAATAAAGTGGATCTGGAAATGATAATAATTATTAAAACTGGTATATTTTTAATGTCAAAAAATATAATTCTGAAATATTAGATTTATTTTGCTTAATTTGCTGCATTGAACATTTCTTTCTTGCAGAAGCCTGTGTGTATTTATCAAGTAGATAAAGTTAGGTCCCATTAATGATTAATCATATTTCAAGTCTGAAATCTGTGATTCATTGTTTACACAGAAGTGAGCTCAAATATCATGAATGAATAATAGAAAATATTATTCAAAAGAATTCAAATTTATTTTGTGAATAAAACCGTAGATGGTTTTAGAATGAGCTGCACAGTTTATTTTCTCAAGAAATTGATCTATATACAAAGGTAAAATTACTTTTGGGGCATAGTGATGAACATCAGAAAGCAATAGAATTTTTTAAAAATCTTGTTTGATAAGAACTTTTCAAGATGTGCTTGGAAAAACACTATCATCTCATTTTGATTTATAATGAGTATAGGATTTGATCAAAAACTTGGTTTTAAGTAGTCATTTGCAACTCTATAACCTTCAAAAAATTCATTTAATCCAGGAGTCTCATTAGTCTTGCATGGAATATGAGAATATTGATGTTTTAACTTTGAATGAAGGAAGTTTTGACATAAAGTAACCTTATTTTTATTGTCATCTCCATTGCACTACCTTCACACTTGTGCAGTAACATAGTCACATGAGTGTGTGTCCAGAAACACTGATGCTTTCCCAGCTCCTAATCCACATTCCTGCAGTAGGTGGATGTCTACTTAATCTTTCTGTTATGTAAATCACCTGTTACACAGTGCAGAAGATCTCAAGTGTACACAGGGAATTTGGTTAATGGAATGAACACATGAATTTAATACCAGCCTTTCTTGCTTTTTACAGAAGATGACCATTGCTATCAAATAATCAGTAAAGAGGAAATGTTTTATCCAATTGATACAAAAAGATCATTTTCCCCAGTAATGAATAGTCACAATTAAAACCAGATACAAACCATTTTCTTGTCAATCAAGCAATATTTTGTTTCATCTGATATCATACTCCCTAAAATCACAGTGATGGTAGAGTTTCTGCCCACCTTCATTTTGTCCTGACAAATCATACATTAATAAACTCATTCCAATTAATTTCTCTATGTATTTTGTCTCCAAAATAAAAACACACCACATGACAAATATCTTATCTACATTAGACATTCTCAGACAAAGGTATAATTATCTCCTGTTGTCTCTTTTATGAATTAAAAATAAGCCTCATTTCATCTATTAAAAGAATCCCAGACATTCTCACTAAATATCGAAGATCACTAAAACAACTGACAGGAATGAGGAATGAAGAATAAAAATGAAAACCTTGTTTCCATAAAAGAATAACCAGAATATTGTCAGGTGAACAAAGGCAGAAAAGAACTATTTTGTAAATGGAAAAGGAAAGTCTTTTCCATTTCCATTCTTATACCGTGCTTTATATGTCTTTTAAAAATGTTCCACCAATGCCTGTTTTAATTTGTAGTGTTGATTGTAGCAGCTCTGGAATAATGGCATCCTTTTTGGTTCTTAGACTTAAAAATAAAAAGGAGTTACAGGCACAGGAAGGAAAAGAAGAACATCTGGTAAAGGATCCAGAGCTTTCTCTACCTGTTTAATCACGCTTGTGACTGATAGAACGCTTGAAGCTGTAAAATTATGCATGGTATCCTCATCCTCCACCCCTCTGAGAAACTTCTCTCCATCTGGCCCAACCAAGATGCTCTCTCTGGGAGTCTCTTTACTTTTAGATTCTAAGCAAAATAGGTGATATTCTTTGAGACCCTCTAAAATGTTAAAAAAAAAAAAAACCTCACACTGTTAACATTTTTAATGAACTGCAGATACACAAATAGCTCCAAAAGCCAAACAGAATAGAACTAACAAGGCATCTCCTAACCTCTTAATTTAGAAAATCGGTGGCCTTAGTTGCTCCAAAGAAGGATCAAAATAGCCTCTGGTCATTAGTATGGATGACAACTGAAAACGGCCAGAGACAACAAGAGGACATCTGCTGTGGAGCCGACCCTTTCCCTCTCAGGCGCAGAAGTGTTGACCATAGCTGTGTCTCCACAGCTTGCCTTCCTGGTGTATATAACCTGAAGAAATATGCATGCGCGTGATCGGATGAGCATGCATGGGAATGCTCAGAGGGCCATTATTTCTACAAGAGTCAAACTGGGAGCAAATGAAATGTCAGTCGCCGTAGGGCACATAAATAGTACCCTAGTCCTGTGCTGGGATGCTGTAGAACAACATAAATAAAACATTATAGCTGCAGACACCAGGAAAAAGAATCCCATAAAAGGTTGGACAGGAGAAATACCCGGAAAAATATACAGTTTCATATTTATGTAAAGTTCAGAACAGAGATAATGTATGGTCAGGGATATCCATTAATCAAAATTTGAAGTCAGGCCTGGGTTCAAGTCTGCTATTCTACTTCCTTAAGGAGGAAGGGATGGGCATCTCAGGTCCAGGACAGACCAAGCCTCAAGATGTTGACCGGCCCTACGTCTCTTTGAGAGACCTTGGGTCTGTCTGTCTGAGAGGCCCTGTGTCTCTCTGTAGCTTGCTGCTGTGTCACACACCAGATAGCCCAGCCAAGGGGCAGTGCAGAGGCCGGGCCGGGCCCAATGTGTGGCTGTCATTTTCCAGTGGCTTGAGGAGGGGCACTGAGGAGGAGGAGGATTGGGTCCTGGCCAGTTCAGGCATAGGTGGAACGTAAGACACTGTCTTGGAAAGGACTCCTCTATAATTAGGCTGGAGACATGACTCAAGTGATACAGACCTTGAGTTCCATGCCCAGTACCAACGAGCCCCCCAAAATCCCCTCAAATTATAAAGATAAAATTATAGGAAAAAATGAAGAATTGATTCTGGAAAGGTGTGATAGCACCTGTAGTGTAAGGGCTGTGTTCACCTGCAGTGTGAGGTGTGTTCACCTGTATGTAAGGGCTGTGTTCACCTGCAGTGTGAGGGCTGTGTTCACATGTAGTGTGAGGGCTGTGTTCACCGGTAGTGTAAGGGCTGTGTTCACCTGTATGTAAGGGCTGTGTTCACCTGTAGTGTGAGGGCTGTGTTCACCTGTATGTAAGGGCTGTGTTCACCTGTAGTGTGAGGGCTGTGTTCACCTCTAGTGTATGGGCTGTGTTCACCTGCAGTGTGAGGGCTGTGTTCACCTATATGTAAGGGCTGTGTTCACCTGCAGTGTGAGGTGTGTTCACCTGCAGTGTGAGGGCTGTGTTCACCTGTAGTGTTAGGGCTGTGTTCACCTGTAGTGTGAGGGCTGTGTTCACCTGCAGTGTAAGGGCTGTGTCCACCTGTAGTGTTAGGGCTGTGTTCACCTGCAGTGTGAGGGCTGTGTCCACCTGTATATAAGGGCTGTGTCCACATGCAGTGTGAGGGCTGTGTTCACCTGTAGTGTGAGGGCTGTGTTCACCTGCAGTATGAGGGCTGTGTTCACCTGTAGTGTGAGGGCTGTGTTCACCTGTATGTAAGGGCTGTGTCCACCTGTAGTGTAAGGGCTGTGTTCACCTATATGTAAGGGCTGTGTTCACCTGCAGTGTGAGGGCTGTATTTACCTGTAGTGTGAGGACTGTGTCCACCTGTAGTGTAAGGGCTGTGTTCACCTGTATGTAAGGGCTGTGTCCACCTGTAGTGTGAGGGCTGTGTTCACCTGTAGTAAAAGGACTGTGTTCGCCTGTAGTGTAAGGGCTGTGTTCACCTGCAGTGTAAGGGCTGTGTTCACCTGTATGTAAGGGCTGTGTTCACCTGTAGTGTAAGGACTGTGTTCACCTGTAGTGTAAGGGCTGTGTTCACCTGCAGTGTAAGGGCTGTGTTCACCTGCAGTGTGAGGGCTGTGTTCACATGTAGTGTGAGGGCTGTGTTCACCGGTAGTGTAAGGGCTGTGTTCACCTGTATGTAAGGGCTGTGTTCACCTGTAGTGTAAGGGCTGTGTTCACCTCTAGTGTATGGGCTGTGTACACCTGCAGTGTGAGGGCTGTGTTCACCTGTAGTGTAAGGGCTGTGTTCACCTGTATGTAAGGGCTGTGTTCACCTGCAGTGTGAGGGCTGTATTTACCTGTAGTGTGAGGACTGTGTCCACCTGTAGTGTAAGGGCTGTGTTCACCTGTATGTAAGGGCTGTGTCCACCTGTAGTGTGAGGGCTGTGTTCACCTGTAGTGTAAGGACTGTGTTCGCCTGTAGTGTAAGGGCTGTGTTCACCTGCAGTGTAAGGGCTGTGTTCACCTGTATGTAAGGGCTGTGTTCACCTGTAGTGTGAGGGCTGTGTTCACCTGTATGTAAGGGCTGTGTCCACCTGTAGTGTAAGGGCTGTGTTCACTTGCAGTGTGAGGGCAGTATTTACCTGTAGTGTGAGGACTGTGTTCATCTGTAGTGTAAGGGCTGTGTTCACCTGTATGTAAGGGCTGTGTCCACCTGTAGTGTGAGGGCTGTGTTCACCTGTAGTGTGAGGGCTGTGTTCACCTGTAGTGTAAGGGCCGTGTTCCCCTGTAGTGCGAGGGCTGTGTTCACCTGCAGTGTAAGGGCTGTGTTCACCTCTATGTAAGGGCTGTGTCCACATGCAGTGTGAGGGCTGTGTTCACCTGTAGTGTGAGGGCTGTGTTCACCTGTAGTGTAAGGACTGTGTTCACCTGTAGTGTAAGGGCTGTGTTCCCCTGTAGTGTGAGGACTGTGTTCACCTGTAGTGTAAGGGCTGTGTTCACCTCTATGTAAGGGCTGTGTCCACATGTAGTGTGAGGGCTGTGTTCACCTGTAGTGTGAGGGCTGTGTTCACCTGTAGTGTAAGGGCTGTGTTCCCCTGTAGTGTGAGGACTGTGTTCACCTGTAGTGTAAGGGCTGTGTTCACCTCTATGTAAGGGCTGTGTTCACCTCTATATAAGGGCTGTGTTCACCTGTAGTGTGAGGGCTGTGTTCACCTGTAGTGTAAGGGCTGTGTTCACCTGTATGTAAGGGCTGTGTCCACCTGTATGTAAGGGCTGTGTTCACTTGCAGTGTGAGGGCTGTGTTCACCTGTAGTGTGAGGTCTGTGTTCACCTGTATGTAAGGGCTGTGTTCACCGGTAGTTTAAGGGCTGTGTTCACCTGTATGTAAGGGCTGTGTTCACCTGTAGTGTGAGGGCTGTGTTCACCTCTAGTGTAAGGGCTGTGTTCACCTGCAGTGTGAGGGCTGTGTTCGCCTGTATGTAAGGGCTGTGTTCACCTGCAGTGTGAGGAGTGTTCACCTGCAGTGTGAGGGCTGTGTTCACCTGCAGTGTAAGGGCTGTGTTCACCTGCAGTGTGAGGGCTGATTTCGCCTGTATGTAAGGGCTGTGTTCACCTGCAGTGTGAGGAGTGTTCACCTGCAGTGTGAGGGCTGTGTTCACCTGCAGTGTGAGGGCTGTGTTCACCTGTAGTGTGAGGGCTGTGTTCACCTGTATGTAAGGGCTGTGTCCACCTGTAGTGTAAGGGCTGTGTTCACCTGTATGTAAGGGCTGTTTTCACCTGTAGTGTGAGGGCTGTATTTACCTGTAGTGTGAGGACTATGTCCACCTGTAGTGTAAGGGCTGTGTTCACCTGTATGTAAGGGCTGTGTCCACCTGTAGTGTGAGGGCTGTGTTCACCTGTAGTGTAAGGACTGTGTTCGCCTGTAGTGTAAGGGCTGTGTTCACCTGCAGTGTAAGGGCTGTGTTCACCTGTATGTAAGGGCTGTGTTTACCTGTAGTGTAAGGACTGTGTTCGCCTGTAGTGTAAGGGCTGTGTTCACCTGCAGTGTAAGGGCTGTGTTCACCTGTATGTAAGGGCTGTGTCCACCTGTAGTGTGAGGGCTGTGTTCACCTGTATGTAAGGGCTGTGTCCACCTGTAGTATAAGGACTGTGTTCGCCTGTAGTGTAAGGGCTGTGTTCACCTGCAGTGTAAGGGCTGTGTTCACTTGTATGTAAGGGCTGTGTTCACCTGCAGTGTGAGGGCGGTATTTACCTGTAGTGTGAGGACTGTGTTCATCTGTAGTGTAAGGGCTGTGTTCACCTGTATGTAAGGGCTGTGTCCACCTGTAGTGTGAGGGCTGTGTTCACCTGTAGTGTGAGGGCTGTGTTCACCTGTAGTGTAAGGGCTGTGTTCCCCTGTAGTGCGAGGGCTGTGTTCACCTGTAGTGTAAGGGCTGTGTTCACCTCTATGTAAGGGCTGTGTTCACCTGTAGTGTGAGGGCTATGTTCACCTGTAGTGTAAGGGCTCTGTTCACCTGCAGTGTGAGGGCTTTGTTCACCTGTAGTGTAAGGGCTGTGTTCACCTGCAGTGTGAGGATGTGTTCAGTGTGTGTAGTGTAAAGACTGTGTTCACCTGTAGTGTGAGGACTGTGTTCACCTGTAGTGTAAGGGCTGTGTTCACCTGCAGTGTGAGGGCTGTGTTCACCTGTAGTGTAAAGACTGTGTTCACCTGTAGTGTGAGGACTGTGTTCACCTGTAGTATAAAGACTGTGTTCACCTGTATGTAAGGGCTATGTTCACTTGTAGTGTGAGGGCTGTGTTCACCTCTATGTAAGGACTGTGTTCACCTGTAGTGTAAGGGCTGTGTTCACCTGCAGTGTGAGGGCTGTGTTCCCCTGCAGTGTAAGGGCTGTATTCATCTGTAGTGTGAAGGTTGTGTTCGCCTGTAGTGTGAGGGCTGTGTTCACCTGTAGTGTGAGGGCTGTGTTCACCTGTATGTAAGGACTGTGTTCACCTGTAGTGTGAGGGCTGTGTTCACCTGTAGTGTGAGGGCTGTGTTCACCTGCAGTGTGAGGGCTGTGTTCCCCTGTAGTGTAAGGACTGTGTTCACCTGTAGTGTAAGGGCTGTGTTCACCTGTAGTTTAAGGGCTGTGTTTACCTGTAGTGTAACGACTGTGTTCACCTGTATGTAAGGGCTGTGTTCACCTGTATGTAAGGACTGTGTTCACCTGTAGTGTGAGGGCTGTGTTCACCTGTAGTGTAAGGGCTGTGTTTACCTGTAGTGTAAGGGCTGTGTTCACCTGTAGTGTGAGGGCTGTGTTCACCTGTATGTAAGGACTGTGTTCACCTGTGTGTGAGGGCTGTGTTCACCTGTATGTAAGGGCTGTGTTCACCTGTAGTGTAAAGGCTGTGTTCCCCTGTAGTGTAAGGACTGTGTTCACCTGTAGTGTAAGGGCTGTGTTCACCTGTATGTAAGGGCTGTGTTCACCTGTAGTGTAAGGGCTGTGTTCACACAGCCAGGTGTGCCCTCTAGGCCAGGTAGAGTTTGATTTCACTTCTTGTGATAAAGGTGCTCTTTAATTATCTTTTCAAGCTACAAATATTCCTCTATTTATGGCATTCTCGCCATTAATATACTTGATTTTATTGAACAATGATAACAAAAGTATAATAAATGCAAAGGCAAGAAAGACTCACACTTTGAGTTATTACTTCATTGATTAAAAGTAAACATATAAAATAAGATATCCAGCCATCTCAAATGATAAAAGTTAATCTAATGCTTTCTTTTTCCAATTCTCGATGAACCTTAAAATGGATAATGAAAGTCAAAATGATAAAAGGTTGGTAGAAAACAGTAATTATTTTTGGAAAGACTCAACATTATGCACATATAGAAGATTCAGTGGGTCTAGAACGAATTATGGGTAACAATATAAATGATTCTTATAGATAAACATCTTTTATTATACCTTATAGCCTAAGTAAAAAAGAGCTTAAATTTAGAAAAATTATGGTCAATATTGGTAAAAATTGGTTGATATCTAGGAGCTAAACTTGGATACCTCAAAACATTCCATTTTTCTTTGCAAGAGTGATTTATCGTAACTCCTTTGAGAGATTATCAAATTGAGTGTCCACATAATTTATTAAATGTATGTGATGCATCAAATATTTCTAAATATGAATGTCCCTTTTTATGAAGAATCTGGAATGCAGCCTTTTGCTCATTTGAAAAAGTGCTTGGCTTCAACATTTCTATTACATTCCATAGACTGTTATTATTGGTATCAAAATAATGCATTTAAGAGCAAAGTAGTAGAATATGATTGGTGATAAACTGAATACTAAAAACTTTTTAAACTAGTGATTATTTTATGTGTACAGTGGAAAAATAAGGCATATGTTCCTTTTACTTAAATGGGTGTAAAATTTCTCCATGAATAAAACTCTAATTAATTCCAGCAGTACTCTGTAAAAGACATGGAAGTCAATATAATGATTCTATTCAACCATTTTGGGATTTTTCTCCAGGTTTTATGTATTGTAATATATGATTATTTGCCTTTAAGGCCTCTAAAATGAACTGAACATTCTCAATTCAAAATATTTATTTAATTCTAAAAGTGTGTAACTCTACCATTTCCAGAGTCATTAAAATATACAGATATGGGGCCATCTGTGAGAAGTCATGCTTTACAAGAGGAATACTCAGGTGGTGGGGGCAGGAGGATTGTAAGGGCCAGGCCAGCCTCAACCACACAGCCATTTCCGTGGCGAAGACAAGCAAACGAGCCAAAAAAATGCAGAGTTGATAAACAAACATATGCTGATTAAATCTGTCTGACTATGGTAGCAACTGCTTCAGGATGCCTGCTCTCTGGACACATTTTGAGAGTCAGCTGGGAATCTCTACCTTTGGCAATTTCATTCTACAAACATAAAAAAGCATAAATGATCAGGAATAAAAGGAGGTATCGTCCTTCTGTCTACGATTTCCTTTTTCTTAATGCCTTGCTTAAGAACAAATTCACTCAGAGGAAAAATGTGTGTGTGTGTGGGGGGTAGAATTTTCAATCTCTTATTGAGAGGGACTAAACAATGACAAATGTAACATGCTGGTTGATTATGGAGAAATAATTTGTTGAGGGATGTTTACCCCAGTCCAGGTAGTGATTCAATGAAAAAAGAAATGTATTTTGTTTGCCCCCCCCCCCAATTTCGCATGATCTTTAAAGCCTAACAACTAGAATCATTGGATCATCAAAGGACTTAGCCCAAAAGAAGTCAATAGCACAAAAAGGAACGGAGATAGTATTTACTTGTATACTAATATTTGCATTAAATTTTCCAAAAAATTTTGGAGCATTTCACTGTTAATTAATACTCAAATACTTTCAATTATGTGTATATGACTAGTGTCCTTGGAGACAGAAGCCAGTATTAATGATAGGGTGACAAGCAGAAATGAGAGGACACAGCCACCAACCAAGCTGCCCAGGAGTGCAGGTGTGTCTGCCTTTGGCTACTGTGAACAAATGGCACGGGGTGATCATTAGCGCACAGGTGACTATGGGGTCTGCTCATTTCATTTCCTTAAGGCAATAATCCTTGAGAAGTACAGCTGGGTCATGTGAGTTCTATTATTTTTGGCAAAGTAATTGATTGAAACATTTACCTAAATAGTTGATTCTAAAGTTGTCAAAATAAGAGAAATAAACATCTTGTGGAAGCCGATTGGAAGCGTCTGAACTCACAGCTGGGTATAGTGGTTTGCGCCTGTCACCCCAACCTCCATAGAGTCTACAGTTGGAAAGATGCACATTCCAGGCCAGTCTGGGAGGCAAAGTTCATGAGACTTATCTCCATGGCAGGAATCTGGAAGTGGTTCTATGTTTGTAACCCCAGCAATGGCGAAAAGCCTAAAATGAACAGAACTGGCTTGGGCCCACTTATCAGGAAGAAAGACCCAGTCATAAAATTACCAGTGTGAATCAGAGCTCAGAGTTTCTACTGGGTTCAAAACCAGCTTCGCTGGGCTCACACTCAGTTCAAAGAAAAAAAAAGCAGAAGTAAAAAGAAGAGGAAGAGGAGGAGGGGGAGGAAGAAGGAGAGAGTGGAGAGGGAGGGGAGGAGGGATCTACAAAGTCAGTTTAGAAATCATCTGTAAGCCAAGGCACAGAGCAGGGCTGGAAGGGTCTTCTTCAGGAATTCAAAGATAAAATCAACTTATTTCCACTGCTTCAGATTGTCATCTTGCAGAACTGTGGAGCTCATAATATTCCTTTGTTTCCAGCCATCTAAATTATGGTACTCTGATTTCTCTGCTCCTCACTTTGTTCATTTAAAACTAACATAGAATTTACATTTTGTTGTTACAAAAAGGAAGCCCCACAGGAGTGCTGCAGGTTTTCTTCTTCCTCTGGACCCCGCCGGAATGCTTACATTTTTGGTTCATTTGTGATCTAGGGCTATGAGAATATGTTTCTGTATTAAGTAGATTATCTGATCTTTGTACCTAATCATTCTAATTCTGAGTTGCAAAGAAAGCATACATGTTCTATTTACCAATAGTATGTCCTCTAAATTACTTTAAAGAACACATTCCCTCTGCCTTAAATCTTTTCTCAGTAGATTTGAAATACAAAGAACTGAATATTCAAAGTCACATAGTAGAGGATGTTACATTATTGCAAACACTCACACACACACACACACACACACACACACACACACACACACATACACACTTAGAAACCTCTTCTTTGTGAAGCAGATATTTTGAAAAAGAAACCATAGTTCTAACTGGCAATGTGAAAATATCTGCAGAATAGCATAAAAAGGAATAAATCCTCCAATCCCCTGCTGTCCCTGTACTTGACTTTGGTGTCCTGCATCTTGTATATACATTTGTCTAATCTGGGGAGGAGAAGGGGAATAACAAAATGGTGAAACAAGGACACAGGATGACCCATTGCAACAATGGTACTCACAGGACAGTATATTGGAAATGAACTTTACAACTTCCTGCAGGGGGTGGGGGGGAAGAGTGAGGGGGTGGGGAAGGAAAGGGATAGTGGGAGAACAACAAAAGAAGGGGTAACAATGCTGGACATGTCCTCCTTGCCTTACTCATGTAACTGTGACCCCTCTGTGTACTCCTTGCCTTACTCATGTAACTGTAGCCCTTCTGTACAGCATCTTTACAATGAAATAAAATTTAATTTTTTTTCAGACTGTCATAGATTATAAAAATATTACTGAGACTGAGCTGTAATGGGGTTGAGATCAAGACTTCTTTTGTGATAGTTTATAGTGAGCTCTTTGGCTTGAATGGAGCATGAATTGAGCATAAACTAGTAACCCAAGTTGATTTATCATGCTGGTTCTAGTTGGAAAAAAATAATTGGTATTTACCCTCTCTTTTAGATGCTTTTTTTGGTTAAAATACATAAAGAATAATGAGACTTCCTTTTCAACAAACAAACAAGCAAACAAACATGCACAGGATTCTTCAACTCTATAGATTTGGAAATGCAACCAAGCTCTTAGAACCAATGTAGGTCCAACTTCCTTTGGTGCAAAAAATCTAGTTCTCCAGTACTTGTCACGTCCAGATGCAAAAGCAGAAGCCATTAATAGGTGTCTCTTCTTGCTCCTTCATGGTTTTCACATGGTCTGTTTGAGACTGATGGATATTCTTTTCTGCTATGCTCATTTTCTATAAAAGATCCTTGAGTTAGAAATAAAGAGAAACAGTGCTGGTGTGAGAGGATCATGGCGCGTCTGTGCTCCTGCAGGGAACACTCTTTGCTTCAGCACTTCACTGTCATCTTATCGTGGGGCTGTCTGGCCTGCTAGTCAACAGCTGGACACATCTGTGCTATTTATGAACTATTTAATCCAAAACCCTGCCTTCCTGTGTCCCCCCATTTCCAGGCTTCTCCTTTACTTTTCCTTTTTGCAGTTTTGATGTTCAGAAACTCTCCTGGAGCACACATCAACCAACCTGTTTCTCTGACATGGGGGAGTTTGGAATAATCTGTTTCTTCTTCACTTAAATAGCTGTCTTTGATGATTCGTAATCGTTTTGTACCCTCAATACCGAAGCAACAGCATGGAGCCTGATGCAGGAGTCCCGCCTACCTTCCAGAAGACAGCAGGTGAGACCACCTTGGGAGTCTGTGAGTAAGTATAGATAGAGCCGGAGTCCGGACCGTGTTCAACTAGTAGACCCTGTGTGGTTTATTTCAAAGCTTCCTTTAACTCTGGTGTGAAGGCTTAACAATCTTCACTCCTGTATTGAGATTGTACACCTCTCAGTTTAGGTTGCTGACACGCAGGTTAGACAAAACAGACCAAAAACATATGGTTTCAATTATTTCTTACTTGTATGGTATCAAAATGAATGAGATATATTTAGGATTAGAATAGAAACAATGGTTTTTAAAACAATACTTTCTTAATGTTTAAAATGCATTAGTTATCTACTTAATTTGTTGAGAAGTTACAGCTTGGGGATTTTTATAACCTTTATTAACAAGGATTTATTTTTGAACATGATTAGCATTTTCATTTTCCCTCACTGCCCCTCCCAACCCCACTGGAGAATCTATTCCCTTGAACCATTATTACAACATTTTCTTTTATAGGAAATTATCCAGGATTTCAGCAAATCAATATGTATAAAATTGCTGCGTATAAATTATTTTATTATTAAATATTTAGCAACAAATTTCTTAAAGCATGCTTAGTAAATTTTCAATGAATAGATGAGCTCCTCTTAGGCAGTTTATAAGACAAAAGTGTTATATAAGCTCTTGCATATTTTGCATTTTATTATATGGCCATTAATGAGCAGTAATCAAGGAGGAAGTCTTCTCTTAAAAAATTATTATCTTTGGGCAGTTGTACAATGGAGCTGTCCTTCATCAAAGCAGTGCCTGGATGTTCATCAGGGCATGGCAGGCTGGGAGATGACACATTGCCTTCACAATTCCACTTGTGTGACACACATTCTACCATGAGTGGGGATAAGTTGACCGAGGAATGTTGCTCTTGTAACCATTTTGTTTGCCACATCACTATCACTAGATATCTCATTAAAGACAGAAGTAAATAACAGTTGGAGAAATTTGGAGCAAGGATGAAGAACCAGCTGTGGAGCAAGAAGCTCTCTGTGGGTATCCTTAGAGTTGGCGTGCAGTCCTAGACTCAGACCTACCTAAGCATATCACTGGTAGAATCTTCTTTAAAATATAATGAGGCTATTATTACAAGACATTTAATAAAACGTTTAATAAGGGACTATTTGGGTAATATAAAAAATAATGTGGAGATGTAAATTTGGGACAAGTCTAAAAACAGGAATTTAGCTTATATTTCATGCATAGGAAACAAGTTTGTTTCTAAGGTTTTGATTCTTTTCAAGGGTTATTCTAACAATATCTTTTATGAAACTCTGAAATAAGCACTTGAAAAATGATGGAGAATACTTGAGTAGTGGCAATATTTTAGAGCAATTATTGGTATAGGATTGAAACTTTTGCGTTTAGTAGCTATAAAGTGTAGACATAAAGAAAATGACCTTGAAAACATAGAAGTCCTGGTGTCTCAATGGAATTACTAGGCAAAAAATCATATGCAATGACTACTCAACTGTATAAAATTTTTAATCAGACACATGTGGCCAAAGAGAAAAAATTACTCCTGTGAATATTTAAGTTGTATGTAGTTTATTTTGTATGAAGAATAGTGAAAACGTTAATTAGTTGAGACTCATTGTGGCCTAAAGCTTTGTTTTCCTCTGATGATTCCTGTGCTGGCCAGTCTTCTGGCACCCTGCTCATTACTGTTGTGAAGACACTTGGCGTTGGAGAAGCTGAGCAGTGAGCACAAAGGATAAAATACAAACACAATATCAGATCCATCCATTTTGCTAGCTATGGCTCTCCCTTTGATGAACTATCACATAATGGTCATGATTGACAAAAGAATTTTCGAATGTTTTGTGGCTGTCAGTTTGAAATGAGAGGAAAAGATCATTTCTTGTTAGAAAAATATGCAAAGCACATCTCAAACTTCTCATCAGCGGTGCTAAGAATTCAACTTTAATGAAACATTTTTACCTGTGGTTTGAGTTCCCACGTACAAACTTAAACATCTGTTGTTTACAGCCAAGATATTTTTACTCAGAGAATATTAACCAAGTCAATCTTAAAAAAAGTAAACTTGTACAAGTTGTGAACATTTTATTTTATGCTACTATCTCATTTTTAGACTTCTCAATAGCAAAAAAGTGTCAAAATAATTTCCAAAAATATTGATTAATTTTCCCTTCTTATGGAAAAAGTTTAAACCATGAAAACTTTCAGTCTTATCATTAATTGCAGAGAACTGATTAAGGTAAACATTTGGGACAGTGTTAACAAGTAAACATTGGGCTAAATAAGTGGCTACAGGCTATTCAAATGTAGCAAGTAATAGTATTTATTGGTAAAGGGTCTAAGTATCACCATCGTAATCTTGACAGTGTCTATTGTATGGCAAATGAGGGCTGCATTAGATGAAAACTTTCCTCTATTCTGAGACAGTGGATTCCAGAGCCTTCACTAAAACACAGTAGTATGGCTTATGCTAATCCTACTATGGTGCAGTAGCAATGAAACAAATGACCATAAAGCTGGTGAAGATAACTATTTCTTTTGCTCATTAGTCATAGAAAGGCTAGTTTTTCTCCTTCATCTCCCTGAGCCTTCAGCTGTCTGGTAACTGAGAAAGTTCATTCATTGGGTGTCTGGCGCCAATGCAGTGTTGATTCAAATAGCTTTCGAGATGGGAACCGAGGAGATGTGTCTCACGCTCTAGTCTCATGGTCTCAAACAGATGGCATAGAATGCCTTAGAGATGCAGACCTCCAAAGTGGTGTGTTCTAAAACACATCAGATCAGGTGAAAATTATATTCTAGTCGAATCCTGTAAGTCGTAGAGTCACTTCCAAGTTATTCTTTCTATTGTTCAAAAACAGAAACACTAGACTCTTTAGGAAAGAGGTCAGAGGTTTTCTGGAAGTTTTTAAGCTCTCGTTTATTGCTGAGAGAAAATTCCTATACCTAGTTTGTGAAGGTAGGAACAGAGGGATGAGGCATTTTATTTCACACATAGAGCTTTGTGCTCTTTCTCATTCGACTGAAAAAGACTGAATTGCAGGACATCACAATAAGCTTTCTGACATAAAAGGAGAGGCTGGTTATTTTGAGAGCAGAAAGCTGTGGTTTGATCAGGGCTAGTGGAATGAAACCATTTGCTAATGTGACTCGGGTGAGAGGATAGGAATTTCACAATTGTGATGGAAGGTAAAAAATAGTTCTCAGAAAGCAGAAGTGTAAGGAGTCAGAATACAGGAACTTTTATCTGTTACTCAGAAGGGAAATACATATCACAACTCAAGCATCCTCGTGAGAGATAACTGTCCTTTGACCTGCTCCATTTATTTATTGTTTTACAAAAATAACTTATTGATTAAATTGTAACTCATACATTAAAAATGGAGGAGTCTTTCCTTTTTTCTGATGATAAATTCCTTATAGAACATGAGCAAAACTGGCGAATGTGTATATCAAGAATTTATCTCCACTTTAGAGATTCTTGTCAATTTCCCCCCATTATATTTGACCATTGATTAGGGTTTCATTTTGATATCATATGCATTTGTGGATTTGATTGAGACTCTCAGATCATTTTTGTGGATAAGCAAACAGCACATCAGAATTACCCCCTCCGTCATCCTCCCTCATCTCTCCCATTTCCAAGCCAATCTCAACAACCTTTTCTTCCAATTATTTTAAGTGTCTCTCAGTTTATAGTATATGGTCATTATAACACATGGTTGTTCCTCCTTCCCAATTCAGTGCAAATCCTTCCTGATTATTTTTTACTATGTAATTGCTGAAATCACTTGTTTCTTTAGTCTGTAAATAAAATTAGTAGAAATGTCTGGGAATGATTACATAAGAATGAGAATTTCAAAACTCAACTATTGGGGAGTATAAGGAGTTTCGAGCACAGATACTTATAAAGGGATAACTATTCCGATGAACTTAGATAAATATGTTAGTATATTTAAGCAATTTAACAATTACATATTGTGTTCACAGGGTAAAATCCTATGTAGTACAAGTGAGAAAAGGGATCTCAGAAATATACATCTGTTAATGAGTCTAAAAAACTCCCATGCGTATATTTCTAGTGTTTTAGATAATCTTTGATAGTCTAAATTAAATTATATTAGGCATCACAAATAAGTAGTAGTCCCCAAAGAATATCTTCTTATGCAAAGTGACCAAATATGCCTGCCTATACTCACATATATTAAATTAATAATGCAAATTGTTGAGCTTTCAGTATGAATTTATTTTAGTATAGCTAAATTAAAGCAGAGAGGAAAAGGAAATGGCAGGACACATTCTCTGCTCCCTTCACAGAAAATGGAAGTCAAGATTCAAAATGGCAGTTCACTGCTGCCTTTATTTTTTCTGAGTTATCATGTCTCACAACCCTCCCTCAACTGTTGGACAATAGCTGTGGGTGACCAAGATGGTCACTGCTCATGATTCCAAAATCTAGAGACGTTTTGGGACCTACTCAAAGCTTTAAGGAACCGTTCCCTACAAAACCACTCCTCTCAAAGCCTTTATATTGACAATCGTTTACCATATCGAAGAAGAGGGAAGATTTACAGAGCAGTGCCCTACTCTTTGTAAGTTAGCATTTCATTGGACAGAAGTGTAACTATTCTTTTAGTTGCTTTTGGTTTGAAATTCTGATTCTGGCCCTTATTATATGCATTAAAGATAGTATAGTTTCCCAGTCTTCTCTCCTATCTACCTCATTTCCCCCCTAAGCAACTTAGATCACTTTAAACCTTAAAGGGTCTATGTTGGACTAAGGTCCATCTGCTATGGTTGCTTCTCTGATAGTAACCTGTTGAGTTTACATGGAAAACTGGACCAAAATGTTTTTTTCTACCTAATTAAGAGGTGACATGGAAAATTCAGTTGACATACGCCATGATGAGGATCAGAGGATACCGGGGTTAGAGGACATCAAGTTATTATTTTAACTAAAAGAGAAGTCAAAAGAAATATTAGTGACAACCACTTATGAAACACAAATAGGGCTTTTTTTGTCAGTCGTGGGGCCTGAACTCTGGGCCTAGGCGCTGTCCCTCAGCTCTTCAGATCAAGGCAAGTGCACTACCACTAGTGCCACAGTGCCACTTCTGGCCTTTTCTGCTTATGTGGTGCTGAGGAATCGAACTCAGGGCCTCATGCTTGCAAGGCAAGCACTTGACCATTGAGCCACCTTCACAGCCCCAAATAGGGCTTCTTATACGAATGATTAATAGAATTTTTTAAGAGTATATTATAAACTATGGAAATGCAACGTTTATATAGATTTAACATATCAAATATCTGTCATCCATAGAAACCATTTGTGAAGTTGATAGCTATAGTAAAGATGGCATGGCTAGGTTGTGTCCATCTGTATTTTATTCTAGGTTGCATGGTTGGGTCAGTACCTTAATACTGAGTGCCCCCTGGAGGGAAGAAGTTCATTTCAAAACCTTAAAGTTAATATTATGTGTGACATCTCTGTAGCAATGCTGAGGATCATTGGGAGCTCCTGGATAGGTTAAATGCTTTAGTGTGAATTTTAGACTTAGAAGTAATTCTGGCTTTTTTGATAAATTTATTAATAATAGTAATAATTGAACCAGTATCACACATAGTCATATCAAGAATAATACCCTCATGGGAGGGAGGAAAGTGAGAGAAAGCCAAAGAAGGAGTGACATTATCAAAATTAAAGATAAAAAAAGAAATGTACTGATTACCTGACTTATGAAGTGGTAACACTTCTGCACAATACCTTAATACTAACAATAAAATTTTGTGAAAAGAAGAATAATACCCTTAATAATTAGATATCATATCAGCCCACAGACAAAACAAAATTAAGGCATTTCCTGAATAGTATATAGGGAGAAAAGAAATTGGGATGGGGCTGGGAAGGTGGCTCAGTGGTGGAGTGCTTGCCTTGCATGCATGAGGTTCCATCCTCAGCACCACATAAACAGAAAAGGCCAGATGTGCTGTGGCTCAAGCGGTAGAGCCTTGAGCTGAAGAGTTGAAGGACAGAGTCCAGGCCCAGAGTTCAAGCCCGATAACTGACAAGAAAAAAAAAAAGAAATTGTGATGGAAAAAGTGGAAACTGGTGAATTCCTACCTACAGTATTTGTGTGAATATTCATGCAAAAGTCAAACAGATAACAGACAAGCACAGAATATGTTATTCTAGTAAGTTTGAAAATACAAGTGCCTTGAAAATTACCGAAACTAATGGAAAACAAATGACAAAATCTGAATACTCCTTGAACTATGAAAGGAATCAATATTGCAATTAGAACTTCTGTAATTAGAACTGTTGTGTGGGTTCATGCTGCTTCTCTGGCAAATCTGAAATAGAAATGATGGATTAAATAATACCAATTTTATGCAAATGTTTCAGATAACACAAAAGAGAAAAATTCTTAGTTGTTTCAAGATGCCAATAAAACACTCAAGACAAAACTAGACAACTCTATGTGTCTATGGGAGGGAGAGAAAAACTAACACATATGTTTTAGAAACATAATGTGTATTCAACATTTTCATCTACACATTTGGCTGAGATTTTTTGGTGGCCCTGTCACTATGTACAGCTTATAATGCACCTCAGATGCCAAGAAACTATTTCTAGGACTCAATTCAAAACCAAACAAAGCCCCCAAATCTTTTCAACTTTTTACTTCTTTGACCATAGTTAAAATAGACATGAAATTTATGATAATGCATATTTTATCTGAAGTTTCAGAGCCTGCAAAATATTTCACCAAGAAACAAAAAAGGTGAACAAGACAGATGTTTAAAGAAAGCTGTCTTTCTGACATCATTGCCCATGTGTTTCCTGCAGAAAGCACTCAGATCTGCTTCCGTGGTGAGGGGAGAGCAGTCCACTCTCATTGAAGATCAACGATGTTTGTTGATGATTTAAAAAAAAGTTAGGATAATTTTTTTTTTTTGCTAATTTTGACTGTTATTAGTGATAATTCAAATGTAAATAACAAGTACATACCCTAAAGCTATTATGGAAACACTTGCTGTAAACAGAGACAATGCCTTTTCTTTTACTTATTTAATATTTTGGCAATACTGGGGTCTGCACTCAGGGTCTCCCACTTGGCTGCTGCTCTACTACTTGAACCTTTCCAGTAGTTCTTTTGTTGTTGTTGTTGGTAGTGGTCATGAAGCTTTAACTCTGGGCTTGGGTTCTGTCCCTGACCTCTTCAGTTCAAGGCAAGCACTCTGCCACTTGATCCACAACACCACTTCTGGTTTTCTGGTGGTTAATTGGAGATAATAGTCTCACAGACTTTCTTCCCCATGTGGGCTTTGAACCATGATCCTCAGATCTCAGCCTCCTGAGTAGCTAGGATTACAGGTGTGAGCCACTGGTGCCTGGCTCCAGCATTGTTTTTTGCTGGCTAATTGGAGATGGAGTATCACAGACTTTTCTTCCTAGGGTGGCTTTGAACTAATCTTCCAGAGTGCTGTTCTTCTGACTAGCTAGAGTTAGAGGAATAAGCCATCTGCACTCAGCTCAGAGCCAAGATCTGAAGCAGGCTGATACATGAAGCTCAGTCCTCTGTGGACAGTGTGTGGATGTTTGCTAATAATCCTTTGGACAACTACATCATTGTACAAAAGCCAACATTTTCAAAGGGCTTCTGAGAGACATCCTCAATGGTAAAAGTAGATGAACCGTTTTGGGAAGAATTGGCATGGTATCATTTTTGAGCATTCTCAGTTCTAAATGTCACCCCTACTACCAACTGACACAAACGTTCCTTTAACGAGAGACAAAGCAGATGTTTCTCGATTAAAAGAAAGACTTGACAAGCAAGCACCAAACAAAAAAAAATCCTATGTTTGGATATATTTGTAATAATTCCAAATGTCCTGCTACAGGTGCCAAGTCATAGCAGATCAAACCAAAGGCCAATTAAGGAGGGAAATAAAAAAAATTGGAAGGGCTGACATGAAAGGACTACATCAAAATTCTTTTGTATATTAACATAGGATAGTTGATATGTTTAATAGAACTGAACAAATTGTCAACTTTAGGCACATTCAGTGATGACTATCTTTTTAGAAATTGATATTATTTTCACTGATTTATCTACAATGATGTTTATTAAAATTTATTCTGAGTTATGAAAAAAGGAAATGGTCTACTTGTGTCTGTTTAGGCTGAAGACAATAAACTGTGGTATCCTCCTCATATTGTTATATCAGTCATAGAAATGCCAGTTACCTCTATGTAGATATGAGTCATCTTATTTATAAATAAAAATGGTTCAAAAATTTAATTATATTGACAGGTATTCTATTTAGTATAATCAATACAAATCATTGGGTTTGCACTTCACTGTGATCAACTTTGTGTTATTTTGAAGACACTTTATATATTTTTAATGACAAAACTGCGCTAGAATATGTTAATATGTGCTTATGTCATTTTTCTCTGTGAAAAAATCATGTTACAGAACAATATATGTGGAACATTAACAAGTTTATAAAACTTGATTTTTTGAGTTTTAATTTTTTGTTTATTGAGTTTGACCGTAGGGTTTTCCACATATTAATATATACTTACTCCTGAACTCCTGACCCTCAACCTTGTAGTTAATTATTATATCATTCTCTTTATATGCCAGGCTCCCTGTCTCTCAGTTACTGAATCCAAGTATGGTTTCAATTACCTAAATATTAATGGCTGTGAAATGAATTTCTCTACATCCAACATTACTTTTACCTTCGGATTCATATCGGCTTTCACTCTTTCTATTTTATGTTTATTTCTTTTGATCCACATTAATTCTTCAAACTCTGTACTTGCGAATCAAAGATGTCACTTCACTGGCCGTCCAGCTCCAAAGCTGAACGTACATTTAGTTTACCCATAAATTCCTCCGTTGCCTACCTTCCCTTCCCAGCGAACGTGTCAAGAACCTTCACTATCTCCCAGCCAGCTCTCTCACAGAGGCTGAAGCGAAATTATGTCCGTTAGTATTAGGATTGCCACTGTGCCCACAGTCCTGACATGAGAACACTTTCTTCCCCGCTGTCAAAACCAAATTCTGGTGCTCTTGTTCATTTAATCAGTGTTGATTTGAGCAATGGCACAGTCAGGTCTGACAGAACAGCGTTCTTCATGAAATGATCCTGAGCTGGGTTGACCAGACAGTATCCTTCTACAAAATGAAGTTTACCAAGTTGTAGCATGCAGGAGTGGTGAAACAAAGCAGAAATGTAAATTTACAACTTTACCTATCCATGGAGGAACAGAATATGCAAATTTATTCACTGATTCTTATAAACTCCTTTCAAAAAGTACCATTTGAAGGGTTTTGAAAGCTGGTTGAAAGCCATTAGTGTTGACCTGGTTCTACTAACTTTCCCAAGAAAATGTTGCATTATAAATGATTTATCAAGAGAATGCCAGAAGGAAGTCAGCAGTCCTCAGACTTAATGGAACTTTTACTTAGCCTTTACTTCTTCTCTTGTCTCTTTTAGCAAATCTGAGGCTTGAAGATTGCATTTTTTTAGCTTTGGGATAGTTCTTTGAAGATGAAAATGAAGCCCAGAAAGGTATCATAGCAACTCAGGAAACAAACTCATAGGTTTGTTTCCCTCTTGTAACTATATATTTGTAAGTCTATTTTTATAAGATTAGAAAGTGCAAGATTATGTTTAAACAGTGGGATCTATATTGTTCCTCCATTTCACTTGTTTAACTTTCAACACACATATCTGTTTATATACTCTGGAAAAACATGAACATTCGAACTGGAAGGATGAAAAATTTCCAGAATAATCAGAATTTTATCAAGTCATCTATAGGATTGATTTATATTAGCACAAAACAAAGTCACATTGATCTATGCTGTTATGCATTTTTGTTTTATTTTTTTCAGAAGGAGTCATATTCTTTCCCCACAGGCTGGTCTCGGACCAAAGTCCTCCACCTGTGCCTCTCAAACAACTATATTTATGAACATGGTCTACTAATCTTGGCCCAGCATAGTATTTCTTTATATAACTGATTGAACAAGACAGATGCATGAATTTTGTGACAAAACTCCAGGCACTGTGCTATTTATGGGTACAAATGAAGTATTACCAGGAAGATGAAGATTAGAAAATTGTAGAATGCTTTATATAGTTACTATATGTAAAAATTGCCTGTTCCATAGATAAATGCTTTGCCTAACAATTATTTGAACTCAAAGCAAAACACATAATGAGGTTTTGGAATTGATTACTTTCAAATCTTCTCACAGAATATTTGTCATTATAGTTTAATACTGTTTTCTAATAACTGGTGCAGAAAATGTTCATCTTTGCCTGGCCTGCAAGACATGGTCATTGTTGTAGGTGAGTATTTACATTTTAATTGATAGGAAGTCAGAGACCCTATCACACTCCAGTTACTCCTTTTAGTGAGACCTCTTGTTATCTCCTTTTAATGCTTTCCATGTTATTAGGAGAACCGTGTAGTGAATTAATTAGTCATCCTAATAAAATGTGACTGTTTATTAAAAGAGAATTATTAAATGGAAAATTATAGCTTATCAGTAATATGTTAGCTTTTCCACTTGGAATTAATTTCCAACATGATTTGTCTTCACAAAAGATGGTCAAACTCTTTTCATCTTCTTATTTTAGTTTTACTGTAATTTCAATTTTAAGAGTCGATTACTTTTTGTTATCCTTTCTGTAACACCTAATTTGATTGATGTAAAACTCCTAAATAACACACACACACACACACACACACACACACACATATTTGGCCTTCAGCATCATGATTTTACTGGTTAATTGACTAACAAACTATTGGTGGAGCAATAGGCCTGCAGTTTGTTTTGTGGTTCATCAAAATATTCTTTAAAAATTTTGTCAATTAGAAATATAAGTTCTTTAGCATTCAAAACTCTATTTTCAGTCATTCTCAGATTACTAGTGCTCATATTCATTTTTTGGGGAGGGGAGTTTTCAGAAAGGAAATAGGAAGATTCTCATATAGCATCCTGGATGAATTTGACAGGGAAATCTCAAAGATGGAAGAAATAGATGTACAATCATGGAGAAAAGAAAACATAAGAAGGTCTGATATATTTTGAGTTACAGAGAAAACCCTGAAAAGCAGGCCTAAGTTTAATAGGAGCAACAAACTTTACCAAACTTGCCTGGAATTCAATGCTGTTTGTCAAACTAGTAGGTTACAACATTTAAAGAGAACCCCTCCCCCCAAAAAAATCCACTAACAGACCATTCAAATAAATTTGTCTTGTTACTCACTTTTAAAAACAACTTCATTATGGTTAAATTTAGATGTAATAATTCTCACATTTTAAAAATATTGGGGATTGACATTTAATAAAAGTGTAAATTCAATGCAATCAGCATCAAGTTCAGTTTTCTTAGTCAACTCAAAACAATAAGCTACTGGAGGAGCTGGGGTAGGAAGTTAGAGTGAAATTGAGCCTGGAGATACCATTTGATTTATGTACTTAACTACATGGGAATTTCATTTCCATTATTCATGTCAAATTAATGTTTTCATTATTTAAAAAATTTAATGACTAAATATCATTTAAAAATAAAAGTCTGTGTAACTTATAACCCCTCAATACATAACCTTTACAAAATAAATTATGTGAAAAAACTAATTAAATATCAAAATGATATATTTTTAAATTCAAAATCTGTGTCTAGTTTGCTTGCTCAAATTTACCTGCCTCAAGAAGGTTGTGATTTGCTATAAATGGTTTTGACTTAACAATCTATATATCTAGAGCCAGGCACCAGTGGTTTATGCCTGTGTCCTAGCTACTCAGGAGGCTGAGATCTGAGGATCATGGTTTGAAGCCAGCACAGGCAGGAAACTCTGTGAGACTCACCTCCAATAAACTCACAAAAGCCAGAAGTAGCATTGTGGCTCAAGTATTAGAATGCTCCCCTTGAGCAAAAGAAGCTCAGGGACAGTCTCTAGGCCCAGTGTTCAAACCCCAGGACTAGCAACAACAACAATAATAACAACAGGTTTTGTGTGGTAGTCTTTGGTTAGATACTCAGGTATTTATAGATGGTTTCCTTAAACAATCTGACAGCTCATAAACATTACTGTACCGACATAGGAAAAAAAGAAAATACTAATTTTTCTGTGTTTTTAATAATCAAGTCTGAAAGTTAAGCAAATTGAGTTTCATAAAGAGGAAAATTAATATCATATATCTAATAATTTAATTTAATTCTGATGAATTTAAATTACCACTCCGCAACTGTGGTGAACTAGTCTCATTTATTAACAGTTACTATTTTGGTTTCTGATTTTGATCAGATTCTTGGGATACCGATAAATTAAACAATACTCTTTTGTGTTAAATTACTTGTACCTGGCAAAAAAGAGTGACATTGAAATGATGCATGGAGAGTAAAGAATGTAAAGTGATAAGCACTTGTTTGCAAACACTAGGTATTAAATAAACTACAATCAATCACAAAAGTTTAACAACCTGACTTTCGCCCTTGCTTTCTGTTTATCATTGATTGCTTTAGAAAACAAATATATGTAAATTTAAATGTATACATTGCATTCTCACTTGGATGAGTATGATTCAGAAAGGAAATAGGAAGCTCCACATTCACCATTCTGGTTTGATTAGCCAGGGAAATTTCAAAAGATGGGAGAATTACAAGTACAAACAATTATGAGGAAAATAAAATGGCTATATTCTGAGTTACAGAGAAAATCCTAAAAAGCAGGCCTGTGCTTTATAAGAGCATTAAACATTAGCAAACTTGCCTGGATCCTGGGAAGACGTGCGGGCAAAATAAAAGGGTTGATGATGGAAATCGCTCTTGGAGGAAAACGGATGGTGGGGGAAACACACGTTTTCCTGGACAAAAGCACACATGATTAAACACTTCCCAGCTGGGAAGCGCAATGGATTTAATGGGAATCTAAACAGAGAAAGAATTTCAAAGAAACTGTCCATCCCAGCTCATTGGGACAGGTTTCCAATATTAACTGTGTATTTCTGTGCATTTACTTGCATCAACTCCTGTGTATACCAGGAACCTACTATGACACTATTACGGCAACAGCACATAGACATCATCGTAGGGAAGGCAACAGTAAAGGTTGCCTGTGCTGAGAGAAGGTGGCGTGAGGATTGCAGAGGGAGCTTTGTTTGCAGGAATGCCTTCACCCTGTTTTTCCAAATGCCAGGAGGAAGTCATTTCTTCCTGATTGCTTCGAACGTGATGGTTGACAGCCCTTACATTTTAAGAGGGTGCTTTGGTAGTGGACGGAAAGCTGATGTAAGCGCAGACGCTGGCGGTGCATTGACTCGGTGGCTTGGTGTCTGGGTAACGATTATGGGAGCCTCTGAAATGCCATTCTGTGAAATGATAGAGGAGCAGTCAGATCTCAGGGATGCTCCCTGGGGGCCCCAGGGCAGCAGCAGGTGGCAGGTGCGTGCGACTCACCCCGCCGGCCCTGAAAGTGGATGATGACTGCTCAGTTTCGGGCCCGAAGTAAACAATAATCGAATTACTCGAGTCTCTTGCCCACTGCAGCAGGGGAGGGGAGGGAAGGGGTGGAATCAGCACAAAGAACATGGATTTTTTAGTGTCATAGCCACAGAAAAATGGCCTCTCTAACATGAAGGTGGCCAGAGACACGGCCTATGAGAGAATAGGAGGGGAAAGTGCTCTGATGAGACCTGAGCCGTCCTCCTCACAGGTGGCCCTGGTTTCATGATAAACATAAGAGCACGTGCCATACTGTCCCTGCTCTGATCCAGCTGATCACGCTCAATCACTGCACAAATCCAGTTGAGTTAGTCACTCTTTCTTGGTCTTTGTACAATTCATCTCCCCCCCCCATATTGTAATTTCTTAAAATTTCCTTTTTGTTTATAATTTATTGTTATCATAGAGTTGATATACCAAGGGGTTACACTTACGTGAATCAGGTAATGAGTATGATTTTTTCCCCCTCACTAGCTCCCAGTTTTTCCCTCCTGTCTCCACCGCACAGTTCATTTCCCAGAGTGTCTAGTGAGTACCACCGTTGTATTTGTTCTGCCTTGTTCCAGCCTTTCTGTGTCTCTCAACTCTTCCAAATACACACAAACAAGAAAAAAGGAATAGAAAACAAACATAGCAACAATGACTACTAAAAATAATGCCTCTTGTTTCCTTTTCTTGGAGTTCATTCCATATGTGATAGCTATTGAGCTGTTGTCAATCACTGCTGTGAGGATCTTCCTTTGGTCTCAGTGTGTGAATGTTGAGGGGTCTATGTGTAATTTATACAAGTTTCTTTAAGCTCCCAGTAAGTATTTGTGCAGAACTTAGACTACATCACAAACATTTCAGGCCAAGAATGACACTATACACTGCCCTGTCTGCCATCCACCTGGTGCCCAAAGTACTTCAGAAATAGTAAATGATATAGAAGCCAGCTCTGAGCAGAGGATCACATAGCTTGGGTACAAATCAGGACCCATGGAACCTTGAGTTCCCTTGCTGACACAGGTAGAAATTGTGTGGTGGGAAACATAGACACCCCTGAAATATTCCAAGGTTACAGCTCCAAAAAACCCATCCTGTTTGCATTTATTCGATATCTCCCATGGATCGTCACTGTGCACCTTGAAGTCAGGATGGATTTGTGCTCATGGTACTCTCAGAGATTGGTTGTCACTCGGTGGTATCATAAGAGAGACTATAGTAAGCGTGGTCCTTCTGGAAAAAGATCAAATGCAACATTTCAAGTATGGTTTCTACTGAGCGATGATCATTTTCACAGCACAACAGTTGAAATTTCCTAAATTGAGCCAGTATAAGCAGGACACTCGGAAGGATATGGACATATTTGTCTGAAAACATATTTATCTAAGTGGCTATGTTTTGTCTACTTCCCTTGTTGTAGCAAAGAACAACAAACACTTGCCTGTGCATTGAAAAGATTACGGGTTCGTTGTAGGTCGTTAGTCGTAATATTATACACATTTGAGGAATAACAGTAGGATTAAAAAAGGGTGAATTATCTCTGTACAATAAAAAAACAAGTGCTCATGTTAAGTAATAAGGTGAGAATTTAGATAATTCCAGAATTATTCTCATAGCACAGAGATATAAGAACGTTTTATCTGTTCTAAATACCACAGCTCCAGGAGGAACACTGTGGACTCTTTTTTTGATGTAAGGTGTTGTATAAACAGGAAGATGAAAGCAAGGTGGTATTTTTTAAAGAAACATAGATAAAAGCAAATTTACTTTAGATCAGATATAAAAAAAATCCAACAAAACATAAAAGAAAATAAACCCAGCATACTTATGCACACCAATCATAACATGGGCACCCCGTTATTAAGAAACACTGAAGCTACAGAATGTTCTCTGGTTTTACCGTTGTGCTGCTGCCACGGAAGTACTGAGTTACGTCTCCAGCCTGCAGTTCCACATTGGAAAGTTTGGAGTAAGCTCTGTAAACTTTTTGTCTCTTTCTTCATTTAAACATATTTTAGTCTCAGAAAAGCATGGCCCTTTCAAATGGTAGCTTGGAGCTCCCGTCCTTGGGTTGTGAGTGGTGACAAAATCCATCACATTTGATGTTTCCATAATGAAACGAAATTGTTGCCTCTCCTGTGCGCTGAGACCATTGCTATGGCTGGGCTGAAGAAGCTATAATTCACAGAATAGGCTGTCTCTCATCACAAAGTACTCTCACCTCTGCTTGGGCTTCTAGACTCCTATCTGAATTCTGGCAATAGTCACAGATTAACTGTCATTTCTAATAATAAAGTCAGTATAGATGGGAGCATTATCCAAATACAACTTGTTGAATTTCCTGTATCTAGGTGGACATCTATAGCCCCCCCCCACACACACATTGTACTTGTAAACAGGCCACGAATCTCCATGCAGCCTTCTCTGCCATTGTTTTCCTCTTGGTAAAAGAGTTCCGGAGATTTCAAGAACTGACTTTATTGTGAATCTAACTTCCAGAAACAGACCTTCCCTGCCCCAGGCCATTGTGCTAATTTGGTAAGGCCTCCCCACCTTGAGCCTGCCTGCCACAGCTGGGCTGAATCCTGGTGTCATCAGCTGTGGCTACATGCCAGCCTAAGCTTAAATTCATCCCGGTGCCGGCCTGAATCCTAGAGAGAAGTGGACTACTCTTGTACAACACTTAACCAAATAAGATGTGCAGAATGTGGGCATTACCAAGACACTTAAGCAAGGGGTGTCACCAATTAAGCAGCACCTACAAACCAGGAAGGTGGAGAGGAGCTCGTGGTGCTGGGTTTGCCAAGTGGAGTCTTGGTAGCCAAGCTGCAAGAATCCGGGTGTTCGTCTAGTGAAGGCTAAAGGGGAATTAGTACCTCAAACCTTCCTCCACCCTCCTTTGGCTTTGGGGGAGCCCTGTTCAGAGTTTAGGTACAGGGAAGGCATGGCCCGGTCCTTAGAAGTCAACCTTGCATCCAGAAAGCATGGGAGAGGACTGCGGAAGAGCAATGTGAGCACGCGTAGAGGAGCAGGAGGACCCCCACGCACCACAGTTACCTCCCTCTGCTCTGCAGCTCTCAGGCATTTCAGGCATGCCCTCTGGAAAACCTAAAACAAAATCCATTCCTATTGACCACAAAATCTAGGACTGTCAAGTTTCCAAATGGCTCCTTCAGTGACCAATTTTCAAAGCATGATCTGGAAGCTATGTAGCACTGCGAGGATGGCCTTGGTTCTTCTTTTCAGTTTCACTTGCCGTCCGTCTCTATGTTGCCCCAGATATCACCACACCTGGCAGCTTTCACTGAATTGTCCCTGCTTCACCTGGCCACTGTACCTTTACCAAAGCCTTTTCCCACTCCGGATGCTGCCCCTGTTTCCTCGTTGTCAGTCCCCCAATCTTTCATGCCGGCTTGTTTTCTTTTCTCTGTGCCCTCCCTGCCCCAGGAGATGAATGTGGTGAAATGCATCAACCTCTCTCTTCTTTCTCTGAATATGCTGGACCTGACTGATATACTTATATATACTTAAATATTCTTATTTCTTCTTTACCCTCCCTTTCCCATGAACTGTACTACAGTTTGCAGATTTTGCTCTGTGCTGCCTGGTGGTTATTCAATCTCTCACACTGAACTTCGATTTCCTTGTTTGTCTGCTCATCTGCATAATAAATTTTAAGCTCCCGAAAGGCATTGGCCACGCCGCATTACCCATGATCTGTCATGTAAATATCACATGCCCTGCATGCAGTACAGTTCTTTGCTCATTGTGAGGATGGATGATGGAGAATGCAAGAGAGCTTTGGGGTCCTTAAGTCAGAAGAGTAAATCAGCATAAAACTGCAATTTATGAGGTTGGCTGCATTTTCTCTTTCCCTTCCAGCTATTTGGAGGCTAAATGAAAGGTAAGAGTGATTTGGAAGGGCTTGAGCTGTCTGATTTTTTTTTCTGGAGTCCAATACTAACAGGAGCTGACTTTTTCTTTTCAATACTAGACCTTGGATGAAATATGTTCCATCCTATGGAAGGCGCACACCATGGCTGCAAAGACAAAAGTAAGCTAGAAATGATGATGGATGACTAACAAAGTTCTGCTTTAGTGTGATGTCAGAAAAAACAGGCAATACAGCAATTTCTTCTGTACCTGTATCACTGCAAACTTTTCTGCATGCATTTGCCCCAGGAATTTCTCAATGATACTCGTCGAATTTAGGGGCGTGGGTCAATTTCCTAATGGCTTCAACATGATCATGTCTCCTTGCTAAGTCAACCCGAAGTTGTCCAAGTATTTTAGGGAATAAGTTGGTAGCCTTTTTTCCCCAAATTTTGAAATCATTCACTTTGGACCCTAGAAGGATGAATAGTATACCAAAACCATAGCAGTCATAACTGAAGTTATGACTGTGGTATGCAGAATACTATGTTCTCCTCTGTTATGATTCTCCCTCAGCTTCTAGTGAAATGAGTTACTTATTGTTGACTTGAGATTCTGAAGAGATCACAAAAGTATGCATGCAAATATATCAAATATATGGTACATTTTTTTTTTTACCACAGGTAATGATTGTTTATAGTATCCAAAGAGTAGTAAGACATTTGAATAATTCTGACTAGGGATAGAGGTGGCCATCCTAAGTGGAGAGGTGAGGTACTTCCCTTGGCCCTAAGTCCTTGGCCTAGCAACTAGGTGGTAAACGCTTGTTCCCTTCTGCCCAGGGAGCTGACATCTGTCAGACCTACAGCCTTGCTCTCGTGTACAGACCCTGAGGCCCAGAACACAGCCCCTCAGCACTCAAGGGCAGGGCACTCAGCTTCTTAACTCTATTTCTTCCCTTCTTTCCCCTCCTCATTACTACTATTGTTTATCTTCTCATTTCTCTCTCTTTCCTGGAATGTTGAAGAATATCATCAGAGTTGAGGAGCCATCTTACAATAAATCATCCTCAGCTTTATGTTGTCTTTATCTTCCCCTGATGCAGTGGCTCTCACATCTGAGCTTCAATCATGCCAAGTGAGCACTGGTTAAAATACAATATCTTTACAATAAAAATATATATTAAAAAATAAAATACAGATTTCTGAGACTCAATGCCAGCATCTCCGAGACCCTTGTTCAGTGATGGAACCCATGGATTGAAACGTCTAACCAATTCAAAGCAGCACAGCCAGGCTGAGAAGCATACATTAGAAACCACTGTTTGAACGCATGCGTGTTTTATATGACATTTATAAATAGTAAGTACAATGCATAACCTATATTAGAGAATCCATTGCTACTAATGTTTATATCAAACTTTCTGCTACGCCTTCTTTCATGCTCTTTGTATTTATCAACTAATTCCATCTTCAAAACAATAATGCTAAATATTTGTCACTACCTCTGTCTTACATAGGGAGGAACAGAATCACAGAAGGAACTACTGCATTGCCCAAAATAACTAAGCTAACAAGTGGCCCTGTAGTCTATGTCCAGTGGAGGACAGAGATTCAGGTCTACTCTTTTAACCGCACAGTTCTACTTTTTTGCACAGCCCTTGACGGGAATGTTTGATCCCAGAGTTTGTATCCTAGCTGACCATGGAAAAATAGCAAGTGTTATTTTTCTTTTCCTTGGCTTTGAGACAGTCTGTCTATGTAGCCCGGGCAGATCTCAGACTCATGATCTTCCTGACTCAGCCGTCCAAATGCTGGGGCTACAGGTCTGCTCCATCACACCTGGCTGGATGCAACCCTTCCATTCTATATCATCTTAGGATAAACATGAACCACGAGATAGTTATGTACTTTGTACAATAACCAAATAAAACCTTAAGGATAGTTTTAATGTAAAGAACTTTGCATTTGAATACATTTTGATTTTACTTTTCTGATATTGTAAAGCTTATAAAATACTATGCTTACTATACATACAATAAAAATTTAATAATCATAATCATATCAGAATCATTGTCAATAAGTATGGAAATCATTTTCTTTAATTTTGTTAACATTAAAGTACTACTATGATTTCATATTATTTTATACCTTAATACTGTTATTATGGATTTGCTATTTTATTAAATATTGTAATGATTTTTAATTATTTAATATCATTTTATTTGATCTAAAATTTGTAAAACTAGCATTTCTGAAAACATTTTTCTTTGTTGGAATTATAACTCTGTAATAAACTTTAGAATGAATTATTTAAGGGCATGGATAAATTCATATAAGTGTTTCATTAAAAAATTTTCCTGATAACTATCTTATTTCAGACACTTCTATGTATTTTCTAAAAACCACCATCAAAATCTTACAATGAAGTCATTGAGTTTAAATCTTATACATATATCTATGTATTATGAAAGGACTCTTTCCATGGTGAAATCATTTCAAAATGATATCTTTGAACTTCAATTATCATTGATTGGCATAAGTGGCTTGAGGACAAGGGTGTTTAAAGAAAAATTACATCAAGGGAAAGGCTACCTTACTAAAACTCAAACATTCCAGAGGATGGTTCTTTTTATTCTATTATAATGCTTCTTTAATTAATCACAGAGACCATTATTTACAAATACCATGTATGTAACCAAACCCACAGACCTGGCCAAGAATATTCTGGGTTTATTTTGTACTGAACATTGAACTTTACATATCTGTTTCCATGAATTTCAACATGAATTTCAACAGGTTTAGATTATGTTGCTTCATTGTTTAAGAGCTGGTATGTAAAAAAACTGGATTTTGTTGACATTCAATAAATAAATAGTTGAACAGATAGATGGTTATGTTATGATTTACTCATCATATCCAAATTTTCTCTAATGTGAATGTCCAATAAATGTCTTGTACGCAGAATCTGGCATTTGTATCTGAAATGTAGGCAATCACAGAGACCAAGACCCAGCTTTACTTCAATTTTTTACTTATTTGTCATTTCATTGGCTGGAAATTTTTCTTGCTCTATAAAATATGCATTCTTTAATAGATGAACAGAAGATACCCTCTAGCATTAGATATTTCTGATTTATTGTCTTAATACCATCAGCATGTCCATTATATGTTCAAAAATAAAGTGAATGCTCAACTTTACTGATGGTGGTATTTTGCAAATATTTTCAGCAGAAGATGTACAGTATATAAAAAAGGCTTATACCTTTATCTTTAATTAGTGTCTATTTTACCAATTTGTTTTGATTCTTTTATTATATGATCTGGTTGGGAAGACAGAATTCACATATACTAAGCAAACTGAAAAAGTATGCTGAAAAGCAATGACAGGATTTTAAGTACGAAGTAATAAAAATAAACAATGCTGAGAGATTGAACACATTTTCTTGTTTACATTCAAAAATTGGATTTCTTGCTCATTTTCAGCTCCATATATTTGAAACAACATGTCTCCAACCAAATTATGATTCTGAGCCAAGCAAATACTGCAAGGAAAGGTCATCCTGTAGAAATAACAGTATTTACACTTCCTCTCCTCCCAGTGAGTCAATGCCCAGATTCTAATCCCTCCTTCATTTAGATAGGAGAGGATAAAGGAAATTGTATTGTAATTTTTACATGTGCACTTTTTTTGGCTCAGAGTAAAATCAATTATTGTCAGAGATTTCACAGAGCTGCTTTATGTGAATAGAGAATGCAGCCAGGTTATTAACCAAATGTAATAGACTGTTCAGTTCAGACCAATTGAGTCTCAATTTGATGTCTAGTAAACTTCAAAAAGGCTGTCAATTAGGTCACCAAATTTAAAGGGAGTGAGAAAAATAGACATGGGCCCTTCCAACAGAAAGGATTATGCTACAGCATATACTCTATTTTACTAAAATGATAATTAATATATGCACCTTGGCTCCCTCCTTTTCACGGTCCCTGACAGGGCACTGTGTCACTGGAGCATTGCAAAGAGATCAGCCGATGGTTGGTTATAATTTTCCTTCTGCACATGCCATTGTTTACATTTGTTGTAGTGGTTTTTATTTGTCAGCCAAACATTGTAGTTAGCATTGACTAAAATGTGAGGAACATAGCTTTTGACCTTTTCTGCTTGTCTCAGACATACTAGTTATTGCAAATAAGGGAAACCATGGGACCTATGTTTCTTTGGACCTGGCTGGCTTCTCTTAATGTAAATTTCCCAAGTCTTTCCATTTCCTAACAAATGGGGTGAAGTCATTCTTTCTGATGGAGGCATAGAATTCCACTATACATATATAGATATGTATATATATATATATATATATATATATATATATATATATATATATCACGTTTTCTTGATCCATTCATTTACAGAAGGGCATCTGGGTTGGTTCCATATCTTAGCTATGGTAAATAATGCTGCAATAAACATAGATGTGCTGGTGGCTTTAGTATGGCCTTGTTTGTGATCATTTGGGTAAATGCCCAAAAGTGGGATTGCTGGGTCATAGGGGAGCTCTATGACCATATAAGATGATGCTAAGTGAAATGAACCCCAAGATAGGGACAGAAGAAGTTTTATTTTTCTTGCTGTTGTTTTTAATGTACTTATAATGTACTGTGTGATTTTTTTTTGCATGTTCTTCCCCCATGGTACAACTCCTGTTGTCACTGTATTTGATTCTGGTGCCCTGCATCTTGTATATGCATCTTTCTAACTTGGGGAGGGGAAAGGAAATAAAATGCTGAAATAAGGATACAGGCCGACCCATTGTAACAACGAGATGTACAAGACACCATGTTGAAAATGAACTTTACAATTTCAAGAGGGGGGGAGGGAGGATTTGGGGAGGTGGGGAGGGAAGGGATGGTAGCGGAAAAACAAAGGAGTTAACAATGCTCAATAGGAAATGTACTCATTACCTTACTCATGTAACTGTAACCCCTCTCTACAGTATCTTTACAGTAAAAATATGTATTAAAAAAGAAATACAAAAAGAAGAAAATGTGAGGGACAAAATATGTTTCCTATGTCTTGCAGTCTTTCTGTCTATTTCTCCTACGTAGCCAGAGCAGTAAATGGACTCCTGAATTATTTCTTCCGGAGACTCCTAGCTAAGAAGGTTTCTACTTCCCATAATATTTAATAGGGAAAAATGCTGAGGGTCATTCTTTTACTTTATGTTCTTACTATTACTGGGTACCAGAATATGAAAACTAAAAACTGAAGAAGAGAAACCTGCCTCTTGGCAAAACTGACAAAGATAAATGTAGTCCCTAATAAATATTTACACTCAAAATTGACATTTTCCCTCAAAGAGAAAAGAAATACATCTAAGCCTCAAACTGAAACATTTATGATTTATTTTTATTTTTATATTTTATGTTACATTTACATTTTGCATTGTGTATCTTCTTATATATTATCGATGTATTTTGTGGCTCTGAGGATGGGACTCAACTTCCCACACTTGCTAGGCCATCCTCTTCCACTGAGCTGGGACACAATCCTTTTGCTTTCAGTTTGTTTTCCAGATAAGCTTGCTCACTAACTTTTTCGGGGACAACTTCGGACCCCGATTCTTCTATCTCCTCCTCCTCCCAAATAGTTGTGGACCACTATGCCCAACCTTCAAGTGATATTTAAACCTAAATTTTGATTGGCACTCTGTTTTCATTTTCCTTTCAATAATAGGGGCTAGACTTTTGCAGCTGAATGGCTTTAGATCTGATTTATACAAAAAGAAGGTACATGCTGCTGACACCCAAGAAAGGATTAGAGTGTTTTATGAGAGAGAGTTGCAGAATCAGAAAGCGGTTAAGCCTGCATGAGTTCTGATGAGCTCATAACAAACATCCTCATAGCATTAGGTGCGTCAGAACGATAAGTTCTCCCAGTGTGCTTTGGGACAAAGTTGATCTCTTCTCACAACCCAACCTTGAGACAGAACAATCTGTTGATGCCTATCTTCTGTTTCCAACTTCCTAGCTATTCAACTCCATGCTCTGCCATTTTCCCAGTGCTATAATGGCACTGTGGTGACACCATCTGCATTTTCCCAGGTCTATCTTTGCTAATGTTCATATATAGAGTCCACATGGTTTACATCACCAACAGGAAACTTGGCTCACAATGTCAAACTGGGTGCAGAATGATGTATGCTGCTCATTCTACACAAACATAACACAGATACCTAAACATTAGCAGTACAAACTGTATTTTTTAAGGTTTTATTTTTTAATTGTTTTGTTTTATGCTTTTATTGTAAAAATAGTGTACAGAGGGTTACAGTTACATGAGTTAGGTAATGAGTACATTTCCTATCAAGCATTGTTACCCCCTCCTTTGTTTTCCCCTACCATCCCTTCCCTCCCCACCTCCCCAACTCCCCTTTCTCCCCCAAGTTGTAAAGTTAATTTTCAACGTAGTGTCTTGTACATCTCATTGTTACAGTGGGTGAACCTGTATCCTTATTTCAGCATTTTGTTATTTCTCTTCCCCTCCCCAAATTAGAAAAATGTATATACAAGATGCAGGGCACTGATATCAAATACAGTGAAAACAGGGGAAATACGGTGGGAGAAGAACATACAAGAGAAACAAAAAAAATCACATAGTACATTGTAGATACATTATAAACAGTAGCAAGAAAGAAAAACAAGTTGTGACCCTGTCTTGGGATTCATTTCTCTTAACATCATCTTATATGGTCATATGTACATAGCTTTTTATCTTTTCTGCTTGTTCTTGACTTATACTAGTTATTGCAAATAAGGGAAACCATGGGACCTATGTTTCTTTGGGCCTGGCTTACTTCACTTAATATAATTTTTTCCAAGTATTTTCATTCCTACAAATGGGGTAATGTCATTCTTTCTGATGGAGGCATAGAATTCCATGTGTGTATATACCACATTTTTTTGATCCATTCATCTACTGGGAACCCTACTACATTGTTGGTGGGAGTGTAAACTTGTTCAACCACTTTGGAAAGCAGTATGGAGATTCCTCAAAAGGCTCCATATAGAACTCCCCTATGACCCAGCAATCCCACTTTTGGGCATTTACCCAAATGATCACAAACAAGACCATACTAAAGCTACCAGCACAACTATGTTTACTGCAGCATTGTTTACGATAACTAAGATATGGAACCAACCCAGTACAAACTGTATTGAAAGAGTTACATTTAAGCTGACCATTTTCCATTTCTTTCTTTTTATAAAAGAAGGAGAAGTCTGAAGCTTCATGAAGTCTGTGTCACTCTCTTTAAGAATAATTACCTAAGGACTAAATATATTGAGTAGTATGACACAGGATATTAGGATTCCAGCCAATACTTTCACCAATGGAATTTACTAACCTCAACGTTGTTGTATTGCTTGACAGGAAAAGTAACAGGTCTAACAAGGAAAATTCAAATGAATTGTTCCATTGCAATGGTTTGTATTCTTACTTGCCCAATGGCCACATACATGACGAGTACTAACCCAGCTGGATGGTGAAAAGCAAAGTAACCAACAGGTCAAAAAGAAGGTCGCTGTTGTCATCTCTTTAGGAGATCTTTCCAGAATGGTCCACACCCATTTTCCAACAATGTGGTGTACTTCCTCCATTTCCAGTGTCTTTTCTCAACCCTGAGTACCTACAGGTTAGGGCTGCTTGCTGCAATTTGAATGTGTCTTCTCCATATTCTAGAGATGCCAGTGTCATAGTATGGAGGGCAAAGCTGTAAGCGGTGAATCAGCTATGCCAGTGCTCCCTTCTGAGTAGGAGGAGATGTTCTGGAAAGTACTGGTGGCAGGCTGGAGTTCTTCCCTTTGCCCTCTGCCCTCTCCCACTCCTCTGCAGGGGGCAGTGTTTTCAAGATGCCATGGAAATGAACTTTACAACTATTGGGGTGGGAGAGAAGAGAGGGAGGTCGAGGAGGGAAGGAATGGTAGGAGAAAAACAAAGGAGGGGATGACAATGCTGGAGAAGAAATGTCCTCCTTGCCTTACTCAGGTAACTGTAGCCCCTCTGTACAGCAGCTTTACGATAAAATAACTTTCTTAAAAAGAGAAGCATTCAGACCAAGCCCTCACCAGCTACTTGCCTTGATCTTGAGCTTCACAGCCTCCAGAACTGTGAGACATGAACTTCCGCCTGGTGTGACACCTTGTTCACCTACGCGTCAATCCCCTTTCTCTTCGCTAATTCCCAATCACCTTTCTTGCGCAGTTCTTCCTGGACTGCCCTGCTGCCAGGATCAAGCATTCCTTTCATCTTCTCAGCATACAGTGATTCCTTAATAAACTAAGATTAAAACAGTGTTGCCTATCTAAATGTCATGGTTTTCTCCTTTTTTATGATTCTTATAGATGTGTTGCAGTGGCAAAACCCGTCTTAATCACAACTTGCAGATTTGAGTTTGGGATGTTATTTCCCTTTAAACATTGCTAGCATTTTATTCTGGGAGATTTTTTCCTTTAGTGGAAAAAAAATAGTAGAAATTGGCATCTTACCAAGGAGACTGATTCAGCAAGAATGCACCTGGCAAATCCAGATGATTCTCCCTTATACTTTTAGGTTTTTCTGCTGTGAAAGCTATTATGGGTCACAAAGTAGCTGGGGACAAAGTGCTCATGCAAATTAGATTTTACTTGCTAAGTGTCCTATATCGCTCAATGCCGATTCTTTCTGCAGATATACAAGTCCTTCCTATCTCTTGATATGGAAATCATGGAAGTCTACTTTCTGTTTTATTTTTAGTACCTCCCCTGTAAGTTCTGGTATTAGTAGAATTAAGCCTACCAGATGAGTCATTGTTTCAGTTAAATCTTTCCAGGTAGATGAGTTTAAAGATAGAAACGTCATTGTATAAATATGGAGCCAAATTCAGTAAGAGACTGAGTACATTAAAATATGTTGAGGTGAGATTTCTCTAAGAGTCAAAACCTTTAAGACTAGTATTCATCAGGCCTTGGTAAAAACACTTCAGATATTTTTTCAGCTCTTGGCTGAGACTCAAGTGCACCAGTGTCTTAGAAATAATGTACAACACACTGAAATTCATGGAGTCGGACAGTGTATGAGCAGCAATGCCAAATGATGTATGTTTTATTCATTTCACTACCAAAATAATTTAATAAAGTAGATACAATTTTTATATTCTAGATAGAGAAACAAAAGCTAAGATTAACTGCTTCTCAAAGTCACAAACCTTATAAGTGTCTCCAATCTCCACATATATGCTTATTGTACCTATCGAATTAAATTTTGATTATGGTTGGCAGACCATTGAAATGCTTGTTATGCCATTATTATCATTATGAGTTAGGATCACTGAGCATCAAACCAGATTTTTATGGATTATTTTTAATGTGACATTGAGAATCTATAAACACAATGTAAACAGGACACAATCCCCTTATGTCCCCAGTATTTCTTTGCTGGATGAAAAATAAATGAAAATAAAGATATCTTAGTTATCAATCCCTTTAAGATCACCGGAGGGAACAATATATAACTTAGAGAACAAAGTCATAGGTGAAATCTCAGTCTCTGTGTCACAAAGGTCTACAAATGATTTTTAATCTTTCCACACTGGGATGTGAATTTTGGAAAAACAACAACAAACCTTTCAGAGATTCAGCATTTTGGCTCCTGATTTTTGCTGATTTGTGTAGGTCAGGTGTTTGTGGTTGTGTGTTCTCTGGCTGTGGTATGTTTGTTGAGAATATGAAGAAGGATTTCAAATTAGTATTGAATGCAGGAGATCACGCTATGCTGTGGGTTACAGAGAATTTATAACTGTCCAGTGCCAAAGAATGTTGGTATATTTTACCATCACATTACTGAAGGAAAATGTCAGTGGCTCAAATGGCAAGTCAATCTTTGTGTATGATTCTTGAAGACGTCAAATAATGAATTACACAGCACCAATGTTTATAATTTTCATAAATCACAATTCAAAATCACTTTGTCAGGGAAAAATATATTCATTCCCAAAGTTCTTTCTGGAAGAAAACAAACTGTGTATACTGATTATAATTTAATATGTTCCACTAAGTTCTACTTAGAAAATTGTCTTTTAAAAATGTTGTATCCATTGTACATATCAGGTTTTAAATAGATTATCTAGAAAGTTATGTGAAATATGTAAACTCAAAAATAATATTTATTGGGATATCAAGTATTATAACACATTAAAGAATTAAAATGCTATGGGTGAAAGAATTCATTTATTGAAATTACTATTCATAAACATAGGATACTGCTTTAATGAATTAAATTATGATATTTCATGCATTGGTATGAAGTACTTCAATCATATTCAACTTTCTTCTTACTGGTCCCTGATTTCTGCCTCTCAACCTGAAAACACTCCCACTTTTACACTCAGACCATTTGGTATGTATGTGTGTGTATGTGTTAGTACCAGGACTTGAACTCAGGACCGTGAACTTTCAGTTGGCTTGCTTACTGAATGAAGTCGCTGCTCTGCCCCTTGAGCCAGGACTCCTGTCTTCCAAATGGTTTGTTGGTTAATTGAGGTCAATGAGTTTTGCAGACTTTTTATATAGGTTCGAGCCCTGAACTTGCAGGTCTCATGCTCAGGAATACCCAGGGCTGCAAGTGTAAACCCCCACTGCCACATTCAGACATTTTTAATGTTTTAATAAGTGGAGATTCTACCTATGATAATATCTTTCAGAACCTGCCTTATTTCATTTAACCTAATGATCTCCAGCTCCATCCATTCTTTGGAAAATGCTGGAATGTAATTCTTTTTTATACAATGTGTACTATTCAGCTTCATCTGTTTTGATCTTGAAGTTCTGGAATATTTACTTTTTTTGTAGATTCTCTTCTCTTCTTCTCCCTTCTCATTCCTCCAATTGAGAAATCCTTTTGGTATTTTAGACATGGCGCAAAGCAATATCGAGAGCATGTCCACAGAGAAATTAAAAGACACTGAGAAAATTCTCACCTTGAATAAAAACGATCAGGGAGCAAGCTGCAATAATACATATGAGTAAAGATAAGAGAACTGTGTATATTTATAAACTAAACTATCTATATAGTTTAATTTATATTTGTAAACACATTTATAAATATAAATTGAATATAAATATAAATAAATATACATATAAGTTTAATTTATAAGTATGGGGAATATATTTGTTGTTTCATAATTCTAACTAAAAACATTTTCTTTTCTAGTAGAAGCAGCATATTAAGAAACAAATCTAAACATCACTTAAAAACATTCATAGTGGACATGATACTTGTCCTCCAAGGACTGTTTCTCTCCCCATGAACTGTATAACCCACTTCAGGGGATTTCAAGATCACCGCTATTTGAATAAAAGGGTGTAGCGCTCCTGAACTCGCATAATTTCCCACAAGAAAAATGGAATAAGAATTATGTAAGTACAGTGTCAAAACGGATGCAATTATTCTTGAGGCCACGCCTGGGAAGGAATAGGAAGGCAGGTTCCTCCCAAGTCAGGCTGTCCTCCCCCTGAGCGTGTCTCTACACTTGAACTTAAATGAGCACTTTAGAATGAGACCCCAGCATGCCAATTATTCATGGCCAGTGAAAAGATTTAACAATGAAATCAGTAGAATATTGCTGCCAGACTGAAGCAGGATATGACAATGAGAGGACAGGCAAACCCGGAGAAAAGCACGTGTGGCTGCACTGTGCGGCTTCCCCTCCGGCCTTCGGAGAAGCTAAGCAATTGGGGGAAAAATAAAATGTGCTTTGAGACAGTAATTATTCTAAATGTGCAAAGCACTTTTATTAAGTTGATGTGTGCTGGAAAATGTCTCCTTTCCAAATAAAGAGCCTTGGAAGGGATCTTCAGAAGCCCTTTAGTTTCCATGGAAAAGCTTTTGTTCTCCCTAGGATCGTATTTATACGGTTACAATTAATATTAGTCATGAAGTCCTTTCAAATTCCATTGTTGTCTAACAGTATCCTGACATTTTCTTCTGAGCAGTCAAAACAGTATGTGATTTTATCTTTTTCTCTGATTTGCTTTCCGGCCATAGTTTCCCACCCTTCTCACAATCACACCCAAGTGTTAGCCACCACGACGTCCACAGAGGGGAAATCCTTTTCCTTCCCTTCGTCTCCTCCTCTGCTCTTCTCTCTCCCGCCTCTCCTTCCCTCCCCTTATCCATTCTCTGCATTCCTCCCTCCCTCCCTCTTATAAATTTTGTGGGAGATAGTCTAATAACGTTCATTCATGAGTTGGATGTTATTTCAATGAAAATGAATTTTTTAAAAGTATATGAGTTACTGAGCATTTGTTTTATAATTACAGTTAAAAATGCAAAACTCTAGTCAGTCTCCTGTGTAGGCATCTGTAAATTCACCTAAATAATTTAGGCTACTTTTTATTGAATATCAGCATTTTGCAAAATGGGCACTTCTCGAAGGAAAACATACTGTTTGGGTATAAATTATGGCATGAGTAAAAATCCAGTTATAATATTTAAAAGCTAAAAATAGGTGAAGCTAGAAAAAAAGTGAAATGCATGCCACTGATAATTTTTGCTATTTAATGTGTCAATTGCATTTGTTATATAAAAGTGATTAATCACCAAAATTTAGTGGCCATAAGTAAGCACAGGGCATCAACTGCACTGTGAGAAAATTGTCTGTGATTGAATCAATGTTTGTTCTCACATTTTACTGTGTAAGCAGGTTTCGACACTGGGCTACACTTTTCCTGACAGATGTGGCAGTCATAAAACTAAGATGCTATTGCAAATTTTCAATGAAGAGCTATATAGGTGTTCTAGCAACAATCTGTTCCGTGAAACAATTTCTATGTGTCTACACATGACAGAAAACTCACAAACATAAACATGAATAGTACAAAAGTCCAAATTAATTGTAATTTATGAAAATATACTTACTGTGGAGTTAAAATACAAATATGAAAAATGCTTTAGTTCACTGACATAATCTCTGTCTTGTCTAATTCTTTGAAAGAGAAATGTCTAAATTATAACAGATATTACTGGGCAGTTATAGGTCTGAGAGCAGCAAATACATAAAATATTTAGGCAAATTGAAAATAAATGGAAATATACCCATAAATGACATTTATCAAAGCATAAAGAAGTTCTGAATATTTCAAGGAAGTGAAATAAAAATGTATAGAACCAGAAATCAATTTTAAGAAGACAATAAAGTGTCATAATGAAGAGATATTTGTATACAGTATAGAATATATATGATTATAAATTAATAACTCATTTCAGGTTAATTAAGACATGATGAAGAGGAGTATAAACAAGTATTTCACACTAATGAGGAGAAGCAAGGAATCTAAAAGCCCTATTATTCTGTATGATTTTAGGTAGCTAACTCTGGTGATTCTGGAGTTCTAGACATTCTCCTTTGAATTCAAGTCCATTTCTTTATCACTGTAGGACAACACTGGGGATGCTTTCCTTGGGATAGATCAAATGTTTGCTTTTACATTCTGAAGCAGATTTCTCTATAAAAGCCTAGCAACTAGCTAATATAATAAATGAGGGCGGATAAAACACAGGGCAGTATTATAAGGCCATAAGCCAATGGAACTCTAGTTTAATGCTGACTAGAGTACTTACTACTACTTATAATAAGAACTTACTTACTACTTACATTTAGTACTTATATTAATACCCATTAGTGTAACCCATCACTAATGGATACATTTTTAAGTTCTTGTATAAAAATTATTAGTTAGAAAAATTATTAGGAGCAACAGGTCTATGAGTCTTGTGTTTTGTGCATATGCAAACAAAATGTAAATTCATTAAAAGCATGGCACCATCACAATTGAGAACATGAGAAACCTGCCATTTGAGATAAAATGTCAATTAAATGAGACTTGATGTTGTGTTAGTCATGGAGTTGAATCCGTTTTATTTTTTTTACCCCCCAATTAAATAAAAATAATTTTACAGTATTTTAAATTTTTTTCCTTTTTGCAAGGCAAATTTGGAAATTTATTTCCAAGTATTTCTGGATTATCAGTTTGGAACCATCTGTTTATAATTGATGCATTCTTCCTTAAGTATTGGTCTTGAACATCGATTTCTGCCATGTCTCCCTCTGCGTGGTTGTGTTGGGCATTTTCTTAAACTGCATTGTCTAACCGCATGAGGTCTTAGCAATCCTGCTCTTACACTATGTGCTTAAGGAAGCTCAAAACACATCCACACCAAAAACTTCTCTTGGATGCATAAAACATTTTCCCTCTGTTTCTTTCTTCTACTTAGCTATCCTTTCTTCTACTTTATATGTGTCTCTTTCCTTTCTTTCTCTCTCTTTTTCCTTCCCTCCCTCCTTCTTTTCTTTTCTTTGCTTCATTTCTCATTTGTCTCTTCCATTTGTTTTCCTTGGTCTCTCCTTTCACTTCCTTCCTCCCTCCTCCCTTCTCTCCCTTTTTTCCTTCTTTCCTTCCCTCCCTCCCTCCCTCCCTATTTCCCTCCCTCCCTCCCTCCCTCCCTCTTTCCTTCCTTCCTTCCTTCCTTCCTTCCTTCCTTCTTTCCTTCCTTCCTTCCTTCCTTCCTTCCTTCCTTCCTTCCTTCCTTCCTTCCTTCCTTCCTTCCTTCCTTCCCTCCCTCAAATTGCACTATTTAGGGGAGGGGATATATGATGTTGAAAATCAATAATGAGAAGGAGCATACTCATTTTTTCTGGTTTAATAAAAAAAGATGTTTGTTTATTTTGTAGGTAACAGATCCACACATTGACTTGACATGTATTTTGTAATTTTTCACCAGTACACTTTTCTGATTAATTACAACCCAATTCTGCTGTAAGGTACACAGATGAAAAGAAGTTGTTTCTGAAATCAGTGCGCTGTTCCACTGTGAGATTAAAATTTTGTAAAATTCCTAGTAGAAATTCTGTGAAGAAAGTCCTTTCAAGTTCGTAGTCTTGTCATATAAGTGTCAATATTTTTGTTTTATTATTTTTATTTAATAAATGCACCACTTGCTGCAGTTGATTGATAAAATAAATTATTACATTCTATGCAGATAATATTCCTTGAATTCTGAGACTAAACACCATATGGTGTTTTATAACATTTCTAGATTCCATTTGCCAGTATTATCAAATTAATCTATAATTCCATTTTCTTATACCATTCTTGTCAAGTTTAAGTTTCAGTAATTTACTCTGTAATTATTTGCCAGGAAAAATAATCTTTTGAGTTCATCTAAAATACTTACAATGCCATTTCTTATGGTGTTGACAACATTCACTGATGAAATGCCATGATAAAACTAGATTCCCTTGTTTCCAGGAAAATGCAAGAATTTGATCAATAAGTTCAATATTTAATAACAATAAATGTTCCATCAGTGGTTTCTTTAAAAAAAAAACATTTGAATGAAGGTCTGAAAATCACTTGTCTAGAAAACTGGTTATCATCTAAATTTAAAATTTTAGTGGATTCAAATATTTTTTTAAATTTTTACTTAGGTTTTGAAGTGCTCTAGGTAACAACTGTGTTTTTTTTTAAATTTTTACGTTATTCACTTAAGCATACTGTCTCTCATTTCCTGAGCACTTCTTGTCATGCACTGTGATTTGACTGAGAAATGTGGAATCTTTGGGTCCCTGGGCCTTAGGAAGTGGCCTTAGGAGTCTGATCTTTTTCTCTCTCAAGACTCCGATGCCCAACAGCCTTTGTCTGCATTCAGACAGGGGGCTTGGCCACAGCTGCGTTGCTTGTGTATAGGGGTTATTTCTGGTCAGTGATGTCTGACATCATAACCGAACACGCCAGTTTGCTTCACTTACTAAGAACATGAGTTTTCTCTCACTGCTATATTGAAAATACCTGAAGCAAATGACAATGAAGAATTTCAAGTGACAAGTTAAAGAACTGCTTCTCTGTCAAATCAGTCGTGGTGGGTAAAAATAAGGATGAGTGTTAAGAGTTAATGTGCACACACTATTTTTTATCAGATATATGTTGTTTGTTTTTATTCAGTCACAATGTTTTTAAAGAATTAGGTAGGTAGCTAAAACAGAAACACTTTTATTTTCCAAGATTAATGATGGTCCTTGGGTGTCGATTTGGCAAATGTAAGTTACTGTGTTGAAATGGTAACTTACATAAAGCTATTTCAAATGACCCATACAGTTAGTGCAATTTTAGAAGTGTCTAATATAGTCTCAAAAATATTTAGGAGGAAGTAGGTCACTCTGAAAGCAAACCTATCTTCCAAAAGAAAAAAAAATGGTGTTAAAGAATGACTCAGCCATGGGAACCAAAGAATGACCCTATTTCCATTCAGTTTTAAAGATTGTTCCATGCATATAGAAAAAGGAATGTGCTCGTGAATCATATTCATTTATTTATTAAAATATATTCCAGTTCTCTGAAATTATTTATGATCACAATGATATTATTACAATTTTATTTATTATGTTTTAAAAATGCTTTCAAATATACTTCCTCATTTGGTCACCACTCCAATTCTGAGATAAACAGAGTCATTAAATTATACTGTACTCTATAAAAATACATGGAAATATCCAAACTAAGGTAAAGTGAACTTTCCACATTATATGCAACTTGTTATATTGAAACATTAGTGATCTACCATTCTACTGCACAAACTCACACATACATACAAAACACAAAGATTTTCACTTCATTTCTGATCATGAGAGCATGGCTAGATTTGAACAGTGCAAATATGGGATGTGTTTGGTGTAACTCTGTCTGAGGTAGAAGATAGTTTACACAAATGTGGCTCTTTAAAATCATTCAACATTATTTTCATTTTGGCAGACAATCAAAATTTCTTATTTGCAATGCAGACAAATATAGGTCATTAAAGTGCATAGGCATAAAGAAATAGGTCCAAAGTACAGCTTAAAGAATATCAATTATGTTAAATTATCCTAGAATGGAAGATGATACTTGAAGATTCAAGGAAATGTAATCATACTTCTCATTAATAATTGTATCCTTGAGTGGTTCAGCTTCCAAAATACATCACAAAATGAAGAAAACGCCCATACCAATGTCCTCAGAATTCTTTTTGAAATAAGTTAGCTATAATATATAAACAAAGTTAGTATTGGACTGGCACTGGTGGCTCATGCTTGTAATCCTAGCTACCCAAGAGGCTGAGATCTGAGGGTCTTGGTTTGAAGCCAGCCTGCCCTTGAGACTCTTATTGTCAATTAGCCACTCAGCAACCAGAAGTGTTGCTGTGGCTCAAAGTGGTAGAGCTCTAGCCTTGAGTGAAAGAGCTCTGGGACAGAGCCCAGGCCCTGAGTTCAAGCCCTATGACCACCACCACCACCACCAACAAAACATAAATGATGATTAATTAATTGATTAGTTATGCTCATCCTGGGGCTTGACCTTGAGTGTCTTGGAGACACTTGAGCTACCATTTTACTTTTGTCTTTCTTTCTTTGTCGTTTTCTGTTTCTTTTCTTTTTTTTAATTTTCTTGGTTAATTGGAAAAAGAGTCTAGCAGACTGTCTTGCCCGAGCTGGCTTCCAACTGTGAGCTTTCAGATCTCATTCTCCTGAGTAGCTAGGATTACAATAGCTAGGAATATTTAAAACATATTTAAATGGAAAAATTCTGAAATTAATTGTGCATCTTCTGCAGTGAGACCTACCTGCCCCTAGAGAGAGTTAATTTCATCAATAGTAACAGAAGGATAGTTCATCAAAGTGCTGGTAACCTCTTCTGTTTCCAGGCCTCTACACATCTTTGAAAATTGTAATTTTCCGTGTAAATTCAAATGGGTGATTTTTAAATGCTTTTTTTCTTTTCTGAAGATAAATGTTATGTGTGTATACTACCAATGAAGAAGTAAATTGTTGTATGCCCCATACTAAATAGAGACATAGAATGGTTAAGTAAAACCCACAAGGAGCAATCAAACAAACAAAATGTCCCCGGAGTCCAAGGCGTTAGGAGCATGTGCCTGGGTAGAAGCAGCGGCTCACAGGTTGCTGTGTGACATGATTTAAGACAGCAGGATGCTACCAGATGAAGTGTAAACGTCTATGTGATCAGGGGATGCCTCATCAGGAAAAGTGACATTTTAGCTGTCACCTAAAGAAAGAGAAAGAAGTCAGGGGGAAAATGATGAGTGCAGTCATGACCATAAAACACAGATTGTGTTGAAGTACAGCGATGGGCAAACCTTGCCGATTCAATAAACTAAACGACAAAAATCACTACTGCAGAAACTTAGAGGGCTAGAGAAGGGCTTAGAAAAAGACTTAGCTTACATCATGCTAAATCTTGTAAGGCAATATAAGACACTCAACTATTCTAAAAAATATTAATTGTATGGCAAGTAGAACAATGTAGAGATGTTCAGGTCTTCCTCTTTCTTTCTTGTATAGTTTCTATCTACTCACAGTGTATTCCTATTGCACCATGCTATGTAGTCTTTAATTTACAGTGCCAGAAATGGAATAAAGACAAAGATAATGAGTATTTTTCTGGCCACTTGGTTTCAGAGAAGTCCACATTCTTCAATATTGCAAGTCTGCTGATCTTAATGCATTGTAGTAGCCACTAGGGAAATCCTAGAAATAAGGAGATATTCTTCACATTTTACAATTTTCCTGTATTTATAGCTTTGAATTTTACAGTGCACTTTTATTAACTGTGTCATACAGGTAGGTGATTAAATCAAATAATAGTTAATGGAACCATTAGAACCACAATACAATTTTAGATCATAAATCACGGCAAAAACCACACAAAACAAACAAAAAAAACCATGCTACAAACTGTTTGCAATGATATTTACACACTTGACTACACAGTAACCAAAGAACTGAATGTGGGTGGTTCTGAGACAGCAGAAGAACAGCAATGCAAAGTCAAGGCCAAGGAGAAACCTTTAGTGATCACGGCCTGAAGTCAGGTATTTCTGTCATATTTCCTGAAACAGTGGCTTTTTGGATTTGGTTTGCTTGTTTATTTGTTTTCTTTCTTGCCAAGAGTACCTGTCAAAACAGGAGGAGAGAATTACTAAGGCAGAAAGGGCCAGAGAACAAAGGTGGAAAGTGGAAGCCATTCAGGTAGGACTGTCAGCCTGGTGAAGCCAGAGTTCCTGCAGGGCAGGAGAGAAAGCAGAGGGAGTGAGCAGGACAGCATGGGGGACAGAAGGAGGGCAGAGGCAAAGAAAGTGAGTGCGGATGGTCTTGGGGCTCTTCCTCTTCCTGTGCTCCCTGCTCCCCCCATCCCTCCCTCCTGCATATACACACAAGCAGCAGAACGTGTGCAGTAATGCAGACATCTCCACAGGTCTGGAATGATTCATGGTATTTGGGAGGCTGGCATATGACTAACACGAAACTACCAAATTGCTACAGATTCCCTGGCTTTCATGTCAAGTGCAGCCATGCCTTTGTTTCCCCAGTTCCTGTGATTCACTCTCTGCATCAGGATGATAGTCTCATTCCTGTGATACATTGAAGCTGGTCATATTTCCTCTCTTCCGTTTGGATCGTTTATTGTCAATGTTACATTTTAACACATGAATCTGTAATAATGTGGGTGGGTGTGATTTGCATACATCACACTCTTCTTAAAAATATCTTCTTTTTTCCTACAAGAAAAAGTAAATTGGGAAAATGGTTACTAGGACATAAAAACATTTTCTTAATCAAGGGAAAATACCCTGCATCAGAAACAATATTAACTTTAAAACTTCCTCAACAGAAGTGTGGCCAGCATACAGATTGAATGTGCTTTCCATCCTTGTTAGTAAACTTATTAACTATGTGCATTTGGATATATTTTGTTCTTATTCAAAGTGAGAAACCAGAATGACACTTCCAAGGGCAGAGGTGAGCCAGGTGCGAGCTTCATCTTCCCAAACGCCAGGGCAGCCCAGGCTTCACTGAGGAGAACCGGTGTGAAATGAGAAGGCCATGAAACCCAGGCTGGTCTCCAAGTGTGAAAGTACTAGCAACGAGTTCTCCTCTTGGCAGGAAATGACATAGGTCACTGAAAATCTGTTGATGCACACATAGTTTGCTGTTGTGTCTTATTTCATGTAAATTGTGACTATCAAAAGTGGGTCTGTCTGTTCTTCTGCATGGTGATGCAATGTACTTGAGTTATAAACCTGGTCATAGCATTCCTGTGTCATAATCTATGTAATTTCAGTTTCTTTAGGATCCCAGCTTTATTGTCCATAATGGTTGTAATAATCCACAGTCTTATAATGAATGAGATTTCCCTTTTCTCGTTACTTTCCTTTTTCTGGTAATCGTCATTCTCACCTTGATGATGACATTGTAATCTTGATGAGACATTGCATTGTGTTTTGATTTGCCTTTTCCTGCCTGCTAATGAAGTTAAGCACTTTCTTCATAAGTTCATTGTTTGTATGTGAACTTTCTGTTTCAAAGTGTTACTTCATAACTTTAATGTTCATGTAAATCTCTGGTATAAGAAAAACAAAATACCAAATTATCTTAACATCTGGGCATTTGTTGACTTATCTTCCAGTTTCCAGATACTTGTAGCTCAAATAGCTGCTTCGGTGATATCATCAAGAGCAAGTACCAGCTCCAAATATGAATTGGTGGCCCAGGGGAACCCCCAAAATTGCTTTTATACTTACCTTTCACATAATATTAATAAAAGATTCATTTTACATTTCAACTTCATATTTACTTTTACTAGTTTTTTTTTTGCAAAGAAAATCAGCAGACATCTTTCTCCACATAAAATTCTATTATTTTGATTTTTATTAACTTGATTTTAACACTCAAATTGCAACAGCTGTTATAATTAATCAAACCTTGAGAGGAAAGGTGAGTGATAGAGGGGACGAGATTGATTGGAATATGTTATAAACATGCATGTGAATGTAACAATAACATTAATTTCTGTGTAACTAACGTAGACTAATGAAAATTAATTAATCAGGCTTGAACTGTTATTATTTCCTCATAGGAAATAGTCTCAAACCTAGGCATCATTATATTCATTTTATTTTTGGAGACTGAAACTAAAATGTGTGGTCAATTTTCAATATTTTATATATAAGAATACACTAAAAATTGGTGAATCTGCAACCATTGAAAGACATTTTTATTGATCTATTTCTCATCTTTAGTTAATCCATCATTAATTTAAGCCTGATAATAAAGTAGTCATGAAATATTTTGGCTTTCTTCAAAATGGCATAAGCATACACCCTAGTACGACTGCAAGATTTATGAGAATATTGGATATTACTGTCTTCCTTTCACATATGCAATAGATATATACAAAAATTAAATAATTTAAATGCCTTATGCATTATTTGGTGGTTTCCAAATGTTCTCTTCTATAATCCTGTCAATAAAAGAGAGGGGACAGCTTGAGACAGGGACTTAAGCTAGTTGTACATTCATTGGGACACAGGATGCATCTGCAAATGGATACTAATATCTGCATCCTAAAGTAGGTGGTGTCCTGTCATCACATAGAAAGAGATGAAGTCTACTGAAAATGTCACTGGCTTTTCAAATTTAGCTTACATTCTGTGAGTGTTAATATATTTTCTGAATAAATGATATTTGCTCCTTTTACACACATTTTTATGTCTAGTTCTCTCCTAACATGAAATAATTTACAATTTATAGTCTTGCTACCTTTTTTTTTTTTTAAAAAAAAAAAAACACCTTATTTCTCCATGATATCAATGTAGATTTGAATAGATTGCTTGGGGAAAATCTCTTTCTAGCCCTGGTTTTGCTGTAGGTTTCTGCCTCATCCCAATAATTATGGTTCAAGTTGCTTTCAATAATAGACTCTCAGTTGAATACCTTCTCTATGAATAAGTCTTCACAGATCCAAACAGGAGCAATGTCAAGTTTTGCACACACACCATTTCACTCAGTCTTTGAGGGAATATTATATAGTTTTATTATAAGCAACGTGCTTCAAGTTGCAGGATAGTAAGTAGCAAATCTTATCTAGCTTAGCTTGGAGAAGATCTGCACTAGTTAAAACAATTGAAGGTCTTTCTAAGTAATCTACAACAGAGATCTTCAAAATAAAAATCAATGTGACTGCACATTCTCCCACTAGGGAGAACAACAGGGGCAGAAGTTAAGGCCCAAGGAGTAACAAAGCCTTTCCAAAGTAGGCAAAGGGATTAGCAGATGCAATTACATCCTTCTTCATTTATGAATTAGTATGTTGGCATATTTTCACTTAGCAATGAGAAAGATAACTGTATATTATATTTATATATTATAAAACTGTATATTATATGCATATATTATATAAAACAGTATATTATTCAGAGTTCAATTCAACATATTAGATCATTTCTAATTATTTCTATCTAAGATTTTATGGTATCTTGTCTTGTGCAGTAAATTTTTAACCAAGACTAAAAACAAAACAAATGTGGAGCACAAAGACATCATATATATATATATATATATATATATATATATATATATATGTATAATGTGTGTGTAAGCAAAATTTCATGCTTTGCTTTTTCCTACCACACAGCTTTCTTTCAGCCCAGCTGACCTCTAGACACCATTTTTTTATACCAATGGGATCTTCATGTTGTGATTGTCTATCTAGATTAAAGTCAAAGCTTTCTTAGTGTCTGAAATATGCTGCTAGCATTTCCTCAACTTCAACCACCATAAGAGATGTAATATTTAAAAAGAAGGTATTTGTTCTAATTAGAGTGCAAATTTTAGCTTAGCATTCAATCTTGTTACAATACAAGACATTTTGTCTCACTCTTCTGCCTACTCCTTCCTTGTAACAAGAATTACATAAGAGTTTTACATGAATTATTCAATTATACAAGAGTTTATTGTTACCTCTCTATGCTGAATTTCTTTCCATACAACCTGCCACATCCACCACATAAATATAATACATATGTTCACAGGTCTATCAACTACTTGAAAAACATTTTCATTGAAATGAAACATATGGAACTTGTATGGTTTTCAACTTTTTCATGCATATATTATCACTCCTTCAGCTTTATGAGAAATGTATTCTAAAAGTTATATTTTTATTTCAAAATTTTGCTTTTTGAAAACTAAAATAAGTTCAAATAATAGTTAAATTGTCTATTATAACATGAAATGTCTATTAGACATTTGTAATAGAGGCTCACTCTTCGATTTTAAGTGTTTCAAGTGTTTCATTAATATTTCTGGTTGCTGCAAATAAAGCTACCATGCTGAGCATGGTTTGTGAATGATTGCAATCTCAGCACTCAGTAGGGATGGTTAGGAGTTAGGCAAAGTTGGGCTACCATAGCAAGTTCTGCCATACATAGTAGGGCCCTTCCTTGATAAAACAAAACAAACAAGCAAGCAGAGTGGAAATAAGATAACTAATATTTAAGAAAATATGAAAGTAAAAGAAAAATAAGAGCTTATTGAAGTATCCAATCTTCAGTTCAACGTGTTTTGCAAAAACATTACCAGTTTTATAAGTGTCAGAGTTCAATCTTCAAATTCATGTGTTTCTTTCTGCTCATCTAGCAATCTCTGGAGCCTATGGATTTGATCCGGGCAACTCTCAAGCTGAAAGCAAAGGAAAGGCTTTGAGTTAAGCTGAAGAGAATGGTGAAAACAATAACAATCGTGTCCTTGCAAATAAGAGAGTAGACTTTCAGTGTTCTCATGACTTTGAAAAATATGGGTTCACACAAAGGTTGGCCTAATGCAACAATGATACTCATTTGACACTATGTTGGAAATGAACTATACCACTTATGGGAGAGGGAAGTGCGAAGAGGTAAGTGGCAGAAAATGAGGGAGGGGAGAAGTGTTTAAAAAGAAATGTATGCATTTACCTGAATGATCACAAACAAGACCACACTAAAGCTACCAGCACAACTATGTTTATTGCAGCATTATTTACCATAGCCAAGATATGGAACCAACCCAGATGCCCCTCAGTAGATGAATGGATCAAGAAAATGTGGTATATATACAATGGAATTCTATGCCTCCATCAGAAGGAATGACATTGCCCCATTTGTTAGGAAATGGAAAGACTTGCAGAAAATTATACTAAGTGAAGTAAGCCAGGCTCAAAGAAACATAGGTCCCATGGATTCCCTTATTTGCAATAACTAGTATATGTCTGAGACAAGCAGAAAAGGTCAGATAAGATGATGTTAAGTGAAATGAACCCCAAGATAAGGATACAAGTGGTTTTTTCTTTCTTGCTATTGTTTCTAATGTATTTATAAAGTACCATGTGATTTTTTTGTTGCTTTGTATGTCCCTCCCTGTATTTGATGTTCTTATAATTTAGGGAAAGAAAAGGAAAAAACAAATTGTTTAACTAGGGATACAGTTTGACCCATTGCAACAATGAGATATACAAGATGCTATGTTGAAAAACGAACTTTACAATTTAGGTGGGGGGTGGAAGGTGTAGTTGTGGAGATGTGGGGGAAGGGATGGTAGGGGAAAACAAAGGAGGAGGCAACAATGCTTGATAAGAAATGTACTCATTACCTTGCTCATGTAACTGTAATCCCTCTGTATGGTATTTTCACAATAAAAACATTTTAAAAAAGAAATGTATGCATTTCTTTACGTATGTCACTGTTCATCACATGTACAATAAAGATATAAAAAAGATAAAAATATTTAAAAATGAAAAAATGAACAAAATATAGGTTCACATCCAAACCCTGTAATACATGCTAAGTGTGTATGTAATTCATAAAATATAATTTTATGTGTCATTAGATATATGTTGTGTTTGGTTGTATTGAACTTAGGCAAATAAAATGAGTATTATGGTGTTTATAGCCTTCTGAGGTTTACTTTAAACTTCAGTTGATAATATTCATTCATAGTAGTGCCTGCTTCTGCTCTTCAGTGCAACCGTGTAATATGTATAAAAAAACAAATAATATGGAGTGTAGCTCCAGGGCAATATTTGTTTGAAAAGAGCAAGGTCTGAAACTGCATGGAGAGTAGCGTCTTCAAACTATAAAATACTATACAACTAGTTCTTGTAACCATTGTCTTTAACTCCACTTGGATAAGCTGGATGGTTTTCCTATCTTTTGAACTGGATTCCATCAATGTACTCACTGGAGGGAGGGAAGATTTTTGTGGGGAGAAGAGATGGCTGCCAGAAGAGCCAGGCCTCTCTGCTGCTGTGCCCTTCTTCATGTACTCCATGTCAAGGTCATCTTGACAACAGCCGAGAAACTGAGGCAAGAAAGGGGTTAGCTTTTATTTAATAGAAGCGAGTCATGTCATGATATTTATGATATATGCATAGGCACATAAGGACTAAAAAGTAAATGCTTACTTAGAGCATCCAGTGAAGGCTCAGGTACTGCTTTTAACATCACCACACTGTTAAGAATACAAAGGCCGGGGGGCTGGGAAGGTGGCCCAGTGGTAGAGTGCTTGCCTTGCATGCATGAGGCCCTGGGTTCTATTCCTCAGCACCACATAAGCAAAAAGCTGGAAGTGGCACTGTGGCTCAAGTGGTAGAGCGCTAGCCTTGAGCTGAAGAGTTGAGGGGCAGCACGCAGGCCCAGAGTTCAGGCCCCACAATCGGACCCCCCCCAAAAAAGAATACAAAGGCCAGATGTGGCAGAAGGTACGTGCATTACCAAATGTATACAGAGAATGCACAGCGAATGCACACACTAGGGGACGGGCAGCGTGATGGGGAAGTGCGTGACTGCACAGACAACATGAAGGGAAATGCCCTGCAAACCGCAAAGAGCTAAGGGCACGTTCAATTTGTATATTGGCATTTCTTTTGTGTAATTCCTTTTAAATAAAAGAAGATGCTTTGAGTTAACATACATCAATAATACAAGGGGGTTTTGCCGTGGTTTTCCCATACCTACACCTGGCATGCTCTGTGAAAACTCACCCTCCACCAACCAATACCATCCCTTCCTCCTCTCTGTGCTTGAAACTTTACCAAGTACCATTTGGTGGGATTAATTATGCAGTATGGGTGTGTGTGTGTGTGAGTGTGTGTGTGTGTAACATTCTTTGATCCACTGAACCTCTCCTAGACAGTCTGCCTCTTACATTCACGACTCATTCCCATTACTATTATTATCAAATTAAAATTTTTCTGCACATCAAAAGATATAATTATCAGAACAAAGAGACAACACATGGAATGGAAGAAAAATCTTTGCCAGGTATTCAACAGATAAAGGAATAATTTCTAGAATATACAAAACCTCTAAAATTCAGTAAACAATAGAAGAATAAATAATCCAATTAATAAACAGGCAAACAAATAAAGCAGAACAGGCCTCAGAAGAAATATAAATGGTTAATAAATTCACGAAGAGAAATGCAACATCCATAGCCATAAAATAAATGCAAATTAAGGTCATATTTTGATCAGTATAATGTAACATCAACTGATAAGAGTAGTGGAAGTATAAATTGGAACAAACTTTGAGAAACATTTTGAAGTCTAAGTCATATTGAAAGTCCCTATTCATGCTTTTATTCAACATGTAGTGAAATATATAAAGACTATCAAAAGCCCCAAAATATCCTCTTGCTCAAATATAACCATGGAAAGTCAAATCAACCTCCATGGTTTCCCAAAAGCATTATTTAGAAGTGCATTTCATTTAGAATTATATTTCATTGCTGTTGGAAGGTTCTGCAGATATGAAAATATTTACTTAGATTTTATACTGGAACTTGGGTTTCAATTGAGCAAAATCCAATGTTGTGAATCATGTATGACTTTGCTTTTGTAAAATTGTTAAAAGCCAAGGGAAATATATATATAGATAGATAAATAAATATCTATCTATATCTATATCTATATATCTCAAACTCCAATAAAGGTGGCTGCCACCCTGCTGTTCTCAGTCTGTTGTATGACGTAGAGTGGTAGCTTTCCTGAGGTGTCCCAGGACACTTGATCTTTTGATGCTTTCTGTAACATAATAAGTGCATACACATTGATGTAAGTGCCAAGGGAGTCGTAAGAGGCAAGGGAAGTGGCTGCCATGGGAAGGCAGCCTCACCATCTTTGTGCTAGCAGCTAAACGGTGACCTCACTGCACAGCTTCAATCTCTTCGCAGGCCTCTCTGCCATTCACCTGGGCATGGACACAATCTAATTTCATCTGTCTGCAGCACTCTATCACATTTTGCTTGGTTTCTTTTTCTGTTTTGTCAGTCCTATCAGGAGCTTTGTTCTAATAACCTCTGCTACACCCTTCTTGGAAAACATAGCCGAATGCTTTTCCTTCATCAACATCTCTCAAATATGCATTCTGAGATCAGGCAAGACAGCATTTTGATGCTATGACCTATGACCAATATGAGAACAATTATGTTTTCATTCTAATAGTTGTAGAGTTTTAGATACTAATGGTTTCTCTTCCTGTCCACTGCAATACAAATTCTGCTCAGTGTGCTATTAGTTCTATGTGTGCATGTAGTCCAAGTTGTTGGGATAGTATGTGCTTAAAAACAACAACCAGATGAGAGCTCGGCTAAAGCAACAGATGCCCTTTCACTGTGGTTAGTCACAGTTTCTGTCAACCAAGTTGGCCATAACTTGACAAAAGATCTATATAAATACTACTCCAAAGTTTTATGTGTGCCAGATAAATTCAATTCAATATTTACTCTGAATGCAGAATAATTGCTTTGTTTCTACTGCTGCTCTGCTAAGATCCAAAGAAATCTGCCTCAAAATCTGGGCAGATTCCAACACAAATCACAATTCAAGGGAAACATTCAAACCATAGCTTAGAATCTGGTCAAAGTAATAATGTATAAAATATCAGTGATTGGCTAAATCTTGATATAATAGAGACATTTCTTGCAGCTAAAAGTACATTATTATTCTCACAAAGTGTTTAAGCACTGAAAAGTAAAATGATGAAAAGGCTGCAAATCACAGACTATAAATCCCATTTTGATTGGTATTTATAGATCTTTATCTAAATCTCAATGTAAGCATTTGATGATTTGTGTAGTTCCATTTTTCATTAGCAATAGTGCAGGACCAATTCTTGTCATGGAAGTTTGGAATGACAACTTGAGCATTGGGAGTTCTGGCAAGTTCTTCTGCCAATCTGTTCCAGGTCTGCGCCAGGGTATTCACAGAGCAGTGTCTTTATAAATCTGCCCAGCTTGGAATTTGAATTCTGTAATGAGAAATGATGGCACACATTTAGATAAAGTTCCTAATCCATAAATTCTCTAAGCCCTGTTCATGTATTAGAGAATCTTCGAAAGGAGTGAGAAAATACAAAAATTTTCAGGTTTTAAAATATTGGTAGAGAGAAATTTTTGCACAACTACTATAATTGGACTTGAAATATTCTGAGCCACATTATTAGCAACTCTACCATAGTGAGCTGAGCAAAATCAATCAGGGCTTCTGACTAAACTCTTTTTTGGAATCTTAGGTGAATAGAGATTGTCTTTTGCTAAGAACATTGCATGTGTTATATGAATATACATAATTTTCAATGTCAGAAGCAATTTTAAAACTTAAAATATGCTATCTGTTTACCACCCCTATGTAAATGATAGGGTGATTTCAATTTAGTGAGTCTAATATACTATTATTAAAGTCTTCAAAGTTAAAATGTGTGTAATCTATCATTTATACTTTTTGGAACCCGTGATTCATGGGGGTGATTTATCAGAATTGTTTATGAACTGATTTCACTTATCTTTTAGTACAAATGCAGCATTGCCATTTGAACAGTTTCCATTTGAAGTTAATGGCAGCATTATCTTCTGAGATATTGTTAAAATGCTTAAGAAACATCAAGCCAGCAGGCACTGGATTAGTATCTTGCTGAAATAATTTACGGATTTGGGGTTTACAGAATACATCTTTAATAATCTATAAGAACAATGGATTTTCTGTAAATGTAGAGTTGATGAAATTAGTATGGGTGAATGTCAAATAAATAGCTTGTCAGTAAACTTGAACAAAAGTTACATTCTTTGTTTATAAATGAGTTGGCAATATTGAATAATTCTTGACTCGGAAATCGCTAATTGGTAGAGCATTTGCCTAACATGCATGAGACCTAGGGTTCAATTCCTAGCACCACAAAAAATAAATTTAAATGATTCTGTCTGAATGACACAGATTGGAGAAATTTCTATCTTAAGAAATTGGAGTTTTTGGAACCTTGGAGATAATTTTCTACAGTCAGATCATTGCAATAATTGGAATAATGAAAAACTGTTTTCCAAAAATCTTGAACCAATTATTTCCCAAGAAGCTTTACAGTCATATTGAGTCACATAAAGGCAGAAGGATTTTGTCACTGACCATGCTTTATGTGGGGGTTCCTTCCTTATTTGAACCATATGTGGTTGGGTATGGTAAGGGTTATGTTCCCAACTCCCAAATACATATACAGACACACATAGACACACACATAGACACACACACACACACACACACACACACAAACATATACATACACAGACACTTAATGAAAGATGGTAGTTTTTATACATGTTTCTAAGAAGTGTCTTGTATCTTGATTAAATGAAACTCATAATTAATGAGAAGACAAAAAAGCATAAGAAATGCTGCAAAGAATGTACAAATGACCACATCAAATATAGACCCATAGCTGAATGCTCACAGGGATGGTTCTAGCAAAATTTTTTAAAAAACATAAATGAGTCAACAAAGACACTTTGAAAAATGCCTCAATAGTTCTTCAAGATTATGCACAGAATTTAACTCTTTGTAGTTTTTCAATACCAAGAGAATTAAAAACACTCATTCACAAAATCTCGAGGGAGAAAAGTGTTTAATAGTTGCCAAGGGCTGTAAAAATGGCAAATGGGCAATAATCACACATGCAAAGCCAATATTAAAAATTAGATGTGATGATCATTCCTAGCACTGTGTGTGCTTAGACTAAAAAACTACTGAATTCACCTCTACACTTTAAACATATGAATTTTATCATATAAAAATTAGATTGTATCCAGATGGAATCACAAAGGTACAATACCCAAGCCCCTCTTCATATGTATATAAAATAATATACATACTGAAACAAACGCCAAAGATAAGGAAACAATAGACTTTCTTCTTAATTTGTCTTTTTTTCCTCTTTCTGATGATTCTGTATTCTTTACCTTATATACAGTGTAGTCACTTGCACATCTGTGGGAATGTTTGGAGGGGGCCCAGAAGCCCAGGTAGAAGGGGTGAGAAAGTGCAGCAGTACAACATACTGGACATTGATGAAAGTGAATTATATACGTTATGGTTTGAGAAGGGAGGGAGGGAAGGGGAGAGGATGAGGAAACCGATGACACTGTGTGAAAGGAAATGTGCTTATTACCTGTCACAAGTAAGGGTAACCCTACTTTGTATCACCTGTAAAACAACAATAAATTAGGAAGAAAAACTTGGATTGTAATAAAGTTGCTAAATGAAGATATATCAGGTGAGTGGAGTCATTCATGCCCACAATCCTAGGTACTTGAAAAGCAGAGATGGCAAGCTGGTGGTTCAATACTAGACTAGGCAAAAGGAAAAGAAAGCAAGAAAATATCTCAGCAGCAATAAAAGAGGTGGTGTGTGTTTGCATACCAGTCACCACAGCTACATGGAAAACCAAAAACTTGTGCAAAGGAACTGGGGTCTGGGCTGGCTGGTCCTAGGCAAAATGTAAGACCTTACCTCCAAAGTGACTAGATCAAATGAGGCTGGAGCTGTGATTCAAGTCTTAGAGTGCCTGCCTAGCAAATATGAATCCCCGAGTTCTAGTCTCAATGCTATAGAAAAATAATGTAGGTATATATTTAAGTGTGATGTGCATTGAAATATATTTCAATATCTTTTTTTTAATATTATTTTATTTTATTTGAGAACATACTGTACAGAGGGGCTACAATTACATGGGCAGGATAATGCATACATTTCTTACCAAGCATTGCAGCCTCCTCCTTTGTTTACCCTTCACCTCCCTTCCCAGCCTCCCCCCTCCCCCCACCCAATTATACCCCCCTCCCCCCCCCCACCGACATTGTAAAGCTGGTTTTGACATGACATTTTGTACTTCTCATTGTTGCAACAGGCCCACCAGAATCCTTAAACGACTTGTTTGCCCCCATCTCTTCCACATGTTATACTGACATCAAATATAGTGAAAGCAGGGGTTACACTGTGGGGGAGGGACATACAAAACAACAAAGAAATAATCTTATAAATGCGTTAAGCGACACCAAATAGAGCTACACTTACAATAAAGAAATTAAGTGAAGTGAATGCGTCTGTGAATCTGAGGTTCTTGAAAATGTGACCTCAAATGACTGCATGATCTGAATCTATGCATTTTGCTACTTTAGATGATGAACTTTTGAAATATTTAAAAGTTGATTTGGGAAATGGGTACAGAGATTTAAGATATGTCTATGAAACACTGGCATTAGGTTAAGACCATCGATCTACATAATCTTATTGAATCATGATGTTTCTATGCAATAGGTCATTGTGTAAAAGAGCTTAACTATAGTTCATCATAATTTTCTTTTCTCTTTTCTTTTGAATAATTAAACCAGGCATGTGACTCGTGGAAATAAATACTCAACATGATGCAATGATGATGCCTTCTAACTTATGCCCTGTAGAAGTCTGAGCATTTGTTCATGGCACCGTATCAACTACAGAACTAAAGCAATGAGTACATGTGAAGTTTACAGCTAGGAGTATATTTTTGCACTTGACTGGGCATTCCAGGGTTGCAATATGGCATATTTGTGATGTGTTATTTGGATAGATGACATTTATCTAATTTTATACTAATTAAAGACAACTATAGAGAATCTTTCTATAGAGAAAGATATCCTCATGAAGATGTATGACATGTCTCAAGGGTATTTATTCATGCCCAGCATCTTACATGAGTTTTGAGATGACTGTGTATTAGCACTGACTTCAAGTTACATTCATCTGAGTAATATGTTAAATTATTTGTGCAAAGAATAACAAGGCATTATCTGATATCAGATAAAGACAAAACATTACTGAACACCATTTCTGTTCATAGTGGTCGCAACAGCACCGGTGTTTGCTTGTTCCGCGTGCACTCTGCAGTTCTGCACCATCGGGGCAGTGCTAAGATTCCAGGGAACAAGCAGTCCTCACCCCACCCCGGTCCATCTTCATTCAATTAGCACACAGCAGATGTCTGCTTTCAGAGGAAGCACTTTCGGAGCACTGGGCTATGTGCCTCTTTGCCTTTGGTCATTGGGGTGAAGTCCAGCACCATAAAACTCAGAGGAAGAAATGGACTGCCATTTTCCTCCAGACTTCCAATCTGTTGTCACCACCCGGCGGCTCCTAGAGCTCCTGATGGTCAAGGTATCCAAAGCCAATTACTCTACCTCAGTTTTTTTTTTTTTTAATCTAAGAGAAATTGTTGAAAAACGCCAAACCACAATAGTGGCCAAAAAGCAAAGGAAAAAACAGTGCAGAGAAATTAGGAAACTCTCCTAAAGGAATTAGGACATTATGAACACGACCATTCAAAATCATGTTCCTGATTTTATGTGGTTATCATGACAAGGCTGGGTAGATGCTTCTCACGGTTTTCTCAACGATCAGCCCATCCCCAGGTATCACTGCTGCCCCTAGGCAGTGAACGTAGGTAACCGTGTCCAAGTGGGTCCCAGAAATCTACTTCCACAAACAACAGTGTCGTTTCCATAAAACACAGTAGAAGGAATTTTATTCAGAGGTATAAAATCATCATCCAAAACATAAAACCAAAAATATCCAACCAACCAACCGTCAAACAGCAACAAGCAAACAACAAGAAGCTACAAGCATATGAAAACAAGAAACAAAGGAAAAGTCACACAAACGGTGGTTTTAATAAGGAGAATTCAAAAATAATACAATCACACAAATTCATTTATTTACTCTATAAAGAAAAGTAAGCAATGGTTTCATGATTGGATTGTGAAAAGGGAGGAGATTAAATCTGAATTTCCTATAATGGAAAGTGATACTATTATTATATTTGTGCTAATATTTTATTTATAGTAGTTGCTAAATAAACTACAATGGTGATATATATAATATATAATAACAGAACTGCTTCCATCACAGTACAAACATCCTTTCTGATTACAATTTTCAAAAAGACAAAAGCAGCATAGAGGAAATTATCTTATTTTGCAACTTCCCCTCTGTAAGAAAGCCCTTTGTTTGGTGGCACCTGCATGCATTCTGTGTGTCTTTCCTTGGATGGAAGATAAAAGACAGCAAACTACCTCAATTCTTCTATCATGGAAGGATTTCAAGTGGAAAAGTGTAATAAATCATATACTTCTCGGTTATCTTTTGTCAGAAAAGACGTGTTCTGACATGGGTATGCAAATGTGATTCTCCATATTTTTATTCTAGTTCAAAGTAGAAGAGATTCCAAGAGTGAAGTATTTCCAAGTTGGTATGAGAAATAAAAATACATACCTAAATGTTTCTGAAGTTACATTTAGGTGTCTGAATTCTGAACTCATTGAAGTTTTCTATAATTTTAGAAATTTTATAGCTTACCATAGCTTTCTAGATATTCCTCCTACTTGAAATATGAGGAATTTTCTCTGACTGTTTTTCATGGCTTTTACATTAAATAATTAGCCTTTATATCAGACTCTGAACTTCTGAATGTAAGTGAGTAAATGGAAATAATGGGCATCTTAGGATGATTTTACAAGATAGTGAAATAATGAATTTATTTTCTATATTCACCAGTATAAATACATTCGCGCTTAGCTTAAAGGTCTCCTGCTCTGATCTCTGGCTAGCTATTTAGCGTAATAGGAAGGAAGATTAGAGGGAAATACATTCAAGATTCACAAAGTTTATGTTGTGTTGAAATCTGAAGAGAGCAGGTCTTGCACTGTGTGGCATTGCGAATGGAGCCGGCCCAGTGTGTGTTTAGCCACTGCTGACATCATTCCATACAGCGTAGCTGTTTCTTATTCCAAAAGCTAAAGGAGACCCATTAGTGCCAATGGAATAAAGACCCATAATTGATACTTAAAGCATGTTCCTTAAATAAGAAATCCAACTGGTATAAATAAACACTGATGAGCATCGGTAAGCCCTCTTTCAGCAGAGAAGCTCGGTTCCCAGACTTTATGTGCTTCCCCCTGCTTGGAACACAGTCCCTGCTGCTCTTCCGACCCTCAGAACGCACTGAAAACAGTTTCACCTGCCAGCTTTTTACTATCAACTCAACGCCAATTTTGTTAGAAGTTTCTAAAGCAGTATAAAAAATACCTTTATACACCTAACTTAGTTTAAATAGAGGTTACTTTTAAATAAGAGAGTGTAACATTTACCCTGATGAAGAATGAAGGCTTTTCATTAAAAATGTGATACATCATGTGTCTAGAAATTTCTACGGAGTGGGCCATCCAATTCATTTACCTGCACCACTGTGCAACCACCTGCCCTGCGTTGTTCCAAATTCAGATCGAGAGCTGTCGCTGCAGCGCACGTGTTTCTCCTGCCACACCCCACAGCAATGGACACAGAGACGCATTTGATCAGAGCTGGAGATTCACACATGGCTTGAGAAAAAGCGGCAGAATGTCTGAGAGAAAAAAGCCTTGAGGTCCAGGCAAACAAAGTGCTTATGAGGTTGAACCATTACATTGTCATGTGTGAGGAGTGAAGTCAGACATGGAGGTGCAGAGACCACAGTGAAAAGCTGGATTGTCAGCATTACAATGTGTAACTTCAGTCTCAAGGAGAGAGGGAAACTGACCAGAGCTGTGCAAATGAGGGCAAAGGGGAGGGTGAGGGAAGCAGGGTGTGTGTGTGTGTGTGTGTGTGTGTGTGTGTGTGTGTGTGTGTGTGTGTGTGTGTGTGTGTGTGTGTGTGTGTGTGTGAAAGGTGGGAAGGGATGGAGGAAGGACGAAGGTCTTGCAGTGGAAGTGGCTAGACAATACTAGGAAGACCCCTACCTCTTCTCCAGGTTTACCACCGGGGGCATTGTCCTGCTTAAATCACTTCCGCACCCAGCCACTCCTGACTTTGGAGTCCTCTGCTTTTGCCTTAGGTGCTTGATCAAGTTCTCTCCCCACGGCCCACAGGACTAGCGCCTCTCAGCCTACCTGATGGACCTCCTCTTTGCCAGCCTGCCAACCTGGTCTTACTTGTCTTGGTTGAAAGTTAGCTCCCATGTTTTACCTACCTTAATATTCTCTGTTCTTCTTCATTCATATTCTCTTCATCTTCTTCCAAAACAATTTTTCAGGAAATAAAATTGTCGTGAGTTGTCCCAATTTTTTGTTGCCAAACACTTTCAGGGTAATCTCTTATTGTCTTTTATCTAAGTGGCTGATAATTGCTGAAGCCAGATACCATGCATCATTCAGAGGTCATTTGAATGTCAACTCACTGAAGTCCCTGTCCTTGTCATCTGTCATTTTTTTCTGTGTCACCACCGTATGATCAGTGCCTAAGCACAGACAGGCCATCATGAGAGCTCAGAACAGTATGTTCTCATATGAGCAGTCGATTCGTGGGTTATTTGATGCTATGGTCATTGGTAATTTTACACAGCAATATGACATATTTGCACCTCTCAAAGAAAAGGCAATTCTGTCTCTCTGACTAGGAAATACTTTTGCTATGAAGTAATGTTTGGTTTGCCTAAAACTTAAATTATCTTCTCCATCCAGATGTCAATAGTCAAAAATTTCACTGATGTTATAATGCGTAACATTGAACATAACAGGATTTTAAACAAACTGTCACAGCTTTAAAGTGAACATGTTAATAGACCAAATGGCTTCCACCTGGACCTAGCATGCAACGCCATCAAAATGAACCTTGCACAATGATTCTGGAAAATTCCACTTCTGAACCTACACTTGTTGACATGGTACAAATTGGGTGAGTGAAAGAAGACACCTATGTGATTGCAAATAAGGGAAATCATGGGATGTATGCTTCTCTGGGCCTGGCTACTTCACTTCATATAATTTTCTCCAAGTCTTTCCATTTCCTAACAAATGGGGCAATGCCATTCTTTCTGATGGAGGCATAGAATTCCATTGTGTATATATACCACATTTTCTTGATCCATTCATCTACTGAGGGGCATCTGGGTTGGTTCCATATCTTGGCTATGGTAAATAATGCTGCAATAAACATAGTTGTGCTGGTAGCTTTAGTGTGGTCTTGTTTGTGATCATTTGGGTAAATGCTCAAAAGTGGGATTGCTGGGTCATAGGGGAGCTCTATGGGGAGTCTTTTTTTTTTTTGGGTCCGCTTGGGGGGCCTGAACTCTGGGCCTGGGCGCTGTCCCTCAGCTCATCAGCTCAAGGCTAGCACTCCACCACTTGAGCCACAGCGCCACTTCCAGCTTTTTTCTTTTTGCTTATGTGGTGCTAGGGAATCGAACCCAGGGCCTCATGCATGCAAGGCAAGCACTCTACCACTGAGCCACCTTCCCAGCCCCTATGTGGAGTCATTTGAGGAACCTCCATACTACTTTCCTAGTATATGTCTGAGACAAGCAGAAACAGACAAGTTGATGTTAGGCAAAATGAACCCCAAGATAAGGATTCAAATGTTTTTTTTTTCTTTCTTGTGATTGTTTCTAACCTATTTATAAGATGATTTCTTTGTTGCTTTGTATGTCTCTCCCCCATGGTATAACCCCTGTTTTCACTGTATTTGATGTTGGCATAATTTGGGGAGGGGAAGGGAAAAAACAAATTGTTTAAATAGGGATACAGGTGGATCCACTGCAACAATGAGATGTACAAGACGTTATATTGAAAAATGAACTTTACAACTTTGGCTGGGGAGAAGAAGGGGGGATGAGGGGGGAGGATGGGAGTGGGGAGATGAGAAGGGATGGGAAGGGGAAACAAAGGAGGAGGCTACAATGCTTGATAGAAATGTACTCATTACCTTGCCCATGTAATTGTAACCCTTCTGTACAGTATTTTCACAATAAAAAAAAGAAACATATGTTGATCTTCTGCCAATCTAGAAAATTGGAAGGTGTGATTTAGATGGCTTTCTAACTTATTTGAATTGGAAACTTGTTTTAATCAAGTCAAGAATTAAACATGTTTCTACAGGCGCATGGCTAGGACTGCCATGGTTAGAAGACACCTAAACTACCATCTTGTCTCAATAGGCAGTTCCTTAGTCCTCTTCCAGGAAAATCCACTTTCTGAAAAATCTTATAAAACCTGTCTAATATCTGCAAGGAACAAAACTGGTGTCTGTGGGAAACAAAGGCTTTCAAATTTTGCATGACATGGGTTTAATTATATTAGCACCAAAAATAGACTTAAATAATAGTGGTAGAAATGAAAGTTCAAGCTTCTTACAATTCTGCTTTCTCAATTCATAACTGAGAAACAGAGTGTCTGCCCTTTTTCCAGCATTGCATAGCAAGCTGAATGTGAACCAGTCAGGACACTTTGTAACATTCTACCCAAGCATCGCATGCCTGGTGCCAGCTATTTCTGGAGATGCATTCTCTTTTCCTGCGCTGTATGTTCTTGGAGGCCTGGGAATACAGATATGTTTCCTATGCTGAATACAAAGAGACAAAACCACAAAGAACACAACAGGGGAAAAAAAAGACTTATGAAATCATTTTAGCGGGGGTCTCTAGGTGTCACCATAAAAACTACAAATGATTTTTTTTTTCACTCTCTGCCTCTTTCTTCTTCCACCTCCAGAACTACCATCTCTCCAAAGCTGTGTTTTAGAGGTCTTTCTCACTTATGAAGCGAGACTTCAAAGTTCCCAGGTTAGCACTGTGCCACTTTTGTTGATAATCTGTCTTTAGGCTAGGCCTCTGAATAAAATATTCTGCTTTATTCCTGCACGTTGCACAGCTAAGTATGCTAGTTCCTCTTCACCTACAATTTTGAATGAATCCTAAGAGCTCTCTCCCTTAGCACAGGAATTCTTTCTTGAGACCTTGTCATGTGACATCAGGTGTAGGTGATGCTGGCTGACCAAACAGATTATCCTCTGGGATTTGCCTCCATTAGGCTTAGTGTACCATTTTTGAACCCTCCTCTGTGGACTGCATACTAAAATGGTTGCAACGTAGACTTGGAATCCTGGCTTTGTCTAACCTCCATCTCTGCATGTTGATCTACTTCTAAATCTCAGCTCTGAGTCTCTGCTCAGTCTCTGCTCAGTCATCTTTGCTGTTGCATCATGCTGTGCTGTGAAATATGACTGCCACCTTGGGAACAAACAAGTCTGACACTCAATTCATTAATTTTATTCTTAAAACACGATAGCCTCCAATTACCAGGTAGTGACAGAATCCTGTTTTACCCCTTTCCTGAGTTATTCATGCTCTTCAAAGAAATTAGAACTGTGAGGTGGTCCTTCGTTTATAGCATTCACCAAAACGAATTCATTTTCTTCTTGTTAGAACAATAAAGCGTTTAAAGTTAGCAAGAACATGATTCTTATATTTCTAAGAAATGACTATAATATCACTAACATTGTTGGAGATTCTAAACTCACAATACTGCCAAACTTTAACAGCTCTGAACACTCATTTCCATGGGAATTTTATTTCTTGGCTTGAAAATAAGAACCAGAATTTCTCATGGCAACTTGCCTCTGAGCTTTGGATTGAGTTACTTGGATTTCATTTCCTACCAAACAGCATCAATCCCTTCGCTTTTCCAAAGCCATCTTTTGTTCTGATTTTAAGATTTCTGCCAATGCCTTTGTTTAATTCTATTCTGCCACTTTAAATGGAATTAAGGTACATGTGTTCTTTTGATGGCTATATTAATCTACTCTAAATTGTTGGATCTTTTGCCTTTCTCTTTTCTCCTTATTAGAATTTGTCTTTATGTGAATGTCTTTTGCTTGCCAAACAGTTAACATTGCCTATTAGTGTGCCTCTAATTGGGATTGGTTGTTTTTTTTTTCTTTTTCTCCATTCTCTTGTTTAGCAAATTATACAGAATTAGCTTCTACTCTACCAGTTAAAGAGTTTTAGAGCCAGGTGCTGGTGCTTCATGCCTGTAATCCTAGCTAGTCAGGAATCTGAGACCTGAGGATTGGTGTTCAGAGCCAGCCCAGGCAGGAAAGTCTCTGAGACTCTTGACTCCAGTTAACCACCAGTAAACTGGAAGTGGAACTTTGGCTCAAAGTGGTAGAAATCTAGCCTTGAGTGAAAAAGCTCAAAGACAATGCAAAGGGTTTGAGTTCAAGCCTCACAACTGACAAAAAAAAAGTTGGGTGGGAAGAAGACAGATTTAGGAGTTGATAAGAAATTCAGTATTTGTGATGAGACCTATAAGCTTGAAATTTCTTCTACCTATCCCACTCTGACTGGCCCGTGACTAGCCCACACATTTATTCACCATCTGCCTGGTCCTGGATGTAAGCTTGCCAGTGATGATGGCCTCAGGCTCAGGTCTCAGGCTCAGGTCTGGGCTCAGCCCACTTCTCAAGTGCTGTGTTGCCTCTCTTCTTCTTTCCCAAGAACCACCCCTGATTTTGCTATTCTGCCTCTGTTGCGAAGGAAATTGAATGGCAAGGACTGGAATTTCCTTGACTATATGAGCCACAGAGGACAGAGGCTATTATTAAATGATTCCCCCAACAGCTAGCTGGGTTTGCTTTCTGTGTTATTGAACTTTGTTCCTATACATGTCTACTTATGGGCTGACAGACTAAAATATAACAATTTTAATTAAATATTTTATAAAAATTTTAATCTACATGAAGTAGCCTATATAAACTTAGCAGATCATTTTATTTACTAAGAAATTATCATCCATATGGATAAAAATTTTGAACAATATGTATGCTTACATTTAAATATACATAGGTAGGTATATTTAGATTGATATAATTTAACCTAAATATATGATTCAATATTTACAGTGTAAAGATAACTCTATACTTGAAAATACTGTGATTATAAAATGATGACATAATCCAAAATAATAGAAGAGTTTCCCAAATTCCTTCTCTGCTTATATTTTCCAGTCATTTACCGATTTAGTTTTCTCCTCAGGCCATGGTTAACTTTTCATTTACACAAGAATGCTATATTATCTATAATTAAATACCATTTCCCATGCATAGTTCAGGAATAGATATAAGTAGAATTAATGACATTTTTAAACTGAAGAAGTGAACTTATTTTATTTTTTCTATTTTGTTTTGGTAACTGAAATAAATACAACTCTGACTTTGTCCCCATAACTTGGTCTGTTCATATAAGTGGCTTAACATGATCTCAAAACTTATCAAGAATTCAATTTTAAAATATCGATATGTACTATAAGAGAACTATGTGAGTGTATACAACATTTCAAATTTTTTATTGACTTTTTCCTAACAATATCAGTTCTAGCAAGAAAAACCCAAATATTTAGACATTTCTACATTATGACTCATCATCATTTTTATACCTTTACTTAAGCCTCCGCCAATTTGTGTATATAAGTATGAAATATGATGGAGTTTTAAAGTTAGCATGAAAAATTTACTCACCCTTTTCTAGCTCCAAGAAAAGAAAAACAGGAACTGATGATTCACTATTTCCTAGAAAGAAATGCTTACATAGGTGACAATCTTATATTTATTAGGATCATTAAATTGAGGTGTATTAACTAATAGGTTTCCAATAGCCATAATTCTCTATGGTTTATATTTTATTATATAAATTTTCAAATATAACAGGGACACAAATATAAAGACTGATACAACTGGCATGTCCATTTTTGAAATTTCAAAACTTCTCCATTTTATTGTAGAATGACAGAAAAAAACATAGTCACCTAAATATTTAATCATCTGAGAATCTATTTGGTTTTGGTTGTGACAAGTGAACCTCTTGAATTGATTTCACTTCCTGCATTAGGTAATAGAATTGCCTGCCTAGTAGAATTTTTTTAAGTCAAACTACAATTATTGTTGATTAAATGAAAAGCTTGTCATTCAGAAAATTAGAAACATTTGAATTTAAAGCTATGAGGCCAGCTTTGAATAAATCCTTATTACCCAAAAAATGTCACTATTTCTCATTATAAAATTTTATATTGGAATACTTCAAGAAATAATTTTGCAATAATAAAACCTCCCCTTATTTTATTATTTTTATTGGAATATCATTGCACATACTTGCTACCAAACTCCATGATAAAAGCGAGAAAAAATACTTGAATATTGAAATGGCTTACCAGGAATTTGTCATACCCCTCTTTTTATTAATCATGCTTTATAATTCAACATGAGAAGAGAGATGCTAAACAGAACTTTCAATCTTCAATTTTTTCAGTTTGGAGCAAAAATGATTGACATAGGTCTCTGTCATAGAACAAAATGTTATAGCATATACAGAGAGGGTATTATTTTAATGCATCATTCAATTTCTGGCTTGACATCTTACCTCTTTCTCTCCCATCTGTGACTCTGGACATGTCATTTTCTTACTGAAGCCTGAAATTTCTCTAATTAAAGTACTAATTTCAAGTCTGGCTTATGGTAGACATAAGATAATGATAAAATTATATTAATGTTCATATTGCTAAATGACTGTCACTACATGTACAGGGTAATAATAATAATAATGCTAATAATAATAATGCTAGGATGCTGCAACTTTGTGATATGTTAAACATCACAATATTTAATTCAATACAGTCATATAAGATTACATCCATCACTGCAAATTAAACCGCATTTTATCAATGACATTTTTTAGGCTAAGAATGTATGATTTTCCCCCTATTTTTAAGATACAGTATTTTTACTTTCCTTAAAATTTCATAAGGTCATTTTAAACATATTTCAATATTTAGGTTCCTGTAAACCACACATTTTCTTCCTTTCACGAATCAAGAACTTGGGCACCACAAGGCCAGTGAAAGGCTTAGAGAGACACTGATGGAAACTGCAATGACAAAGTCCCAGATTCAGCTTACCAACACCTACCATGCGTTGCAGCTTAATTTTGGAAGCTAAACTGAGTTTATATGTTTCAACTTTCTCATCTAACATTGCTTAATAAGTGATAGAATAGGTAAATATTCCTTTTTTTAAAAAAATATCCTTGCTGGGCATCAGTGGTTCAACCCTAACAGCTCAAAAAGCTGAGGATTGCTGTCTGAAGCCAGACCAGGCAGTAAAGTCCATGAAACTCTTATCTCCAATTAACTGTCAAGCAAGCCAAAAATGCAGCTATAATAGAATGCTAGCCTTGAGGGGAAAAGCTAAGGGGCAGCTTCCTAGCCCTGACTTCAAGCTCCAGCACTGGTACACATGTCAAAATAAATTTCCTGTTTTCTATCATTTCTTTAAGATCTTTTAGTTTTCTTCTGCAGCTTGTAGACCTCTGTTGTACAATCCGTAACTGTTACCCCACCTCCTCATCCGTGACCAAAGCCCAGTTCCTTTGTTTCGTCCTCCTGACACAATCATCAATGAACACCGGCATCTACCCATTCCTGCTTATGGGTGAGCTTCACCAAGTTATGGGCTCACAAATAGGTTAAACATAAAGTAAAATGCACACACATACACACAAAAGACAGATTGTGCTAAAGCACATTTTTACAAACATGCACAAAGGGGTTTGAAACTGCTGCATGTTGAGGTCTGGCAACCAGTGGAGTGTACTAAAGAGAATTCATAAATAAACAGAAGTAAAGTTGCATGGATCAACAAATGTGCCCAGAAACAACCTGAGAGTGTGCCAAGATTAACTCAGCCTAGGAACTGAAATGGCAAAGAGAACAAAAGAGGAAAAAAACATGATATACACGAAAGAAAGAGGAGGGGCGGGAAGGGAAGAAGACAAGGAAGGAAGGGAAGAGGAAGGAAGGGGAAGGAAAGGAAAGGAAGGGAAGAGAAATAATTTTCCTTTTGCTAAGATATCCATGGCTATTTTTCTAATTTGGTCTTTGTCATCTCCACCAACCCATAAACCAAGAACAATAACAGAACAAGAAGAGGAGAGGTAATAAAGGTCAAATAATACATAATCACAAGCTTCACCATGTAAGCGGTGGTTTAAACATCTTAATCCTACTTAGCCTCATCTCTGGTGATGTTTGCTACCCACATTCACATTTGTTAGTCTTCTAAGAGGAGCAGAAGTAGCAGCTGAGGGTGGCAGTTGGTAATAAAGCAAAATCAAAGGAGTTGATTTCTAGAATCCACATGATTTGTGTTATTCACAGTAAGAGAAATGAAATAATGGCAGTGATTAAATTAAATATGTATTTACCTAGATGCGGAAGTTGTATGTGACAAGTTCATTTTCAGTATACCCAAGACTGCACTACCGAACATCTCTGTGGTCCTGGGCCATACATGCTAGTTGAGGTGTCAGACAACAACTAATTAACACAATCAATCACAAGTGACCCATGTATATTTGAAGAAAAAAAGGAGGGTAAATCACTTATTCTTCATCTGTCAATCAGCCATCTTTCTAACATGACAATTTCACGTATGTTTCAGCAATCTACATGTGAATATAATCATTATGATATTTATTTTGTTACATTCAACATCACATATTTATGTTTGCATATTCCTTATTACAGGAAGAGCCTTTTCTGGAAGAGAAATCAAATACAGTTCAACATCTCACACAAAATCTGAGACATAATAAGTATTAAAGTAATCTGCAGCTTTCTGCAGCTCAGCCGGGGAACTGTGGTGATCACAGCAGAAACAATCACTGTGTGTTTGTCCCCAGGTGAACTTGCACCTGCCCTCTCCCCTGAGATTTCTTCTTAGTTGTACCTGAACACTTACCACATCCTTTTCAAAGATAGATGCGGATTTCAGTCTGTCGCTAACCTCACAATCAGCAGGGTGTAAATTAATGAGATTTTACAAAAATAGGTTTAGGAAAAAGCAGGGGTTTCTGTGTCTTTCTAAATAAAGAGTTGTGTAAAAACTAGATGTTAGCTTAATTAATGTGCTGTGAGTTTAATCAGAGTGTCTCTCACATTTGTCATTTACTGATAATGGCCAACTTTGGAAAAGAGTCACCTTTGTGACACCAGAAGGCATTAAAATGTGATGCCAGAATGAGCTAGGCTGTAACAGAAGGTGGTAATTGTTAAATGAAAAAAGCCATGCTAACAATGCATTTAGCAAGACCTTGCCGCCCTGAGGCAGAGCCGTCCCGTGCTCCCTTGTTCCCGGTATCTGATGCTGTCCATCCTTTTCAATGTGTTTTGTAGTTTCTTTCAATATCAATTTTATTGCAGGAATTTTACTTATTATAATAGTAGTAACAGACCTGAAGAACAGTCACTTTATGTATCTTCCTCTGATGTAATTTGTTACCCAGGCACACTGATTCAAGTAGTAGGAGTTACGAATTTTAGTCTCAACTGTGGTAAACTTTTTCTATTACTTGGTGGCTCTGACGTTTGGCTATCCACTTAGAATCATTTGTGAAGTTTCCAAAAGCACCTGTGATTAAATCAGACTTCGTTGGGTGAGACTTGCTTGCTAAGATTTTTTTTTTAATCTTACAGGGTGATGATATGTGCAGGCAGGTTTGAAACCTTTTCATTGACCTTTAGTCTTCATACTCATTTAATTCTGCTATTTGATATCTTTAATAAGTGTTAACATGCATTATTGATTATTATTTGATTATTATTTGTTTTATTTAACCATCATAGTGAACAAGTAAGATGTTTCTTTCTTGACTCTTTCATCTAGAATTGTACTGATTGCCTTGGTTAATAAATGATAGCTCAGTGAAGAAAATGGTGAACGTTGTAACGAAGTGCTAATATTAGAAATGTGTTATTGAAACTCAATAGCTAAAAAAACCCTTGCTTTGCCAAAAGCACAAAATTAAAGGGCAAATAACCTGAAGATGAACTTTTCCAACAACAAAATACAAATGTCTCACTGTGTATGAAAAGGTGCTCAACATGACTAATCATCAGATAAAAGCAAGTAAAACCTACAATGAACTGTCATCTAACACCAGTCACGAGTTAAAATAAAAAAGACCAGTTAATGTGTATTGGTGAGGATGCATTATTGTACCACTAATGGTACACTCTTGGAGCAATGTAAAAGAAAGGGTATACCAGTTACAAAAAATGCTATGGGGCACCTTGGACAATTTAAGGTAGAACCATCACATGACCTCACAACCCCCCTACTGGATAAACGTGGACCTCTGGAGCATTTGCAGTCTCTTCACAGTGCTATAGTATGTCCATTGTTGAATAAATGGATAGATAAATCAGACATCTACTATGACAATATATTACATGACAAATGAATGTTCAGAATATATTTACTAATGTGAAGGAGCATTATATATTTAATATTCGTAAGGGGCTAATATCCATCCTTTCAAAACAGGCCATCTGCCATCTGCAACACACGGGTGCACACAAAGAACACGCATTGTGTGACATCTGTCAGGAATATGACATGACCCCATTACGTGGGATCTCCAGCAGTCAATACCATAAAAGCAAAGATCTGTGGAGGGTAGGCAATAACAGGAAGGCAGTAGGAGATGTCACAGGTTTATTCATGTAGTGTGATGAGGATTCATACTTGGAATTTTATGGACTGAGTTTGCCATACTTTTGCATTGGTTTAGATCATTACTGATTTCTATCAGAGAGCGGTCCTCATTGCAACCATGTGATCTCTCACTGAGAATCAATAAGTTTGGTTAGATGGTATGTATTAAGAACACTAATTTTTCATATCCCTTAAATAACTCAACTTGAGAAATTTTTTAATGGAAGAAATCTATGTACTAATAGGACATTAAATAGACATGATAGTTTGTTAGTGAAAAGATCCAAATACTGTTCAATAAAAAGAAAATTTGGTTAAATAAATTTATATCCAAAGAAATGTCTATCTATCTACCTGTCTATCAATCTATCTATCTATCTATCTCTATCTATCTATCTATCTATCTATCTATCTATCTATCTATCTATCTATCTATCTATCTAGAGAAATACCAATTATGAGGACAAGAAAATAACATGAAAACTGTAGCAATCGTTATGGGAGATACAGGACTATTTCCAGAAATATTTACACTTGTATGTACAATTGGCTTAGCATTTGAAGTCCATACACCAAAAAATCTTAAGAGCAGTAGAGTGTTACTTGCTTTTATTTTCCCTTCTTCATGTAATATAATGTTGGCTTACAAAATTTAAAATATTGTTTGGTAAACGCTATCTCATTATTTTCTTTATTTTTTCTGACCTCACTTTTGTGTCTTGCTAATAATTAGGTAAGTTCATTGTTTCTTAGATACTAGAGATACACCAATGATTTCAGCTCATATTTAGTTTTCTATCTAGCAATTTTGTTTATTACATTATTATTTTTCCATTTACTAAAATGATAAGTTATTTGGAGACTTTAATGTTGGTATCAAAGTTAAATTTCATCATTATATAATGTAATATAAAGACCCCCCCAAACTTAAATTAAATGGTGACTAATGAACGTTTACTTTTAATAAGTATACATGAAGTTTGACTTTTTGTGTAAATTTACTTACAAAAAGCAATTAGCCCAAAAAGGAATTTTTAAATTTATTACTCCTTTAATCAGATCCTGAGTTTTCTCCTAAGGCACAAGGATGTTTATTCTTGCCAAAGTACAGAGGATTAATATTTCATTTGCACTTATTTAAAATCTGTTGACTTGTGGGAGTTGAAAACTCTGCATTTGGCAGTTCCAATTAAACACTAATTGCAATTTGAAGAATTTGCTACTATGAAGTTGAAAAGCTTGCAATGAAACAGAAATAATTATCTTTGCTTCTCAATGATAAGTTAAAGTATGGAATTGTTGACTGCTATGTAAAGAAAAAATTGTATTTCCTTTCTGAAATACAATTTTGGCTCTCAGTCATCTAAAACAGTGATGGTCTTTAATGGGAAAAAAATCCTGAAGACCCAAAAACTGCAATTAGATAATCCAGATTACACAACCAAGAACTGAGAGTGCTTTGGGAAAATCCTCTCTGATAATCAATTAACTGGGTCGGAAGCGCAAAGCTTTGAGATAGTTTGTGTGTTGAATATGTATTTCTAAGCATCTATTTAAAGGCTTTAAATGCGCAATACCCAAATGTTTCTTCTTAGGGAATTGTCAGCACTTAATAATTGTATTAGAAAGATGCACATATTTCAACTATCAAGTAGGTCATGAGATCAAGCTACTCATGGCAAGATGCATTTTCTTCTTGTAGTGAAGGGCAACAGCATTAGTGTGTGTAGGTGTGTGTACAACACACACACACACACACACACACATGCTCACATTCACATACACACCCCACCCTCTTGTTGACTGCCTATTTTCTTTTGTTCTTCACTAGAAATATTTACTCTTAAGAAGATATTTACTCTTAAATATTGCTCTTTTTTTGGGGGGGTCTTGGTCGTGGGGTCTGAACTCTGGGCCTGGGCGCTGTCCCTCAGCTCTTCAGCTCAAGGCTAGTGCTCTACCACTTGAGCCACAGCACCACTTCCAGCTTTTTCCTTTTTGCTTATGTGGTGCTGAAGAATCGAACCCAGGGCCTCAGGCATGCAAGGCAAGTGCTCTACCACTGAGCCACCTTCCCAGCCCCACTATTGCTCTTATATATAGGATTAAATAGTCCAAGCTGCAGGGCTGTTAATAGAGCATTGGTTGTAAATATGGAAGAACATGTGATCATGTCTGCATCACACATGTCTTCTCTTCCTCCAGAGATATGTGTAGTAAAAAGATAGGTCATTTACCAGAGTTACCTACAACCAAATAATACCACAATAAATATAGGCAAGAGATTCCAAATGATGTTTGTCCATAAGAAAGGGAAACAGGAAACCTCTGTGAAATCTAACTTGGCAGATGTTGCACTGCTCCTCGGGGGTGTCCTTGTATTTAGTAGTGCTTGCTGCATATAGCTGCCTAGAAAGCAGAATGTAATTTCCTTTTCTGTCTGTTTGGGATGCTGTTGATCTATGACAGCTATCCCAATGTATGGTATTTTCTATGGTCCTTAGTTTGGCCACTTATGAAGTCAATCACCATCATCATAATTATATCATCTTCATCATCCTCATCATTTATTATATAATGTACCCATACTTTAAGATGCCAATGGCATTATTCCCTTTCAGGTGTTAAAAGAATGTTGAACTAGCTCCGTTTTCATGGAAATCTAAAGAAGTAAAGAATTATTTTAAATTGTTAAGAAACAAATTTGCTTGGCCTGGCCTGAGTGTGCATTTGTCAGTATGATTTTCATCAAGAAGAAGTCTACTTCTGTTTAATTCCAGTAACTTCCACAGGTCGATATTCCATAGCACAATTCTTCTGGAGACATTTCACTGTCTCTAAGCTACTTGCAGTTACTTTGAATTATGAGATGTTCTGGTAGCAGCACAATCTTATTCTTCTCTTCCAGCAATATTTTGTTCAGCTTTTAGGATTTATAGGGAATGACCTTAATGGAGTCAGCAGCGCCTTACTTCTACTCAATGGCCATAGCACTGACTTGCAAGGACTTGCTACTGAGGTTCAACTTTTATTGGCCTTTGTTGTTCATATCTCTAGTATTATATTTTCTCATCTGAAAATGAAAACCAAATGTTTCTAATAGTCCTGAAAGTCACACAACTTGTTAAATGACTACATGATCTTATATATCTCTTTGAAAACTTTACAATGTTTTTTTTAAGTTCACCTTCCCGTGAGGTATTTGCTAGGTGCACCTGAAACAAACAAGAAATATTACTTCACATCTTTTCACCCAACATCCGAAGCTCTTTCTGTTTATCATCTGTCTTCCAGGATATTACAGGAAACAAATTAACCAAATGTTTCACCTTTCTATAAAGGAAGCTTCCAGCATTCCAGTCTCCAAAGCCCATTTAGAGACAGTCTCCTGTTTTCCTATATTATCTTAATGACCGTGTTATTCAGGTCCAACTAGGTTTTATTTTCCTTGGCAGTAATAAATACTTCCAATGTGTGAGCACCCTTCAACAACAAATACTGATCATTACCCACGTAGATTCCATCCTAAATCAGAAGTCTGCTCTCTGCCCTTCTCCTTCAGAGCTGTATTATAAAGCCACAACTGTCTGTTGGCTTCATTGGGAGAAGAGATGGACAGGGGCCTGCGGAAGCTCTATAGGCTCTAAAAGGCAGCTGATGTGCAAGGCCTCTCCTCAGCAGGGTGTGGTGACACACCGCTGGGCAAACAACACTGATATGTGAGGACTGCAGTCTTGAATAGACGACAAAGGAGTGTGACCGTCTTTGAGACCATAGCTCACCGGAAATCACTCAACCAGATTGTTGAGGCAGATCTTTGAGGATGAATAATTCATGAAACCACCTAGAAGATATCACCATTGCTTTGCCAAGGATGTAATTGTCAGCAATTTCTTAAGTCAATATAGGCAAACCAAGAAGTTTATTTGCACCCCACCTTGCCCTGCCAACTTCATAATGCCCCCATGATAAATTACAGGAATAATGGTGATGATTAAACCAACAAACAAAAATCCCTATAAACATGCTGGGGAACCTGCCGACCACATTCCTCTTCTGACTTGTTCTTCTATGCATGAATTTAATTCACTATACATATATCTTTAGAAATATTTCATAGTGAAAATACTGTGTGTGGGTTGTTTTTCTTTTTGTCTTAATTTCTTTCTTTCTTTCTTTCTTTCTTTCTTTCTTTCTTTCTTTCTTTCTTTCTTTCTTTTTTTCTTTCTTTTTCTTTCTTTTTTTTGTCGGTTGTGGGGCTTGAACTCTGGGCCTGGGTGCTGTCCCTCAGCTCTTCAGTTCAAGGCAAGCGGTCTACCGCTTGAGCCACAGCGCCATTGCCAGTTTTCTGGTGGCTTATTGGAGTTAAGAGTCTCATAGACTTTCTTGCCCAGGCTGGTTTTGAATCATGGTCCTCAGATCTCAGCCTCCTGAGTAGTTAGGATTACAGGCGTGAGCCACCAGCGCCAGGCTATTGTCTTATAACTGTTTGGCACTGACTGGCGACAGTCTTTCTGGTGGAGGATCTAGGACTGATGTCTCTAAGTCATGAGCAGAGGCCAGTGCAGGGACTGACACTATGAGGTTGTGGCTGGGTGAGGAGGGCCACGCAGTCAGGCTGATTTGGAAGACTATTCTGCAAAGGAAAATCTCTCCAGTGCTTGTGCATCTGAAATCCCACCACAGTTGCAAGTGCTCTGTCAGGAATCTGCATTGAGGTGTCTACCTGGAATATGTGGTAATCAGTTAAGAGATGACTTTACACAACAAAATGAGTGACCTACTGCCAAGTGTACTAGAAAGTATGGATCATAATATATAATCACAATGTATATCGTATTTCTCTGACACATGCTTAAATCTTGAAATTTAAGTAAAGTTTAATTGACAACAACCTGTACTGAAGCATGGAACCTATTACATATTACCTCTCACCTGCATGTTGTCTATGTAATCTGTTCAGGTTTGTATTGCAATTTTAAGGCTGATTTTAGTGATTCATTATACAGATCTGTGTGTGTGTGTGTGTGTGTGTGTGTATGTGTGTGTGTGTGCATGCATGCCAGTCCTGGGCTTGAACTCAAGGCCTGAGCACTATCCCTGAGCCTTTCCTTGCTCTAGGCTAACACTCCACCACTTGAGCCACAGCACCACTTCCAGCTTTTTCTGTGTATGTGGTATTGAGGAGTTGAACCCAGGGCTTCATGCATGCTGGGCAAGCGCTCTACCACTAAGCCACCTTCCCAGCCCCCAGTCCCCCTGTGCCCAGCTTAATAGAGGCTTTTATTTGATTACTTCCATGTACACTGTAAAGCGTTACTTGGCATGAGATCACTTGAGAGTCCCTCATCCTCCTTTTGTTCAAGCCCCAGTTCGAGTTCTTCCACGCGAAGTCTCAGTCCTTTCACTTTTGCTTCATTGTGATCTGCTCGGTTGTTTGCATGAGTCACTTCGGCTGCCTTTGCCTCCTATTGTCTGCTGAGTTTCTGGAAGGTGTGCTGAAGCTCTACCATTTCCTTCCAAAGGAAAACAAGAATCCCATTATTTATCATCTGCTCTGAGACAGTCAAGACAATGACAAGTTCTTTTTAAAAGGAGACAAGACTTTAGGAGGAAGGTAGCTGAATCACTCTTCATCTGGTAACCCATGGTTCTGTAATTAAATATTATGATTAGCTTTCCACTGCAAATGGAAGCTATATTCCTTTGTAGCTAAAATGGCAAAAATATAGTAAATTTTTAACGTTAGTTTTGTTCAGTCCATAACCCCACAGACATTCAGCACAACTCTAGTCCTTCAGTTTTGAGTTTAGTTTTTGAAGTTGGGTCTCCCTCAGTTACCCTGGCTGGCCCTGAGTGCATGACACTTCTGCCCTGATTCTCTGGAGTTACAGGCACGGCCATCAGGCCTCTCACAGTTCTTCTTGTTGTTGAATACAATTATCCAGTTTCAGCTCTGTAAAGAGGTATTTTTACAACTATTTTTACAAGTGAAGAATAAAATTTAATACAATAAGTGCCAGAGATCTTTCATCCACAGGGTCAGTAGAAGTACTCGGAGTTAGTAAGTTGGTAATGTCAATGCAACGCTGTGGTCCAAGGGCTCCCTGCTGGGTTTTCCTCAATTGCATAACCAGTCACATTGGAAATTCAAACCAACTTCTCAGTTCTTCTTCTCAGAAGACAATTTTCACGTGTCAAGTTCTAGGCCTTACCTTGTGACAAGGAAACACACAATAAGGAACACAATTCTATTATTTGCAATGATAATAGAAAATTTTGCAAAGATCTTTCTAGGTCTGTCAAGCAGAAGGGAATGAGTTTAGTGTACAAAATAAACTAGAGCTTAATGGAAGGCTTATAACAAGTCTACAAAGCCATGGTTGTTGCTCAGAATTACATATTTATAACAACTTAAATGTTTTGGGATTTCTAACAAAATTCTTCCTCAGTGCTTTGCTATTAGGCTTACAGAATGGAATTTAAATTGCTTTAGAACAAATCATATAAATAAAAACTGTGAGATGTAAAATAAAGAAGAGAAAGATGGAGGGATATAAGGCAGATAGGGAGATGAGAAAAGAAAAGGCATAAATTTGAATTATCATTTCTCAAATTGTGTCAATTTTAGAATTTATCTAAAAACACTTTGATGTGCAAGACAATTACTGAAAGAACTTTTTTTTCCAATATTCAGAATACTCAATATAACATTTTAAGTATTGAGGATGTAGCTCAGAGGTAGGAAGTTTGCCTCATACACATCAAGACCCATTGCTAGCAAAGAACAAACAAATCAATTAACTATTTATTAAAGCAACATTTAAATTTTTGCAGAGGGGAAATAGAAGGTTGAACTAGAATTTTTCAAATAATAAAAATAAAAATGCAGCATTAACATTGTATTTTATATGTCTATCATATAAATGGTTACAATTTATGAAATGACTCTTGAATGATAAAACCATTATATTATTCATTACCTATTAAAATCAACTGTACTTATTTTTTCAAGTTACAGAGTTAATTTGATAGACTAAAAATAGGATCTTTGAGGAAAATATTGAGAGACAGATGTCTGGGGGAGTATATTCTTTCTTACACATTTTTTATGGACAGGCTTCACTTGAAAGCAAAAGAGAGAAAGACTAGAAGACATTGGATGCAACAGAATCGAGAGCAGATGCATGGAGGAGGAGAGAGAGACACACAAACTCATAGAGGAACTCTTGGTAATTCTTGATGCATTGAGTATAGATGAAAAAGAGGAGAGCCAGTTAATGTAGTTTTGCCTAGACTGTGTACAGATCTCACATCTTAGTATAAAGAAAATTTGATTTTGGTAGGAAGGGAGCATGGGAATATCAACAAAACTTTTTGCAGGAGTGTGAAAGCCATAGTTTCTAAGAAACGTGACTCTCATTTTACTCAGATGGCAGAAACAGAGATGCTAGTGAAGAAGAGGAAATTACGACAGGGTTGATTCAGTTAATAGATTTCAGTTTGCAGCTAATATAGAAAGCATACAAAATATTTATCATACATAATAAAGAGTAGACTCGGAAGGCTGGTTTTCCTGGCAACTCAGTAATGTCATTGAACACTAGGATTACATTTCTCTACTGAGAACTCGAGTAGCCCAGGTTGTTATTTACAGATGTTTACTGTTGCTCCTTTAGAAGGTGATGATACACAAATATCACACACACACGCGCAATCCCTCCAGACCAAGTGAGCTCAGCTGATATCTAACATTTGAATGTTAATGAAAAGCTACTAAAGGAGGAGGAAAGTTTTAGAGGAAATTGCTTTAAGAATGAACAGCAGAATACAGGAATGCAAAGTGCATTGTAGAGGTTCTGGCACTTCAAGGGTATGTGTGTGTGTGTGTGTGTGTGTGTGTGTGTGTGTGTGTGTGTGTGTGTGTGTGTGTGTGTATGTGTGTGTGTGTGTGTGTATTATGAGAATATGTATGTATGTGTTATGTGTGCTGTGTGTGTGTTCACTTGTGTGTTGGCATGCTGGCTATATAATAAAAGAGGTTAACTCATGTCCAAATAAAATACTGTGTATGTATAGCGCTATATTCTGTAGCAATACATACCAGTACCTGGGCAGACATTGGCTAAGCAGCTGCTTTAAATATGAACATACTCAATAGTCATATGGATAAGCACTGTGCTTCAGTTATGAATAATCACTTACAAGTTTCCATTTTGACCTTTCAGATTTGATATTACAGGTTCTCAGTCTCTGCAAGTCGGCTCAGATATTAAATAGTACATGAGAGCAATCCAGTTCTCTTATTTATATCTCGATGTAATGGCTTTCTGACGTAATTGTCATGTTGTCTATAAAACAGCATTTTCCCAGTTATCATGAATAAGTGCTTCTGATATTACCAAATGGAATAGGGAAAAACAGAAAACTGCATTGAAAATGGCTCTGCCTTTGTTCAAGAGAAAGAGAGAGAGAGAGAAAGAGAAGATGGTGGAGGGAAGAAGACAAAGAAGCTTAGGCATTTGTTTACAATGTTCTGTGCCTAGTGGAATACTTATTAAGAATATATAACCTAAGTTCCCTATCAGAAGTGAAAATAAATGCAGTTCTAATCCCACAGTACACATTTAATCATTTCTTACCAGTACAACTCAAGCTATCTGTGATTGTAAAGATTTTTTTCTACTGTATGAAAGGTACAGATAGTAATATCTATCTCAAAGGGATATTGTGCTATTCTGCATGGTATGTATACATATATATACCATGTATGTATACATGGTATGTATGTATATATATATATGTATATGTATATATACATATGTATATGTATATACATATGTATATGTATATATACATATATATATATATATACATACCATGCAGAATAGCACACATTATGTGTGAGTGTGTGTGTGTTCAATATGTATACTATTTTCTTTTTTTAAATAAGCTTTTTATTGTGAGAATACTGTATAGAGGAGGGGTTACAGTTACATGAGCAAGGTAATGAGTACATTTCTTATCAAGCATTGTTGTCTCCTCCTTTGTTTTTCCCCTACCATCCCTTCCCTCCCACCTCCACAAATACACTCCCCCCACCCCACTCCCTGTCTAAACTGTGAAGTTTGTTTCTGACATAGCGTCTTGTACAACTCATTGTTGCAATGGGTGAACCTGCATTTTCAAATGTTTAGAGAATACCTATTACATAATAGCAATAACATAATGCTTTCTACAGACACATAGCTAATTACTATTATCATCCAAAGAATAAAACATCTAACTATGCTTTCATCATTGGATGCGAAGTCCCTTTGGTGGGGCTGAAAAGGAAGCATAATAAATAGAAATTCAATAGTAGTATATTCTTTGCTGAGTGAATAGGATTTCATTGCAAGCATTTCCCAGAGATCATGTACTATATCAAAAGAGCAAAACAAATGTTTCTAACCAATATAAGTCAGTCTGCTTGCTAAAGCCATTCAGAAAACCCATCTGAGAGCTAGGCACCAGTGGCCCATACCTGTAATCACAGCTACTACTCAGAGGCTTCAATCTGGAGGACTGCAGTCTGAGGCTAGCCTAGGTAAAGTAACTTCACTCAACTCCATCTCCAAAGTAACCAGAAAAAGCAGAGCTGGTGGCGTGGTTCATGTGGTAAAGCATCCATGTAGCAAGTAGAAGGGCTTGAGTTCAATGCTCAATAACATCAGAAAAAGACATTCAAAACCATCTGAATGTATACCTCATTCTCAGACACTGGGAGATGGCAAGTGAGAACCATCTGCTCTCTGCTTCGATGTTCCAGGCGTTATGGAGAGAGGCATGTGCATAAGTAGGTGTTCCAGGCATTATGGATGTGCATAAGTAGAAGGAACAGACTTTGACGGGCAGTGCTATATGAAATAGCTGAGCATTTGGAGGTAACACAAGATAGACATGAAAGACTGCAGAAGTCTGAGACTGTCCTTAACCATAAAATGTTTCCCAGAACCTGGCATCTTAAGTCAAAAGAATCTTTCCATCCCGCATCCCAAATATGGCCACAATATAGCCAAAATATCTTTAATGACCATGAAAAAGTTAGAGAAACAAGACTCAGAAAAAAGTTCAGGTTAATTTTTACAAATCTTAGAGAATAGCTCCATTTTACACAAATTATTTCAGGCAATACCCAAATAGCTACAAGCTATATTTAACATTTAACATATGTGTTTTATGTTATATGTCACATCTATACCAAACCTCTGTGTGTGTGTGTGTGTGTGTGTGTGTGTGAGCGTGCACTCAGGGAAAGCAGAGTGAATGCATGTGACAGCCATTTGATATTGGCCATCCAGTATGTTTTGGGACATGAACACAAACTCTATTTGCATGAGGTATACCTGGACATCACCATTGAACTCCTTATACATACATACATAATACATAATACATATATACATACATACATACCTCTACATACTATAATACAGCACAGGTCAATATATGCATATTTCTATATAGCACAGTTTATAAATAGGAAGTACAAGTATGCATCAATAAAGAATTGATAAAAACCACAAAGTCCTGGAATAGTTTGAATAAATGAATTTATATTTATATTCATATTTATCAGCATTCATACTTTAAAAAATCATTTTAGCATTAAAAGCAACTTGGAGAATTATATAAGTTCAGTCCTTTAAAATTTGCATAAAGTATTATACTGTTGTGAGTGCAAAGAGTTAAAAATATGGAAATGATATTCTCTTACCATATCTCTCCTTACAGGAACAAGAGAGAAGAATGAAATGAAAAAAGTTAGATATTTAGTTCTAATTAATGTGTCTTTCTTTAAAACATCAAGATCTCTGGGTTTAGTCTGGACATTGGATACTTAAAAGGTCTGTGTTATAATTTTATATGTTTCTAAGTTGTTGCAAAACTAAATACAACCCAAACAGGTAAATCAAAATTCTCTGCAAAGCTGTCTTCAACCTATTGCTCACAGGAAGCAGAGTCTGATCCAGGGCTGATTCTTGCCGATGTCTATTTCTATACACAAAAGGAAAAAAATCACCCTGGACTCTATTTCCAATGAAGTTTCAGAGAGGAAGAAAAGATGAATTTTCAGAGTCTAATCTTTCCATGGTCTCCTATTCCCAAGGCCCTATGATTGGTTCAAGCTAAGAGATTCTCATTTCTACCTCGCACCCTTTTCCCTTCAGCCCATCCTTCTTCACAATTCCTTCCCCCCACTCCTTCCTTCAGGAAGCAGCCAAAGTTTAAAACACAAACAGATACGCTTCCCCCATTTAAGGCCATCTAATAATTAAGGGCAAGTGCAGTGGTATGTGAACTTCTGATGGGTCTACAAAGTTTGCTAGGTCTGGTCCCTGACTCTGTCCTGTTTTCTTCATGGTCCCACTACTGGACTTCAGTCCAGGTGTAGACACAGCCTTGGCCTCTGGCAACTATACTTCCTTTACTTTGAGGTCAACCTCTGGCCTCTTTTCTTCCTGATTTTCTGTTTCTATTAGGACTTTTTCTCAAAGGCCTTTCCTTATTGAACAACCAATAAATGGATAAACAAGCAAAGAGCTAAGACACCATTAGATAATGTGTTATTTATCATCCATCAGTTGTATCATATAATGTATCTAGATCTTTAATATTATTGGCTGTGTTTATTACTTTTTTTAATTCTGCCACCTGTACTCCACAACCTAACAATATCCCTATTTTAAGTCAAAGAGATGCTGTCTGGTTGCTTGTTAGTGATGCAGTGTAAACTGACCAAACAAACACCAGAATAGGACCATGAGAGAATGGATAAGCCATAGGTCATGAGCCGGTTACAGGAGATGGTACAGCCATTCCTCACGGGCGGTTATGAGCTCGCCAGCCTGTGGATGTCAGCGCGCTCCTTCTGCTACATATAAACTCACGCCAGGCACCGATGCCTTGTGCCTGTAATCCTAGCTACTCAGGAGGTTCACATCTGAGGACTGTAGTTCGAAGCCAGTCTAGAAAGAAACGTGTGAGAGACTCTCATCTCCATTTAACAAGAAAAGGTTGGAACTGGAGGCAAGGTTCAAATGTTAGAGTGCCGGCTTTGAGCAAAAAAGCCGAGTAAGAGCAGGAGGATATGAGTTCAAGATAAAACCACGGGGAACCTGCACATGGCATAGTCTTTGTTTGTACAGAGAGCCAGGATAAAATTGGACGATGGGGTGCTAAAATGTGGTCTGGATGTGGAAGCCTCAGCCAGATGAAGCATGGATTACTTACATGTTTCAGAGACTATTCAGGAGTGACGTGAAGGACAAAAATCAACAAAGGCTGTCACTCTGGAAGGCCTCCAACGATACCCAAGCTCTAGGATGTCCACTGGACCAGAGACTGCTGGGCTGGTATGGAAGGTGACGCAGGAGTCATTGAACAAGTGCATCAGCAGGGCACATTCCCCAGCAGGAGAAGCAGAAATGGCCATCCTGGACAGAGGCTACCAAGAAAATCCTGCAGGTGACTGTGGCCTTCCCTAAACGCTCTATGTACACACTTGTCATTTGGATGGACAGAGAGATCTTGGCTAATGAACATTCATTGTCTGTCTGAATGAACCAATGAATGAGGCAGAGGAAGGTTTCATACCCTACTCGACTCGAAAAGTCTAAGCTCCTTCCCTACATGTTTAGTTTTGGGTGCTTAAATACATATCCACGGTCCTTACTGGTTATTTCCCTTACCAAATGAAGCAGGACAGAGAAAGAAAAAATAACAAGATATTGTATCTGGCCAACAGCAGCAACAACAACAAACCAAACTCCCAAAGAAAGAAAGAAAGAAAGAAAGAAAGAAAGAAAGAAAGAAAGAAAGAAAGAAAGAAAGAAAGAAAGAAAGAAAGACCTATACTCCAGTGTTAAATGCAGTTTAAACTGTGCAAAGAATAATTGTGCATCATATCCAGCCACGTGATACACACATATACATATTATATAATTACACATGCATTTCTATCAGTTGGCTTCTCATAGGTATATATGCATAGTAGGTTATGAGACACCTTTTCCTGATGTACACTATATAAAAATGCTTTTCAGTTTGTTCTCCATTAAACACATGATTTAATCTCAATGACATCTACTCTGTAACAGTAAGCAGTGCATTTTGATCAATTCTAAAATGTACTTACTTTGTGATTTGTAGAGATTTCTAAAGAGTTACAAATGACTTAATCATCCAGCTAAAATATAGCTACGCAACAAATACAAATTAGTGTTCATTAAGTATTTTACATCTCTTGACTACATACAAAAAGTGAGTTAAACCATTCATGTTTACTGCGGCCAATTGTGAACTGAGTCACAAGTCCCCCACGTCTCAGGCTGCAGGGGCAAAGGAAGTGAGCCAGTGCCTCACACATGATTTTCCTTGCCCTGTGTGCTTACATAAATAATACTGCACAACAAAGTCTCCAGCTTGTTCTCTGCCCACACTCAGTGCCCTGTAATTTAACACTGCCAAAAATCTTCAGAGAAAATCTTTCCTTGTTGTTGCTGAAAATGCTTAATTTTATTTTATAAATCAGGCTTTCATAAATTTCTAATGTATCTCTTTCCAGAAGAAAGTTGGCCCTGCACAGAGTAAACTCTCCTGATAAATGAAGCTACTGGTTTTGCTCATAATTCGCCAGCAATGAATACTTTACATAAAATAAGTGGACTTGTATGCTGAGTTTTACAGTACTAATGGCCACGCATCCCTACTTGCTTCTGGCATAAGAGAAAGAAGGGCCATCTGAGGAGACCATCAGAAGTTGTTAAAAAGACTGACACAGATAATAACATCTGAAGCAATCACAATGCTTAGTAGGAAGTAATCCAGAGGTCAAAACCAAGATAGAAAAAGAAAACTCACAAAAGAAAGAATACAGTATTCTATAAGCAAATACAGAACTAAACATATTGATGGGAAATATAATTTCATCTCATTTTTAGTGGAAAGGATAATTTACCAAGGCACCAACAGTTTTGAAATCTTTCTTTTATTAGGTAAAGTTATTCTAGGAAAATATCTATATAAGTACAAAAGGTGCCTGCTTAAAATGTTCACTTAACTTCATTTTTAATCGTAAAAATGTGGTCTTGTGATGATTGGGACCTTATTGAATAAACACAATTGAACTGACAACAACTATTTCCACGTGGAATAGTTTAAAGCCTTCTTGGATGTGTAAAGAACACACCCTAGTGTGAAAACTTTCCCTTCTGATTTCCTGTCTTCTAGCCAATATGCCAACTCTGAAAAAGTGTGGGGAAGCCCCATGGGAAGGGAGAGGAGGTCAGAGATGGGGAAAGAAAGGAAGGAAGCCATTGTGCCCTTCCTCCCTCCCAAGACAGACCGAAATGAAGAGCCACAGAAGCTTTGAACCAGAGGAGAGAGATTAGTGTCCAGTAATAACAGAAAGCAGCTCTGTGATTACTGTGCCTGGGTTTTAATCGGGGAAGGAGAACAGAAGTAGTTCACCGAATTGGTGTGGAAAAGATGTTTCCTGCTTCCCGCCCCATTTATGGCTTGTGTAACCAACCAAGCACTCTAAAATCAGACAATTTCTTCCCTCTGGGTTTTAGAATAAAGCCATTTATATTTCACTTAGTAGTTAATCTTCAGTGTGAAAGCATTATTAAGAGGGCAAAGAAAGCCCGAGATCTTTTTAGTCAAGAGCATCAGTCTTTTCCAAAGGCACTGTTAACCCCAATACGAGAAGCATCGAGAAGTGGAAAAGCTGGTAAACATAGGATGCTTTCACTAGAGAATTAGAGGAATGGAATAAAACAGATTGGTTTCCAAGAATGAGACCATGTCATGAGGTGAACATCCAGAGACCACTGCAGATAGTGAAGACCGGGTATGAGAGCAGGGAGGAGGGATCACCAACCGAGCAGAGGTGAGACCATGTCAGGATCTGAACCCAGAACTTGGTCACACATTGAGTCCTGCGGGAGGAAGCAAGCTTAACAAGTGCTATTAGTCATCATTTGTTGTTTTTGTTTCCCAGAAAACAATGGCCTCCGATGACTCCCAATTCAAGCTGCTTTTGATCTCTCCTTCCTTCCTGTTCCCCAAAGTAAAAAGTATGTTGACCCTTATGTAAGGCAAGAACTCATTGCTGTGGATATTTACAATAGAGCCCAAACTTATTTTCAATGATAGGATCATGAAGGTTTTGCTCATAATCTGATCGCTGATCCTGTATAGTCTTGTGCGTGTATTGTTTTCAGGTCCATGCATGCTTAGAATGCTTGTAAACAATGCCCCCTTCCTTGTTTAGAACTTCATTGGGTTAGATGGTAAGGAATACACCACTTTAATCAAGAACCTTGTCCACTTCTGCCCACTCTACTAGCTCTGGGCTTCCCTCCACTCTCTCACTCAGTTCTATACAATGTTCTCACAACTTGCTATGCTTCACTAAACAGGTGATTTGAATGGTTATCTTTATCCTTGTGCTCATTGGCTATCTGATTATTTTCTCTTAGCTCTATCCCCACCTGCATGTAATACGCATACACTGGGATACGTTGCAGGGAAGTCATTTCCCAGGGCTCCCTGCCAGTCAGCTTCTGAGAATCTACAGCATGTATGATTTACGAGATGAGTCATATTTGTAACATTTTTTGTCTGTGGTATTTCAAAAGCCTATAAAATGAGAATATGAATTGATGTGGAAATATTTGGAAATGATTTCATTCTGTCCCTTTGAATTCAAGATTTTCTATAACATTGTTTGATCAGCTAGTAAATATAGATTTCAAGAACCTCCAAAGCAGTCTCTCTCAAAATACCAAGAGGAACCATCATTTTTTATCTGAGCTCTTGCTTTGGGAACTAAATGTGAGAAGACCAGTGCACTATTACAGTCATCTTCTCAGCCTTCTTTGAATGATGAAACAATTTAGATATAAATGAGAAGGCTTACTCATTGTTTTAACCTTATTTGTTCTTCACAAATTCAGCTTATCTCTAGTACTTCCTAATTACATACTCAGTCATAGCATTAACTATAATTTCATTATCTGGATGGCTTCCCTATCAAAACTCAGTATCTATTATCTAATACAATCACTAAAAATATCTTACATGTTAATAGAATGGGTACATCCAGGTGACAGCATGGGAGTCAGGAAACATTTTTTACTGTAAAATAAGGAAATGAAAATAAGTATTTTAATGGGGAATATTTGAGTTGAAATTTTGTCTGTGCTGCTAATTCTAGAAGAGTAACATTGGAGGCTAAAGTTAGAAAGTTGAAATGAAACCAGAAATCCAAGTAGCTTAATTTACATAAAATTAACCACACCTCTATGCTATCAATCAACTAATCATATATATATATATATATGATTTTATATATATATATATATAATCACTTAGTTATTCATGACTACTTGTGCAACTACTATGTGGGTATTTACATGAATAACTAGTTATTCATGACTAGTTGCTCCACCGTCATTCATGACTAGCTATATATGTAATTAGTTATTCATCGCTAGTGGTACTGTATCGGAGAGTTCAGATCTCTGAATCAGCTATTTACACAAATAACCTTTAAGTCAGAATCCAGAAAGTGGGTGGTTTACTTAGGCTTTTGGAAGACTGTCATATGCTTGAGATACAATCCTTGTTAATGGTAGATCTAAATATCCTCCAGAGTCTGTAATCAAAAACAAAGGCACAGATTCTTTTTCTTATATTCTTAAGAAAATATTTTGATGCTACAGCCAATTAGTAATATACTTCATACAAATTACATGTTGCATATTTTGTTCTAAAATTTCCTGCATTATTTTCAATATGTCTTTAAATTTTCTGTTGCAGTAATTCACAACAATTAAAATATGGCAGGACTTTGGACACTGATTATAAGGAAAATGGTAGAGACAATTATTGAATATAAATATATAAAATGGACCATCATCCAGCATTTAAAAAGGAGAGAATCCTGTTATTCATTGAAATATATAAGCTTGCAAGATATATTAACATGAAATAAAGCAGGCACGTTAAGACAAATATAACCACAATTTAAAAATCTCAAACTCATAAAAGATGCAGTAAAATAAGTTTAGAGTGCATTGTAGTATGGTTAATAAGTTTCATACTATGCATCACACAAAATCTTCTAAGCTGAAAATATTTATTGCTGTTTTCTGTTTAGATGGTATGTTAACTATATAAGTACTTACAATTCTTATTCTAGAGCTACTGGCAGTCAAAATGATATTTGTGATTTGTTTACTGAGGATTGAATAAACATTTATTTTGTAATTTTAATGGCTTTTTGACCATTTTTGCTTTTACTTTCAAATAACTGAATCATTAGTGCTGTTTAGTTTGATTAAGGCCTCATGATATTTATACCGGTGATGACAAATACAAACACAAGAAAGAGTTCCTTCCGTTATGCAAACATACAGAGACACATGGGAGTGCAGGAACAGGTGTAAGTAAACGTAACTGATTTGCTAGAAGTCAACTTCTTCCTAAATTTCTTTTTTCAGACAACTGTCTTGAGTTGCTAAACTTACTCCTATTGCAATTTATTTTGTTATTCTTTGATTTAGGGATTATTTCCTAGTATCATGGATTTATTCCTTAACCAACCATATTCAAATCAGCTTCCTATCACCTCCCAAACAGATAAAACAAAATAACATATTATTGAACTTCAACCTTGCCAGTGTGAGGTGAATTTAACCTTAAAGCTAAAACTGTTCACTGACAAATTATCCTTGAAATGTATGCATGTGCAGAAAGTGCTGTTTCCTAATAAATACCTAGCGATGAGCTCTTTCCAGGATGTTCCTTAAATGAAGCATTTTTAAAAGTTATTATTTTGATCCTAAGTATGGAGAACTGATACTGTCTTGTTACATATGTAGTTGACTTAAAAAAAAAAAAACTCCAACCCATTCCATTACAGTCTTGTAAAATAATAAAATTTTAAAACATTTTTATGTGCCAGCAGCACGCTATCTTGTGAATTTTATGGGTTGTGTTCCTGGGAGAGGAAATGGCGGTCCAAGGTGCTCTACCCGCCCCCCCACACTGAGACACCGGGGTGCCAAGACACATATCCCTGAGCAAAGCTGTCCTCTTCTCTGTTGTTCACGTTGACTTGTTACTTGCCAAGAGTTCATTTCACTTTGGCAGACAGATAACAATTATAATGTCTGGAAGAGTTCATCTCTTCACCCAAATTACATATATCATACTTGGGATAATTTAATTATTCCTCAAGATCTCTCTCCAATTACTATACTCGTCTCATTATAGACAAAACGGTAAGCTACTGAAAATGGAAATTGAATTCTTTGGACACAGTCATAAGATGAAAACATTCATTTTAAAAACCATATTTAATGATACAAATCTTTGCGGTTTATGATGCTAACTGGAAAAATACAAATGCATCTTAGTACTTATACTTACCGAAGAGTTTCATATATAACTTTGGAAGACAATGATATGTGTGTGTGTGTGTATTTTATAAGATGACAAAACATGATATTAAAATGCTGCTGGACAATTTTACTAGGCTCTAACTCACCTCACAAATATTTTTTATTGGCTATTTCTATCAATATTTCTATTTTTTATAGCTATAAATGAAATCTCAGACAGAAAGATAAACCGTGTAAAAAACTATGTCCATCATTTGGAACCCAAAGTTGGAGACTATTTTATTGTTTCCATAAAATTAAAATATGATCACCTGGGTGTTCTCTAAAAAATAAAATCACTAAATAAGTTAAAAAAGTATACTAGAAAATAAAAATTGCATGGATATATAGCAAACTGAGAATTAGGTAACATCTATTTATGCATTTATGAGGGTGGTACTGTTATGTATTGCTTTATTTTTTTCTTAGAATATACAGTGATTCCATATAAGAAATTTCAACTTCAACTGTCTTGTTCATGGATATATCCCAATACCCAAAACATGACCTACAGTGTTCTACCACGTGAGCCAGGTCTCCGGCCCACAATGGAGTCTTGTGCTCTTCTGCCTTGCTGGCTTTGAGCCATGATTCTCCAGGTCTCAGCTTCCTGAGAAGCTAGGATTCCATGTGTGGGCTTTTGCTGCTCCTGTGTAAGGATACACACACACACACACACACACACACACACACACACACACACACACACACACACACACACACACACACACACACCATTTATTTATTTATTTATTTATTTACTTACTTATTTATTTTTGTTGGTCATGGGGCTTAAACTCTGGGCTTGGGTGCTGTCCCTCAGCTTTTCAGCTCAAGGCAAGTGTTCTACCACTTGAGCCACAGTGCCACTTCTGGTTTCTGGTGGTTAATTGAAGATAAGAGTCTCACAGACTTTCGTGCCTGGGCTGGCCTTGAACCATGATGCTCAGATCTCAGCCCCTTGAGTAGCTAGGATTACAGGCATGAACCACCAGTGTCCAGCAATAAGGATATATTTTAAGCATATTTATTCCCATTCTTTCATTTCCATGTTTCTAATTTTCATAAACTGATTCTGGGATTAAAAATATGCAAAGATGTTTTATAATGTAATTTAACATTTGGCATTTATATTTGTTTCAGTGTCTGGCATATTTGATGTTGGAAATAGCATGATTATCTCCCTAGACAATACAGAAAGAGGATATTAGTAATTGCTAGGATAATGTCATATTGAACAAAATTGCAAAAAGAATTTATTAAGCACCAGAAAGTATTACTGTCTTCCTGAAAATTCATTTAGCAATATGAATTATAACAGCAACGGGATAATAACAAAAGTGTTAATACAAAGAAATACTTATTAAACAATTTTGTCTTCAAATTATATTATGTCATTTAAAGCTGGGCTTGAAGTTGTGAGCTACAAATTCAATGTTCCATTTCTAGCTGTGGGTTCAGAGTAGACTTCTCACTGTGTGTGTGATGGAGTCTGAATTCAGGGCCCTATGCTCACTAGGAATGCTCCTCACATTTGGGTGACACATCAGCTTTTCTTTTCACCACTTTTGAGTTAAGGCCCCTCTTCCTGATTGGGCCGTACTTGGTCAGTAATCTATTTTATGCTTCCTGTTGTAGCTGAGATGCAGGAACATGCCACCCAGACCCTTCCACTGAGACATTTTCTTCTGAGGCTCACCCCAAATTGCAATCCTCTTAATTTCAGCAGCAAAGACAGCAGGCAAGTGCCATGGCTTCTGACATTTTCTTTGCTTGCTTGCTTGTTTTGTACTGATTGACTAATTGCTTGATACAGGGTTTTGTTGTGTGACCCAAGAACTCTCCATCCATGTACCTAACCCTGACAAGCGCGAAGATTGCCGGCGTTCGATGAGTCTAGCTTAACACAGATTTCTAGGCATAAGGAACGTGGAGTTCTCAGGTCATGTGTGAGTATGTGTTTGCGTGCAAGGCCTTAGCTTTCAGCATTGCCATGAAAGTTAATGCAAACAAAACGACTGCAAGACAATCTGCCTTCAATAGAAGTACAAATGGTAACCATCTGTAGCTATTCATATGCTGATTATATATTTCCATATATCCTTAATTCACAAGTACTTATGTATGTACATATATGCATACATACATGTCTGGTTGTACACCTATACACATATATGTGGATATACATAAAGTCAAATGGCAATTCTTTTCCAAAAGCAACTCAGTACATTAAAGACCATGCCCACATCCAGAGCAAATCTGGTGCTTAATGTGATGACAAAATAGCTATCAAATGTAATATAATTTGAAGTGAAAAAGAAGCATTTTAGCTGCATATGAAACCAAATTAAGAATAAAAATGATAAATCTTAAGTAAATTAGTAGGAAAGTGAATCCAGCAGTAGATTAAACGCATAACAAAACATGGCTAAGACTTGCTTTTTCTAACAGTGCGAAATGGTTTTCTATCAGCAAGTTAATCCTATAACTCAACCCAGAAATTGCCAAGGGGAAAGAGAAAAGATAATCTTAAATCATTTTAAGGTATGCTCAAGAGGTGTTCAATGAAAAAGTTTAAAATCTAAAAAGAATTCAATAAATTACCTGACACAGGACATTATATACACACCTGTGCCTAGGAGACCTATCACTGCCTTCCTTACTCACTAATTTATTTCCCGTTAAAGATATTTCTCGACAAATGATGACAGTCCCTAGTTTTTATTGTCTTTTTCCCAAATACATATTTGAGAAGTTTAAGCATTATCATGATTAAAAATATAGGAAGGAAATTATTTTTTCATGCAAAGACAAACAAGTTAACACCATTATAAACTGAAAACTTGGAAAACACATCAGATCCAATTTGGTTATTAGTTAAAAAAAATGAATACAGGGGGCTGAGAATGTGGCCTAGTGATAGAGGCTTGCCTATCCTGCATGAAGCCCTGGATTTTATTCCTCAGCACCACATAAACAGAAAAGGCCAGAAGTGGCACTGTGGCTCAAGTGGTAGAGTGATAGCCATGAGCAAATGAAGCTCAGGGACAGTGTCCAGGCCCTGAGTTTAAGTCCCAGGACTGGCAAAAAAATAAAATAAAATACAAGCAAATTAATAGCATTTAATACAGGTCAAAATTACCTAGAAGAGCTATGATACAAGGGAGGTTAATAATACTAGCTATTAATAGCAGCTAACATTCTTAACCTAATAATTATCTACCTAAGAGTAAACTGAGCAATAAATTAATAAATTTATAAATTGTACATAAGAACACATTTTTTAAAAGGGTCAGGAGATTAGAATGCTGTGTCATTACTACTTTTTTTTTTTTGGTTGGTCGTGGAGCTTGAACTCTGGGCCTGAGTGCTGTCCTTCATCTCTTCAGCTCAAGGCTAGTGCTCTACCACTTGAGCCACAGTGCCACTTCCAGTTTACTGATGGTTAATTGGAGATAAGAGTCTCACGAACTTTCCTGCCCACGCTGGCTTTGAACCATGATCCTCAGATCTCAGCCTCCTGAGTTAGCTAAGATTATAATTGTGAGCCACCTGTACCTGGCTCATTACTCCTTTTGAGAAGAGTAAACGTCAGTGATGTAAAAACCCAATCTCCAAATTAATTCACAAATCAATGTCATCTAAATCAAATGGACCATAATAGGACATTTTTAGAGCTTAAAACAATATTGTGGAAATATGAATGTAGAAAAGCACCAAGAATATTTTTAAATAATATACTACAAACCACAATTATGAATTAAAACATACTACAGCAAAAATATTTCAGCTTGTTGCAGTCATGAAAAGAATAGAGAAATAGGATTTTTCAAAAGGCAAGAATGCAGAAATATGCCTTCACAGTCACGATGATTTATGAGCTGGTTGTTTACTTATAATGACCCAAAGTAATGCAATTTTATTTGGTGACTGTTGGACAGTGCAATAAAATAAAATGTGATCAATCTTTAATCCAGTCATTGCAAAAGAAGGCCCTGGGAGATGTGAGAATTATGTGCATGTCATGTAGCCATCTCTGCTGTTGGAAATGGCCACCCAAACAAACATGAAGCAGAGACGAACTTAGTCCAAATTTGCAAGCTCTGTCCAGTAGAATAACTCACGGCACAATCCCAAGTCTAGTTTTTCTTTTGTTCTGTTGTTTTAAGAATATGCCTACTTTCCAAATTACTATCTCAATATTTCTAAGAGACCTCCTTTTGTAGTTCAAGATACTTTACACCCAGTAAAGAAAAAATAAGCAATAATACATTTTAAACCTACTTTGCAGCCTGAGTTGTGGACATTAATTTGACCACCTGTGTTTTCAGAAGACAACATAGATATTAAAGGGAAGGGATAGATGGAGGAAGAAAAAAAGACAAGGGAAAAGAAGAGAGAGACGAGGGATAAACCTACTTTTATCCATTACATGTTGACAGATCCAGCTATGTAATTAATAGGTAAGTGAGAAGAAGTGTGTACATTCAGTTTAGACATAAGACACATAAATTCATGACATGCCAAGTCATTCATAGCCACTAGGGGTAGTGCAAGAGGGCAGAGGACTGAACCTGAATAGCAAGACTATACTCATTCTTTGAGTGGCCTAGGGAGGTTTCTCTGCTCCAAAAGAAATTGACTGGTGGTATGCAAAACCTGAAGCTTAATGTTATCTTGTACTTTCTCTTACATAAGGAATCAAACTAGTTCTCAGATCATACTGCGTTCACAAAAGGTATAGCTAGGTTCAGAGGGGCATGGAACTAAGAATATGACTGATCTTGAAGTCTCATTGAAATGACTAGTCAACTAGACTAGTCAAATTTGAATCTAATGTTTTTCTAAACAAATGTGCTCATGTGAATATGTTGGGCTATTTTTGCTAGACAAATTGCTGGGACCAGGGCTAAGACTATAGACAGATTTGTGAAAGGAGACCAGTCAGAGGAGGACACATTGAGCTGAGAAGGAATCTGCAGTTTTTGTGCACAATAACAATTGCAGAAAAGACTGTGTGTGGAGAACAATTATACTTAATTTGACATATTTGTGGCACTCTTAGACATGCATACCCAGAAGCAAATGAGATACACAGACATTGGAACTGATCAAAATGAATCTGGTGGAAACTCTTTAAATGCAAATGTTGGTGAAAGGCAATTTCATATGACACATTATGATTTTAAAGGTTGTGCCTCACTAAAATTGATGTCTGATATTCAAAAATATGTGGCATTGTTTGTCTTTTGTATCTCTACGTTGACTGCAATCAGGTATTATATTTGACGTATTTTACATGCCCATGTGCTACACAAAATCACATTTCATTTCTTATTCCTTGGCCTCAAGTGTGAAGCTCACATTCTTTGTAAAACAACTTTCAATACAGCACCGCATTGTAGGAAGCAAGTATTAGCCTGGACACCTAATGCCAAGACTTTTTCTGGATGCCCATATACTTAATTTCTTACAATATCTTGTATTACATTCAGTAGTGTTCAAAAGGATCTAATATGCATGTAAAAATATGTTGATAAACTTATGAATTGTTAATTATCTGTAAAACAGTCTAGGCTATTAACTAATATAAAATCATTTGATTCTCCAAATAATCCTTATACTGTTGTATCATTATTTTACAGCTATGAAAGTCAGTGGTGACATTTGGAATAAGCAATTAGATAAAGTAGATTTTACATGGGTATCATTGAAGAATCAGATGAGACTATGTAAAGCTCTAAAGCATATCATTTTTCTAAACCTGCCATGAAATAGGAGAATCTGTTTCTTTCCTAACAAGGTATGGGCAAATCATTTTTAAAAGAATTATCTAAGTTAAATGTATGCAGATTTACACTGCCTCTAATTTATAAAAGTTCTTGCTCCTTGTATAATGAGTTATTTTATCTCAAAGAACTCTCTTGGTTATATGCTTTTTGTAACAAATAAGTGATATGTAGAGAACTTAAATGATAAATAAATAATTGCCCTTTACAGACGTTACTAATATCTGATTACTATGGAAATAGGCAGTCTATGATTTTCACAGAAAAAAATATGCTAAATACTTCTCATTTGCTGATATTGTTATAAAGCTCTCTCATAATGACAGCTTAAAAAGAAGCTGAACTTCTAATTCTCAAATTGCATATAAAAATAGCCATGGCTGATGGAATTTCATGATGTAGAAAATAATGCATATTATATATCATTTGCTCTTCCCACAAAAAATGCACACACATGTACATACATAAATATGTGTATGCATATAGTGTATATGTATACACACATATACAAAAATGTATTTACTTTTGGGCAACTAAATGATTTTGAAACCATGAATGCTTTCATCTCTAAAATTTTTATGATTACATAATTCTGAAGTTATTTTTTAAAACAATGGGATGGCCACTCAACAATAAGTGTGTTGTGACACAAATGAATCTCTCAACAAAAATATAGTCAGAGCTTAAAAATACTAAGAACAATTTTTGTCAACCTGTGAAGCTGGAGGAAAACGAAAACCTTGGAAATAGCACCAAAACAGAGAATTTTGTACTATACATTTTACTACTGATACTTTTGATGAATTGTTTCATAAGAACTATCTGGAAAACTATTTACTAGGCAAATAATAGGGGGAGATGCAGGCATTTAAATCAAGAACCAATGTTTCTATATTTAGAAAGTAAGATAGAAAAGGCAAACGAGATATAGAATACATAACGCCAGAGAGTAATGTTCCTTTGTAAAACTGGATTTCACAAAGTAACATTGATATCAATGCAGCTGTTATTGGTAGACATGAAAGAATTAAGTAACTTTTTCAGGTATGATACATTGGTGAGAATAAGCAGGGAAAGGGTGTGAACCTACACTGGATGAAGCTGGGCTTCAAAGTGAACCTTAAAGGTGTCCCCATGACCTGGCAGCGGGTGTATTTTGAGAGTGCAAGTGAAGATGACTGAGATGACAGTTGGCATTGTCCATTACACTAGAACAGTGTGCATATGCATAGTCTTTAAAGATGCATTAAAATATGCATAGTCTTTAAAGATGAATGCTGAAAATTTAGGTCTATAGGTTTTCCATTAATTATGATGAACTACAAGGAATGCAGAAACTGAGACCTTTGGGAGCTGGAACAATGGCTGTAGTTGTAAAGTACCAGATGCAGGACTAGAGAACACTTCCTGTCCCCGTGCAGAGTGAATTGCGATAGGTGGAATGCAGTGCAGGGAACGAATGCAAGGATCCATGACTAAAGGGTGGAATAACCAAGCAGTGCCTTAACAAATGAGGAGAATATTTTGATTCTTTATGTACTAGCAAATAGGGAATCATAAACTGACTCTGAGTAAAAGAAAATGATTGAAAACCTCCAGATTCAAATGCTAATGTGTAGTGCTCATTGGAAGCTCATAAATGACTGTATTACATATGCCTGAAGTATTGTTAAGAATACTTACAAGTTGTTTAGGGGATAATACAATCCACAGGGAAGTCAGAGAAATTTGACTTTTTTAAAAATCAATTTACTTGACTGTAAACTCCATGGAGCTAATGGCTTCTGATTTACTACTACAGCAACCCAGGCCCTAAATGCAAGTGCTCAATATGAAATGATTGGACCCTGGGTGGAGGAATACATGAATGAAAACCCAATCAAAATAAAACACATCAGAATTTCAATGTTGAATATAAGAAACACTGTAAAAATATATGAAATATTACTTTGTGTGTAAAGATTTCATTGTGTAATGACTGCGTTGAAAGCATGATCTAAGTGGTGCTGTGGCTCACAGTTAGTAGAGTGCTAGCTTTAAATAAAAGAAGTCAGGTACAGTGCCCAGGCCCTGAATTCAAGGCCCATCATCAACAAAAAAAAATTAAGGCAAAGAAAAGAAAAGAAGTCATAATCTATCTGGATATGAAAATAAAGAGTGAATGTTAACACATTAGTGAGGTGAAAACTCATTTCTTGGACAGCTAGAATCAGAGGGAGGGTTGTAGCAAGTAGGAGAGAGAAGACCCAGCATACACACTCATAAACTATCCACATAATGTATGGAGCTAAATCTAAAAAGGACCCCAGGGAATAAATGAAATGATGCATTATTTGCTTTGCAAATCTAAGGAAACTTTGCCTGTGACCTTCCAAAAAGAGATTAAGCTAAAAGCAAGTCTAACAACAGGATATGTGCTAAAACATATTAGAAAATATGACAAGTCTCAGAATGACATTTCTTAATAAGAATTTGGCTTCTTGTTGGCAAAGCGAGAGGTAATCTTCCAGAATGTTAACCATAAACATCTATTGAAATAAATGTTCAGTGCCTGGGATGTATCCTGCAAAAATAAAAATGATATCTGCAGTAAAATATTCAGACAGCCTATGCCTCATGAAATGTAAAGACAAAATAAACATAAAACTTATAGAGGGTAAGTACATTAAGGAGGTTAATTCTATGAAAATCTTTATAGTAGTTGAAGGTTAGCTATAACATTGAAAAACTCACGGTACAATAATATTTCTACCGAATTGCTAACTTCTGTGAACACTATAGGCAAGAACACTTTTATGAAAAATCTACAATGCAATTGATGAAGAAAATGTAAGAATGCAGAACACAGAAGATAAATTCTAAAGCCTCCTTATTCTTTTCAAATAACAATTTTGTTGGCAAAAGACCACGACTGTTTTATAGCTGCATTCTAATACTTTACACTAAGTGGGTTGCTGAATACTTCCTGTAAATTAAACCATATACTAAGAAAGTAATTTACACAGGAATATTCATAAAACAATTTACTGTAAACCCATTAAAGAAATTTAATGCTTTGTCTCATAATTAAAGAACTATGTGAACCATTTTTTAATATCTAAGTAAAAAAATAATTCATAGAATGCTATATCTTGTTTTGCTTGAAAATATAAGCTCAAATCTCCTAAATACATTTTCCCACCACTTTTGCAACAGTACTCTGGCATTTACATAAACAAAACAGTCTTCTGTGGGAAAAAAATCATTTCTTTCACACCTTAACATGTTCTTCTGAGAAAACAGAAATTTATTTTTGTCATGCTTGGCTACAAATACCAATTATTTTAACCTATAAATTACAAGTTATTTTATTCTAAGTTAAAATCTTAAAATAGTCTTGGTTTTGTAACCTGAATAAAACATGTATTTGTATAATACTTAATTCTATTTACAACTTTTCTGATAGAGCAATGACATGTTCACACTGCCATGGCTCCTCTCCGTGGGATAAACTTAGGGAAGGAATGGCGTATCACACCACCTGCTTCCGCTGCTGGAGAGCTCCACCACCCAGGCACAGGGTTAGAGGTGGCCAGGGTCAGGGCTGAGCTGAAAACCCAAAGTGAGAATAATTCCACCAGGGTCTTTGGCAGCAACTCAGAAATCTAATGCACATTTTACCCTGAAGATGTCTGAAATATTAAATGAGACTTATGAAAACATTTTATCCCCACTGAATAGAACCTTAAAATTAGAAAACACAATAATTAAATGTAATATCTATGATCTAGCATATTCAACTCTAGGTAAATGTGGGGAAGGAAGGATAGGAGTTTTCTACATAATTAGCCTATCAGAATCTGTATAGCCAATACAGGAAACAGAGAGCTAGAGCCATCACAAAAAATGGATTGAAGTTAATAATAAATAATAAAACAATAAAATTGGTAAAAACAAGTGCTTTAATAACTTTTAGTAATATGCAGATGGATTACATCAATTCCAGCTCTAAAATATTTCTCATTAAATTTAGACATTTGCATTCCGTTATTGTTGGCAGCACAAAACTTCTCAGTTTAGGAAAAACTTGCATATGCAGAATTCATCATTTTTTGCAATAACAGGATACTGTGAGTAATGTTACAGGCATCTAACTCCATTGTATGAGACGTAGAATTCACTTAGTATTATTTTTCCTATTTTCAAGTAAGAGATTAAGTGTAACTTACCAATAGAAGGAGAATATAAAATGGTTAGGTGTAATGTGTTAACAGAAAATAGAATAGATCTATCCAAGGATCAAAAATATATTAAGGGTCTCTACAATAAGAAAAATAATCCTGGGCTGGGAAGGCTCAGTGGTAGAGTGCCTGACTTGCATGCACGAGGCCCCGGGTTTGATTCCTCAGCACCACATAAAGCAGAAAAAGCTGGAAGTGGTGCTGTGGCTCTAGTGGTAGAGTGCTAGCCTTGAGCTGAAAGAGCTGAAGGACAGAGCCCAGGTCCAGAGTTCAGGCTCCACACAGGCAAAGAAGAAGGAGGAGGAGGAGGGTGGGGGAGGAGGAGGAGGAGGGGAAGAAAAGAAGAATGAAGATGATGAAAAAGAAGAAGATGAAGAAGAAGAAGAAGAAGAGGAGGAGAAGGAGGAGGAGGAGGAGGAGGAGGAGGAGGAGGAGGAGGAGGAGGAGGAGGAGGAGGAGGAGGAGGAGGAGGAGGAGGAGGAGGAGGAAGGAGAAGGGAGAAGAAGAAGAAGAAGAAGAAGAAGAAGAAGAAGAAGAAGAAGAAGAAGAAGAAGAAGAAGAAGAAGAAGAAGAAGAAGAAGAAGAGTCATCATCATCCTTCTCAGTGGAATTTAGTGATTTACCTTTGGTGTGATCAAAGACATTGACACTGAGTCCTATTGACAAATCTAAATTTTCATAGGAAAGAAGGAAGAGAGCGAGGGAGAGAGAATGGAAGGAAGGTTAGAAGGAAGGGAGGAAGGACGGAAGGAAATAAATATATTTTTCTCCTAGTGTATGTCAGCATTTATTTACCTCAGGTAGAGATACTGGAGTTTTCTATTATACAATAAGATGTCCTTAATATTTTGAAGAATATAGAATCTTTGATCAGTAATATTAAAATTTCTATAGATAAATTATAAAGCCTTTTTCTATTAGTGACATTTAGAAGTGCTGAGATTTTAAAATGTTTATCATAGTAGGTGGGATGGTACTAAATAATCAAAAACTGGTGAAGAAATTACATTTCTGGATTCGTTAATATATGTGAACTGCAATACCTCTGTATCATGTTTATGGGGACAAGCCAGTATTGTTATCTGTGTCCATTCTTCTCTCATCATGGCTTGGCTAAGAATGATTGGTTTTACTTAGAACCAAGTTAATTCAAGTTATTTTATTGTATTTAAGTATTTATTGTACTGTTGGGGCTCAAACTGTTTCCATGACTTTGCATCACAAGTCTTTATTTTATAAATAGGACTGTTAATATTAGCTCTATACGTTTATTGCAGATTCATATACACTAAAGTATATAATGTAAACAAAGTGCCTTACATAGAATATAGAAAACTAAGAGCTGCTATGCCTGGTTTTCCTGCTTCTTTGCCTTCCTTCCACCAAAATATTATGTTGCATCAGAATGTAAATTAGACTTTGAATGTAGCCCTTCTGACTACACAAATAATATGATTTGTATTTTCACTATTTTAAGCCAAAAATAAATATGAATGTTCCCTCTACTTGAAAGCAAAGCAGTCATACTCAATCATGTATGTTGTTGTGATTAACATAGTCACTGGATGGCTTTCAGTCTGAAATGGAGAAATGATAGCAGTCATATCTAGGTTTTAACAGGTGGTGAGATAAAACCACAGATCAATATTTCCTGTGTACTTCCTTATGTACTTTATAGTATAGAAACATAATGGGATTGCCAATGATGCAGCAATATAATTTTAAGTGACATATTAAAGAACTAAGTAATTCAATGAAAATCACTTGGACATTTTAATATCATGTAAATGGATTCAAATAAAGCCCCGAATTTATGATTTAATTTTAAAAAATCAGGTGTGTTTTTAAAGCACTGTAAAATCCCAAGGTTAATAATGAGAGCTATTCCCTGGAGAGAGATTTCTTTGGGTGTCATTAGTCCCCTTTCCTTCCACCTGGAATCATTAATCTCCTGAGGTAGCATTCATCAAAATCCTTCTGTTGGTTAATAGGGGATATGCCCATCCCCCTCCCCCACCCCCGTGTCTCTCTCCCACTAATCTTGGTGAAAGTAGATGCTAGATTCACTAAAGTGTGTGATGGAAAATGTCTGTTGCTGGATGATTGTGGGGATACAGCACTTTATGAAGCCAGAAATGATTTCTAGCAGCAAGTAGCTATGGTTGCAATGTTGCTTCCTCAAGGTATACATGGAGTTAAAAAGCAGCCAGGCTGCCACGAAGGCAGTGTGGGGAGCTACTTAGTGAATGTGCTCAAGGCATCAAGTCACCAGTGAAGGAGCTAAGAACCATCAATTAGGGAGTCAAATATCCTGACATTCCTCAATATCTTAGGTTATTTAAAGGAGAAGACTGACATGAAGGCTTATCATTAAGATTGACAATGCTTAACTCTAACCTAAATAGCCTTTGAGAGTTTTGGGATATTTTATCTATATAAAGGTAAACACAGCCTTGAATTTTATTTTCCCAATCCTTAAGAATTTTTTTTTTACACTCAGCTTTGTTTTCAGAATCATACTGAACATGAGATTCTCTTAATGAAATTTTAGGTGTACAGTGTCATTTTATTAACTAGAGGCAATGTTTACAGGATATCTTTAGAACTTCCATTAGTGAAACTTCATATCCACTAGCTACTAGCTTCCAATTTCCTCCACCCATTCCCCTTGATAACCACCATTAGTGGAATCATACAGCATTTGTATTTCTGTAACTGGATTACTTTGTATCTGTCCTCAAAGTTCGGTGATGATGTCACATGTTACAGACTTTACTTCTTTTAAAAAGACATATCCTAGTCCATTGTGTCCATAGCCCTTATTTTCATAATCCATACATGTATCAACAGATGTTGAAGTTGTTTCTACATCTTGACCTTTGTGAATGGTGCTGAAATAAACATGGCACTGCCAATGTTTTGGCATGATTTTGATTTTATTTCTTGATTATAAGTGAGTGTCATAAAATGAAGTTTCTTTCTCTTTAATTTTATTTTATTGTAAAGATGCTGTACAGAGGGGTTACAGTTACATGAGTAAGGCAATGCATATATTTCTTGTGGAGCATTGTTACCCCCTCCCTTGTTGTTCCCACTATCCCTTCCCTCCCCCACCTCCCTTACTCAGGGCTAGTCACATCCCGATTAAAAAGCTACAACGATTTGTACAATATGATACTGGCACAAAAACAGATTATTGAGCAATATAATGGAACAAAGAAGCCTGAAATAAATCTCATCAGCCCATCTTTTAAAGGAGAAAGGATGGTCTCTTCAGTAAGTGATATTGGAAAAACTGAATGTCCCCCAAAATAAGAAAGAAACCAAACCTTATCTCATACCACACACAAAACACAGCTTCATATGAACTTAATGCTTAAATTTACAACTCGAAACCATAAAACTCCTAGAAGACATTGCAGAGGTAAAGCTTTAAAACAGTCTTGGCAATGATTTCAGAATATGACACAAAACACAAAAGTAAAGCAAAAATAGATGAGTGAGACTACCATAAACTAAACCGTGCTGGCAAAGCAAAGAAAATAGACACCAGAGCAAAGAGATGACCTATAGAACTGGTGAAAATTTACAAATCATATACTTGATAAAGGATTAGTTTAAAAAATCATACTATAAGCATCAGTGACAATGCATTTTATCCACAAACTGCTTTGTTAAATAGCAACTCCTTTGTATATACTTAAAGATACAAAAAGAGAAGGGGAAGGAATGTCAGTATACAGAAGGGAAACGAGGGTTGGCTTGGGAAGGAGGGGGAGATGGTGAAAGGGGTAACGTTGATCAAGACACATTGTGCTTCCAAAGTGATTTGTTGACAGGTAACCCCTCTGTGCAGCTACTTAGAGGTAATAAAAATACAATTTCAAAAAGGAATTGGTAAAAGCCTAATAGATGTTCTCCAACAAACACAAAAATTGTCAACTATATATGGAAAAAACGATCAGAAAACACAGCAGTCACCATGCGGAGAAGTTACCCTACCGATATTAGCATTGCTATTCTCAAAAGAAGAACCACCAAGGTGACTGGTGTTGGAAAGATCTGAAATTGCAAGTACTGTCAAGAATCCCTCAACCACATGAGCAGCTTGAAGATTTGTAAGTTTTTATTTATCCCCTATGAGTGAAGTATGAATTGCTCTTATAACACATTCTTAATATCATGTAGTTTTATTTTTATTTTGTCACTGCCATAAAAATATGATCGGCTGAGGTTTAGTTTTCTGATACTTGTTTATTCACAAGTACTATGCTCCTGAGATTCCTCCATGCTGTATGACAATCTAGTTTCTGTCTACCGCTGAAAACTATTCCACTGTCTGTGTCACAAGTCTTTTATCATATTTTAGTTTCTATATTTTGCAATATCAAGTTCTTCTTAAAGTATAGCAAAGCATGAATTCGTGTTTTTCACATGTATTAGGAAAGCTTGTTGTCTAGAATTAGAACTGTTGCATCATAAGCAGAGAAAATTCAAACAAGTGAGAACAACAGTGCCTCCAAAGTATACCCACAACGTAACTCTTCAGCATTAATTAAAAATAAAATAGAACAGTTTCTGCTGGTACTCCTCTCGAAAGCAGATTTTAATTATGAAGCTTTGTGTTTTTGACACTTAATGAGAAAACCACTACTCACCTATTTGAGTGGGACATGAGGTCTCTTCTAACCCACTGTTACATTAACCGAACCTCACTTCAGCCACTCTCTTTACCACAGGCCCCCAGTTTTGGGTTATCTTCAGTTTGAGCAAACACTAAAGCATTGGGCAGGAGAAAGAGGGCAGATCCTTTCCCATTATTTGCTATTTTATCACAAGAATGCATCTACCCTACCGTCCATTTCTGCCATTGTTATCAATGATTTATTCAGAATTGTGAGGCACATGATTCCAAGTAATTTCTCTAAAACCTAAATCAAGCTATGAAGTATAGATTTTCAGTATACTGCAACTCATTTATATGATTGGTACCATTTTGGGAAGCCCAGATTTGTTGTGACTGACCTCATTTTAAAGGAAGGCATACAATTTACCATGCTTACTGTGACACAGTTTGCAAAAAATCACTTTGATTTGTCACTAAAGAAGCAGACATAAAAGTTAAGCTGTCTGCCTCCTAATCCACTTGGTATATATTACAGTAGCTTAACATAAAAGAATTTATTCTGTATAGGTTGGTGGTGCATGTAGTCCTTCAATTTCATGTAGATGAGAAACAAGATTGTTCCCATTCTGAACCTTGAAATGCACTTATCAGTGAAATTTAATTTCATCTGTGGTCTTTATAATTTATGTTTAAAGATTATATATGTCTATGGGTACTAATGGAAATAAAGTCAATAACAAGAATCAGTATCTTTCTTTGACTAGCAAACAATTCCAGTAAATTTTTTTTCTATTCATTTTGCATGAATAGAAAAAAATATGTGACAATTTTATATAGTAGAACCAAAAAGAAACCCAGATTTTGTTTTAAAGTATGTAATCTTCCCCAAATTGCTGACTAGAGTTAAAATCATCTTTGTTCCAAAACCATTTTATCCTTTATAAGCAAAAATACGCCATAAGTGAGGCATTCTTCTGAACAATAGATGAATAAAAACCACAGGCCTTCTTCCTATTCTAATTTCATGTCCCCAAATGGACTATGGATCCTGAGATAGCACCAAATTGTAGATCAACTGTCTTCCCTAACCATTTGTGTCAATTTGGCTTCTCATGTTTGTTTTTGTTGTTGTTCCTCTCTTTTCGTTTACCATTAAGCTATTTAATTTCTGCCCACCTCTTTTCCTTGCTCTAAGCACAACAGAACTTGCCTCTGCCTCAAAATCGTGGAGCTAACTTCTGTTTTTCCATCCCCACCTTACCAAATTAAACCCTTGTACCATGTTGCTTTCCATATGAAATGTTCCTGATACATTCACACTTCAGTAATACTTTAGTACTATTTTAATTAAAAAAAAATAGCTGCCCAAAGCAAGTTAAATCATGTCAGATTTCCTTTCTTGCAGAATGAGCAAAGTGAATTATGTTCAGACCTGAAGGAGGGCTCTTGCAGAGAAATGTCTGGAAACAAGAATCTGCCCACTGCTGGAGAGGAAATCACCCCCACAAACAGATCACAGTCAATGTCCTGAATTTTTAATAAGCAACAGGTACTGGTGGAAGGAACATAGAAGGGACCTGAAGATAGAGTTAGTCGTTCAGAGCCCATCCAAGCAAAGGAAAGTAACGGCTGCTCCTCCATTTCTTTCTTGTCAGCCAGCCAGCTCACACTGTGGACCCTGTGCGGGAGGAGTGGGAGTATTGCAAATGTAAGTTTCACCCCAAATACTACTTCAGCAATTCTAACACTCCACCACCTGCATCAGGAAATGCGTGTAATGGTTAAGGAGGTGAGTACGGGAGACCCATGGCGCATAAACTCCGTCTTTGCAGCCCACTTTCTCCAAAATTGTGGAAACGAGATTTTCCTAAGGTCACGGCAAAATCCATACTTGCTTCCACAAAGAAATTTTCTCCACTTCCTCACCCTCCTCATAGATATTTTTCTACAGGCATACAATGTACTCTGATCCAATTAACTCCTTTGATTGCTCTTTTTATGTGACCTTAATTTAAGATAAAGGTTCAGAATCAATTTGTCTTAACTTTACTTGAAGAGTGATGAAAATATAAGTCATCGCTCTCAACTCTTGTGTTAAGTATACTTTGTGCTACAGAATTTAGCACAATTGTATATTTTTTTGTAGCAAGTTGTGTGTATATGCATATTTAGGATGGAGAAGTGTTTCTATGTAAAGTCAGAGAATACATTCTGAAGACCTTTCACACTGTATGTGATTAGATGTGAATGTCAGAATTCACATGCATAAACAGAAAAAAACATGGTTCTATTTGCCTATTGAACCACAAATGAGCTTCAGCTTTATTTAAATATAGTCTCTTTTTTTTCTATTATTAAAGCTTGGAGATATGAAAAAATAATTCTCCTCCTCAAAAGGTACAGGATGATTAATAAGTAACCAAGAAACTTAAAATCAACTATGCCCCTGAGTCACAAATAAAGACTAACATGCTGAAAAAGAACAAAAGAGGAAAACAAATATGCTCACTCAATGTCTCAGAAGCAGAAAATGAAGTGAATCATTCAAGAAGACTAACAATTTGAAATGCCTTTACCCTGATGAGCAGTGCCCGTGGTTGTTTTAATATCTGTAAATTATGTTAAAGGTCTAGTGGCATCAGCTACAAACAGCAACTAAGTGCACCACTCCTCCGGGAGGAGCCTGACATAGAAGCCAGGGCCTGGGCCTGCTCTTCCGGGCATTAACGAGGACAGACTCCAGGCTCATGTTCCACAACATTGATGACAAATACCTTAAGGTTACATTGTAATCGCATGCTTCAGTAACCCAGGCTATTAAAATGGTTTCAATCCATTATCTACTGGAAACCAACAAGCTATAAAACCTTATGCTAACCTGCAAAGCAAAAGCAGATCAAATACAGCAGGTAGACAACTTTTACCTGTGGATGTTTTGATGTTGAAATTGAGATTGCTGGTCAGAAATGCCTTCTCTCTGTCAGAAATGAGGGTAGGGAAGTGGGTTTGTTTGAAAAGTTTCTGTTTGCTTGTAGTTAAGCAATCACGTCTTTCCCTTTGCATTTTATTTCACTGGCATATTTGAAATGGAATCTAAAAGGCAGACAAGCCATTGCCAGGTTTTAGATCAGTGGCTGCTGCATAGTTTTGTCTGAGAGGGAAGGAATCTTTACCACATTTCTCCATAGTGGATAGAAAATGGGTGACAATAAATCAATCATGGGTTTATCAGAATCATATAAACAAGGTGAAGGTGGTGTGTGTGTGTGTGTGTGTGTGTGTGTGTGTGTGTGTGTGTGTGTGTGTGTGCATGTGTGCATGTGTGCATTAAGGAGAGTGCACAACCATGACTAGAGGGACTCTGGGTATTTATAAATCTGAAGCTGGTGTAGGCAAAACTTTGTCCTTGGCCGTGCTGGTGACCTTCCTATGGCTTCTCTGAGGCAGAAGGGAGGAGCGAGGGAGCCACAGCGACCATGGGTGCCACTGGAGGATGATAGTCCTGGGACCATGGCCGTCACCTGGGAAGGACCTCAACTCAACCTCTCAATGCCCGAGAACATGCTGGTGCTGAGCCCACCGCCAAGGATTTCATTTTTCTTTTTACTATGATCTGAATGATTATGTTCCCTCCCCCAAATCTGCATGTCAAAGCCCAGTCACCCATGAAAAGGTGAGGCACTGGGGGTGGGGGAGCTGGACTGGCACTGTGCTGAGTGGTCAGTGAAGAAGTATGCCAGGAGTGACCGCCTATCTCCATGAAAACGAAGGTAAAACGACGGCTTCATCATGCCAAACTGGCCTCCACTGAACTCAAAGCATTACCGTTAGCAGTGAGCTGTGGCTCCTTGTCACTCACACACCCAAACCAAGAGCACACAGGAAACCATATTCGATCTAATAGATACATTTTAAAGAGGTACTTTTGAAATATTTTGATTATTTTACAAAACCATGTCTGAAAATAATTAGAATTACAAAATGAATATTTAAAGATGAATGTGTTCAAAAATAAAATTTAAAAATTAAAATGTTTAAGTTATTGATCCTTTGACCTTCGCGTTTTCTTCTCCCTATAACAATTATAATTGAATCCTTTCACTTTCCTTCCCTTTGTTGTCTAGTTTAAAGGGCATCTAATCCTAAGTAGAGGTTAACTTATGCTGTGTATATGTGTGATTACGTGTGTGTGCACATATGCATGTATATGTGCATGTGTGTGTAGAAAGAGAAACAGAGAGATGCTAGTTTCTAAGCACCATCCTCTCTGGTAAAGTTTGATTCAGTCTCATGCAGAAAAGCAAATGGCCTCTCCATGTGTCTAGCTTCCTTGGAAGGGACTTTCTTAAATGATCATCTAACCCAGTCAAATCAACAGTGTCTTGAAAGAAGTTTTATGGTGGGGAATTACATAATTCAGTAATTTGAGCTTTCTATTTCCTCATAAAATTTGTCCACTATATATTATATGCCAAAACATTATCTGAGTTGTAAAAATGTAATAAAATTACACACTGTGCTTTAATTCTAGCCCTTTACTTTTAAAAAGGTGAGACTATATAGTTAGTCACTGTTATAGAGGTTGTAAACACAGACCTCCTACAAAACTCCATATCCTAAATGAAATAACATTTAAGATGTTTCCTTGGTTTTTGAAAATAAAGAAAATCCAATGTAATGAGAAATGTGACAACTCTTAATGAGATCTCATTAACTTGTACATCACAGCGTCTTTTTTTGAGATTTTCCAAAGCAAATTTATATGTAATCAAAGAATTAGTAAGCGTTTCACATAATGGCCCATGAAATAACACTGGCTGTTTAAAACATGATTCCCCTACATGCAATACTAGTCATTAATGTACAGACACAGCCCATGCATAAATAATAGTTATCTGTGGGATACTTTTTTACTGCAGCAAACAAATAAAATACAAAATTGTATGCTTCCTATTATACTTGCAATGCAGAAAAAATAAAAACTAATTTCAAGTAAACTCCAAGTGACAGATGTTTCTGCTTATAGTTATTTAATAAATATTTTTTGAGGGAATGAGCAAAAATCTAAGACATGCTTATATCTTTACAGGAAAATCAAAATATTGTAAAATATGCTGCTTGGATATAGAACTTGCTGAAAAGTATAAAAGGTATCATCATTGCATTTCTTTAATTGTTATGTGACATCCATTTCTGACTATTTTATGTATTTTTCATTAATATATAAAGGATTATTTCCTGGGCCAGGCTGGGGTTAATATTTACCATCAGCTAAATAATTGGTTCAAACTTAGCTTGTTCTTTTTGTTTTAGTAGGTTACAGAGTTAAATCATTATTGCCATGATTTGCATGTGTTTGACTGTGTGTCCCAAAGTTTCATGCACTGGAAACTTATCACGACCAGTGTAATGGTGTTAAGATAGGATGGACCTATAAGAGGTGGAGTTTAGTGGAAGGTGATTGACAAGAGGTCAAGGAGGGTCACCCTTGGGAGGGATCAGGAGCTTTCCTCCAGGCTTGGGCTAGTTCTCTTGAGAGCAGGTAGGGACAGAAAGTGAAAACATTGTATGGGCTCAGCGCCCTCTGGATGAAGCCATTTCCCATGGGCTCTCACTACACTTGGTGGGGCATCGAGGCCTCCCAACATGTTAGGACTTCTCTTTGCAAAGTACTCAGCCTCAGGGGCTTGCTTGCACAGAAACTCAAAATCAGCTGAGACAATTAGCTTTAGGGGGAAGAAAAACCACAAAAGCCATGATTAGCGACTGGCCCTTATTGAAAAAAGATACTTGGTTTACCACAGAAATCCACAAACTGAATTTTTACACAATTTTCTGTGGTTGAAAAAAATGACTTCTTTAAAAAGTTTTCCAACAACTACCTTAAACAGAATACATTTTTTATTTTAAATGCACAAGAATATCCAAGTGATTTCCTACTACACTAAAATATTTAATCAAATTACTTCTTAGAGGATAAAGTCATGGTTGCCTGGTTACCCATTGAGGAAGTCGGTAGGTACAGAAGAAATCCGTTCCTTTGGTGACATAATATTTCTTCAATACTAAGAAGTCATAGGTGAAAAGACATTTATCTAGTAGCATATAAAGCATTCAATGCCTTGCTTTAAATAAATCCTAATTTCAGTGGTTAAACATATACATAGTTGTTCCAACAAACAATTCTTTCTTCAAAATATTTAGAAATAACATTCTTAAGAACTTCTGCTTGAATTGTTTTTGCATCTTCTGTTCTTTACCAAATTTTCCAATGAGAAATTAAGGGGTTTATAAAAGCTTCAATGGCTAGCCATGGTCCTCGTATTTATACAGCCATAGTGCAGAAATTCTGTTATAATTTGCACCTGACGTGCTTGTAATAAAGCCTGACACTATAAAATATAGCAAGGAAGTTTTCCAGTTGGCATTTATTTCCACTATTTCTTCATAGAATGTACTTAACCAATCTAAAGATTCTCCATTTTGAAAGTTATGCCTAGTACATATACTTATTGGCTAATCTGCCCAGTCTTTTTCAAGTTGACAAATGACTGTCCAGTGTCAACAGCCAGTAAAGTCCATTACTACCAGTTCAAATGATGTGAAGCTATTTCAATGTGCTTCTCAGAAAAAAATATAAATTTTACATTATTATGTTTAAAAGTAAGAATATTTTCTCAGGGGCTGGGAAGGTGGCTCATTGGTGGAGTGCTTGCCTTGCATGCATAAGGCCCTGGGTTCAATTTCTCAACACCACATAAACAGAAAAAGCCAGAAGTGGCACTGTGGCTCAAGTGGTAGAGTGCTAGCCTTGAGCTGAAGAGCTGGGGGACAGTGCCCCGGCCCAGAGTGCAGGCCCCACAACCAACAACAACAACAACAAAAATTCAACTGCTTAAGATAAAGATTCTAAATAGCAGATCAAATTAATTGATCTCTTTAAAATCTAATTTTAAATTGTGAACAAAGAATCCCAGAAGAAACATAAGAGCTTCTTTTTGTTAAATGCTTATGGGCAGATAACGTGAGGATGATTCAGATCGGTGTGGAGACTGGCCTTCCATCAGTGGGGTGAGAAGCCTGCATCTTCACCAACAGTGTTCGGTTCTTCTCCTTGCATCAGTTGTACAATTCCTTAGAAAAAAATTACAGACCAACAAAATGAGTAGCAGGAAGCTGTTATCTGAGGTGTGAAGGGGGAAGTCCGGAGGAAGGAGACAGACAAATTAAGAGAGGAAGTGGGAAGAAGGCAGTCATAATACTCAATGCATTTCCTATAAAACTAGGAAAGTTGCAGGGAGAGTTTGGGTTGGGAGGGATGGGGAAGAGGATGGATAGGTGACATCAATCAAGATATACTGTACTTAGAAACGGACATGTTCAATACTAAACCCTTTGTACCACTACTTAAAGAGAATAAAAGATCAGAAAGGGGGACTGAGAAAAACAAAAGCCTTTCCAGATAGGTTGTTAATAATGTGGAAAGACTATAAAGTTTCTCCAAGGGAGCTTCTCAATTTACTTCTGAGGAAATTAAAACCCAGAGTGGTTTAATGATCTGTATATTTCACAGTAAGGACAGGCCTACAAGCTAAGTTTTTTCCACTCATATATTGTATTTTACTTTCTTTTTCTTCTCAAATCTTATTACCTACAATCGATTCCCAAGCTAAGCACTTTTTGAATTGGATAGAAGAATACGATTCTAGGAATTTTTCCAGAAGATTGTGTTGTATAAAATGGAATAAAGCACAAATAAATGTTATCCTGAGGACCATACCAGAAGTAATTGAATGTATCAGGTTTCCATTTCAAGGTAGGTTGAACATTTTTATCCATAATCTGCTGCAACATAAGTCATCCAAACGCAAGATATTCTGAAAGTTCTGTCAGCTGCTAATTTCATTATCATAAAGTACGTTTCTTCATTCAAAATAGCATTGCTTGTCTACACAAATGTAGTTTAAAGAGCAACTTAAATAAGTTCAAAATGGTTAAGTTTAGTAATAAAAAATAGTATATAGGATAATTTATATTTAAATGTCAAAATAAGATAGTGTAAAAGAAAAGGCATAGCCCAGACTAAACTCACAGTAATACTGGTAGATTATCTAATGTGAGTGCTTATTAACAAAGAAATGCTTAAAAATTAAATGGACTCACAAATCTCCACAATTGGTCAAAAATCTGATGACTAGATCTGTGGAGCTGGGATGTGAGCTATCCTGGCAGTTTATTCAGCGATCCGTTCTTCAGCTTGGCAACTTGTTTAAAAAACACTTAGTAAATACAGAGGATAACTAAAGGGCAGAAGAATCATGGGGAGCAAGTCACAAAACCTGTGTGGTTTGTGTTCTACAGCACTGATCAGTGATTATAGTGTAGAGCAGCTAATTACGTAAGCTTACAGAACAACAGAGACAAGTGGCAAGACTTCAGCACAATAACAAATGTTCAAGGAAGCAAAAACACCCCTTCCTATGAATGACCATTACATATAGGATAACATGTATTGTATAATATGTACTGGCTGACAACGTTACTTTTCAAAAATATCCATGGTTATCTGTAAAAATAAACTGAGAAGAAGATGCCACTTGATGGCCACCTCTCCTTGCTAGATACAGAATGGGGATAAACTTTCCAGGCTCCCTTGTAGTTAGTATGGCCACATGGTCAGTGGTCCCAGTGGAAGTGTTTGCTGCCAGTTCTGTGCTTGTTCTTACAACCCTTCTTCGGGTGTCAGGAACAAGCAAAATCAAGTATTTCTAGTGCTGCCATCATTGCCTTCTCTAAGTACTTATTCAAAATTTTGTTTTAGAAATAGTTTTCATTAATACATATTACTCATAACAATGTGAGAGGTTTCATTGTGATATTTCTATACAAGCTTATAATGTAGCACTCTTAAGGTATTTTTAATCATATTTTAGACATTTTTTTCCAATCCTCCCTTGCCATTTTATTTTTAAACCATGGTTATAGAGAATATGCTATTTATGTCCTGTAATGATTTGGAGAATGACAGGCCATAATCATATCTACAATTGCCTTACTTGGTCTCCACCCTCAGTAAATAGTTTTCCCCTCTCAGATAATGCAGCCCGTGTGAGATTTTTGTGCCCTAGGAAATCACCCATGACAAAATAGGTTATATATATATATATATATATATATATATATATGTATACATATGTATAATGTATATATATACATATATATATATATATGTTTCCTGCAGACAAGCAGTGATTTATAGATGGTATTTGCCATGAAAAAATAGTGTTGACCACAAGGTCATCATGCTATAAGTTTATCCCCACAATCACAGAACTCTGCCCAAAATACAAATAAGCTTGAAGTGAAGAGAGACGGTAATGCATGGTATAACTATCTCCCCTTTTCTAAGACACGTTGTCTCATGATCCTCAGAGTTATCTCTATAACAAACCATGCTGCATTTTTTCACATTTTCAAAGGCCCACTCCTTCTTAAACTAAACACAAGTAAACACAGCAGTAAATATGCTCCACAGCCCAGTCTATTTTCCCCCAAACATCTCCAGATATTTACAAAAATGAAATAAAGATTAAATTCCTTATAATTCTCATCCAGTAGTTGGGAATATAAAAGGAGAAGAATTGTTTTTATTTTTGGCTAATCTGATGTAAAATAACATAATCAATTTACAATTTTAAATTAAACTATATCATAAAAAACCATATTGTAAGCCGGGCGCTGGTGGCTCACGCCTGTAATCCTAGCTACTCAGGAGGCTGAGATCTGAGGATCGCGGTTCAAAGCCAGCCCGGGCAAGAAAGACCATGAGACTCCTATCTCCAATAAACCACCAGAAAAACCGGAAGTGGCGCTGTAGCTCAAGTGGTAGAGCGCTCGCCTTGAGCTGAGGAGCTGAGGGACAGCGCCCAGGCCCAGAGTTCAAGCCCCACGACCGACAAAAAAAAAAACAAAACAAAAAAAAAAACCATATTGTACTTGACTGCAAATCCCACATTGATACATTTAATTATGTAATGAAATGGTGTCTATTATGTCTCTTTCATTTGACAACCAAATTAAATTAAAACTCTGTAACTATTTTTCCAAATATATGAGCAATTGATGAGTCAGATGAAATTTGTCAAATAGTAACCTCAATTTTTTTAATGAAAGAGAGGTATGGTGTATTTCTCCATTCATGTATTCTGTCTTCCTGGGTCGAGGAACACATGTTACACTTAATAGCCTATGCCAATTAAGGGACCAAAAAGTTGGAAAATGATTCTTTGACTTCTCAAAGAAGCAAACTTGATGAAAAATCTTTACAAGTACTCCATTATGATGAGGAGCACTATACCTCTCCAATCAATAAAATGTAAAATCTACCTTACAGTGTCTACACTATTGAAATGTGAAAAACTAAATGTGATGACCCCATTTTGAAGCAAGAGACGCAATGTAAAAGTCAAATAAAAGTAATTGGCGGTTCTCTAGTAGTTTAAATGGAAGATATTTTCTATCTACAAGTAAATAGTTTTCTTCTGTGAAGAAAATACAAGTGTGCATATATGTAGTAGCCATTGTGGTTTTACTGTTTCTGTTGGCATGGTTCCGCTCCTCTCTACTCGCTTTCCACTTCCTTCTTCCTCTCCTCCCTCCCTCCCCTCCTCTCTTCTCTTCCTCCCCCTGTCTTTTCTTACTGTCTTCCTGAAACAGGGATCCTTCTCTCCTGAGCACTGTCAGTGAGGGATTACAGGCATGCCTCAGAGTTCCCACATGGTGTAGTTTTCCCTACATCATATCTTATTCCTCTTTATTTTTAACCTTTCTTTTCGGATAACATTTCCTTAAATAGCTACAGGATCACTTATGGTTTTTTTAAACATTTAAAACACTTTTTAAAATGATGATTGCTGGTAACTTTTGAAGTAAACTTTTCAGTCAGTGTGATTATTTTTGATCTTCCTATCGACAGTCTTCTAACTGTAGCAAGAAGCTCACTTGCTAACATCATATAAACTAAAACAGGCATTTCCATAGAGCATAAAACCAATGCACGGCCTGAGACTCAAGCACGCTGGCCTCAACCCCATCTTTCCCCATCTTTCCATCTTAGTGCACACTGCACAGCCTTTGCCCATCCCCTTCCTATCATGGTGCTATTCACTGGATTAGCTGCCCTGTAATAATAGTTTTTAATAATTTAGCACATATTAATTATGAGCAGAATAAGTCAACAATTTTTGCCTGCAATAGTATACTTAAAACCAGAATTAAAGAATGGCTCATGTTCCACACTTGAATCATACGGTTGGTTTAGATTACAGATTTGCTCAGAAAGGTCTGCTTGATAAGCAAAGTTTAGTGCTAGGAATTTTCTGATGCTAGAGTAGGCATAGAAACAAAAATCCCAAATGAACACCTGATAGTGGAATGCCAGCTATTCAATTACACCTTTTATTTTTAGGATTATGTGGCAACTACCTCATTTCTTCTTAGACTAACAACTTTTATCCTTGAAGTGTTAAAGGCTAGACTCGGGGTGTGGCTTCATGGAACAGTGCTTGCTTCATGTGAACAAAGCATTGATTCAATACCCAACAATTTTCACATACATACACACACAAACACTTGTGGTGGTAGTGCTGGCCATTCCAAATATTACCTATTGCATATATGTATAATTAGATTCAATATGCATATGTGTGTACATATTTTATCTCAGTGAGTAGCCAAACCTTCATCTACTCCTCCTCTATTGATCTAACAAAGGCAGGACTCAAGAGAACTTTACCAAAGAAAAACCATTCTCTAAGAAACATTTGGAAGATGATACTGAGACACTTGACTTTTGAAATTTTCATTTGAAATGCCTAGACACTTGTTGAAAGTTTTAAAAATGGTGGGAGAGAGAGGACTGAAACAGCAACTTGAATGTGTTTCCCATTTTCCACTCAGCCCCCTGCTCTTGTGCCCTGCTCAGCAGGAAGCTAGCCCCGAGGCCAGCAGCAGCGGCCTCCAGAAAGCTCTTTTCTCTCAGTCAAGCGATGCAAGGGCAATCTGTTGGAAAACCCATGCTATTTATTGTTAAATGGAAAAAACTCCGTAGAAGGATGAAATTGTTCCATTTCAGGCAGAAATCTCTTTAGATCCCTTTTTCCATTCACTTGGTCAAAATCGAAGTTTTCAGTCTTCTGAGACACTGAAGGGTGAAATTAAGGCTTTGCTAGCTCTGATACCACACTGTGTGGAATGTCCCAGCCACAGGTTCTATGCACATGATGAAAACCTCTGCTCCAAGCCAATAGGACACCTACTGCAGTTTCAACATTCTATCAATGTCCTTTTAGTTATAAAGAATGTGTAGTAACAAGTAACATTTAATCCTGACAGTCTACTCACTGCGTGTTAATTAGTCATCTTACAGCTGTCTGATCTATTTCCCCACGCCACTGTCTAATCACATTTCTGTTCTGCCACATTGAAAAGAACATAGGGAAACCCACTAAAAACTTTAAAAGGAAGGAAGGAAATAGAGGAGGATTGAGAACGAGCATTGTAGAGGGGTGAATTTGATCAATGTGTGTTATTATGTGCATTTCACAAAGAGAATTTTATAGAATTAATATTTGCTAATAAACAAGACAATGATGGCTGAATCACATTGTAATAACTGGCCTTACTACACAATTACTTACCTTATTATTGTGTTACTTAAGTTTTAGAAATACCAAAAGTATCTAGAAGTAATATTCTGTAATAATATCTTCCATTTCTTGCCTTACATTGCAATCTGCCCTATTTCTTTCATATGTATTTAAATGTATATATATGTATAGATGTAACTATATATGTGTGTATATATACAGACACACACAAACTACTTCTTTTTTATTTTATTTTATTTTTTAATTTTTAATTTTTTTTTTGTCAGTCGTGGTGCCTGAACTCTGGGCCTGGGCGCTGTCCCTCAGCTCTTCAGCTCAAGGCTAGCACTCTACCACTTCAGCCACAGCGCCACTTCCAGCTTTTTTCTTTTTGCTTATGGGGTGCTGAGGAATCAAACCCAGGGCCTCATGCATGCAAGGCAAGCACTCTACCACTGAGCCACCTCCTCAGACCTTCTTTTTTATTTTTTAAAATTTTATTTTATTGTAAAGATGCTATACAGATGGGTTATAGTTACATGCATAAGGTAATGTGTACATTTCTTGTGGAACATTGTTACCTCCTCCTTTGTTATAGACACACAAACTACTTCTTAGTGTGATTGTGGAGAATTACTTCGCTATTTCCCAGGTAAGGAAAAGTCTTCCCATGATGACATCACACAGTCACAGGACAGGAAGTAAGAGAGGACACCACCATTCAGGATTCACTGTAAACTATACTTGGCAATTTCTGAGTGTTAATGATTAATGTGGTAATGAGTGATCTTACTTTATTTCATAAGATTTTATGAAACATTTCAATCAAGGATCTAGGACTCGATGTGGTTTAAGTGGGTAAAAAACCACACCTGTCTTAGCACAAATACACATCTAAAGATGAAGACCACTATCTTACACCACACAGAGTTAATTACACTTGACTCCGTTTACCTTAGAAGCCAGAATTTCTGAGTACTATAATAACCTATGTTTCAAAGCAAGTATAAAACCAGAAATTTTTACCGTATGAGTTTTATATGAACCATGCTATTGTGTGACATGCACAAATCTTTTAAGAATAAGCTAAAATTTTTATTTTCCCCATTCATTTGTACCTAATTTTTCCAAAAGATATACCAATTTTTTGACAAGATAGTCACTTATAAAATTTTACTTTGAGATAAATGCAGCCATGAATTTTCCTTGATGAAGATGTTTCAAGGAAAATAATAAACACAATAAATTTGAGCAATTTTGAAATGAACATGATTTCACAAATGAAATCCATCTTTAAATTGTACTCTTTATCAAAACCCATGAAAGTATTCATTATGTAACTAATTCTAGTAGCAATAAAAGCCATTTATGGAAGCAATGGCAGTAATAGTCACTGTAGGAATACTTAATAACAGCATTGGTACTCGTGCCTTTTGGTGCATGTGAAATAATACTCAAGACATCTTCTGATTTCAAATAAATTGAATAATTATATCTATTATAGTTGTTTCTGAAAGAGATTTTATATTCTATTTATCCCTTTTGTTGTCTCGGTGCTATGTGGTTACATAAGTAAGGTTATGAGTACATTTCTTGTCAAACTTGTTACCCCCACCCTCATTTTTCTCCTACTTTCCCTCTCCCCCAACCCTCCCAAGTTGTACAGATCATTTCCAACATTTTGTCTTATGAGTATCGCTGTGGCCTTGGTTCCCCCTTGTCCTTTGTCTCACTATTCTGTTGTTCCCCTTCCCCTCCGTAAGTATCCTGATACTGTACAGACCTTATAGGCTTTTGATCTCCTAAGCTCACTCATCTCTTCTGACACAAAGATGCAAGAGACACTATTAATGGCAGATGTGGTGACTAATATAAGACTGTAAATACTGAGATGATTCATGATTAAACAGTTTAAAATGCTTATATTTTATCCATGCAAATTATCTTACCAGTTCAAACTATAAGCCTTTTCTATACCTAGAATGTTTTAAATAATCTGAATTGACAAAGACATGGCGTGAAATTTTGCTCCACTATCTTTTTCACAGCCATCAGCTCCCCATCTGGATTTTCTTTTTATTCTGATTATAATTTTAACACTATTGTGTTGATTTACTTTATCTATTAGAAAAGACTGTACAATAGATTTATAAATTCAGTGTAGATCAACATATTTTTTCTTAAAAATATGTTTGTAAAAATAAGGAAATATCAAATAAGTCCTTGGCATTTTAATGTTCTTTAGAAATGTGTCAGGGCTCTTTTTATCAGGCTCTAGATAATATGCCACCAAAGATAACATAGGTGTGAGAACAGACCTGTATCTATATTCCAGATTTGATGTTCATCAGCAAGCTTTCTGTCAGGCAGAATGACCAGTGGTGTGTATGATTTTAAACAAGAGTATGTTCCCAGTTATGAGCTGCCTTTGAGTAATATCACATGAAATAGAAACAGGAAAAATACACCTTGTTATAACTTGGGAAAACACTGACACACAGTACATACTTATAAGAATAAGTATGAAGAGGGAACATGTTTTGTGGTAAAAGAAAAAAATCATATAGAAACTAAGATGAAGAAAGCTAAATCCAGGCTGGGAAGGTGGCTCAGTGGTAGATTGCTTGCCTAGCATGCATGAGGCACTGGGTTTGATTCCTCAGCACCACATAAACAGAAAAAGCTGGAAGTGGCGCTTTGGCTCAAGTGGTAAAGCACTAGCCTTGAGCTGAAGAGCTGAGAGACAGTGCCCAGGCCCAGAGTTCAAGCCCCATGACAAAAGAAAGAAAGGAAGAAAGAAAGGAAGGAAGGAAGGAAGGAAGGAAGGAAGGAAGGAAGGAAGGAAGGAAGAAAGAAAGAAAAAAAGAAAGAAAGAAAGAAAGAAAGAAAGAAAGAAATCCTACCAGTGTTTCATTTTCTCCTGTGGGCAAGGCCCCTCTCTCAGGAAGAGTGTGACAAAGGAAAGAAAATCAAGACGGCATGTCCTCTTTGGGGGTATGGGGTTTCCTAGCCCAGTTTATATTAGAATAATTTGGAAGAGGTTATTAAAAATGCTGCTCCCACCCCCACTGGCCAGACTGCTTTTCTCAGAAAGTCTGGGGAGATGCTTAGGAATATCTATGTATTTCTTAATAATCTCTTCAAGTAGTTTGAATGTGAAACAGGGGCCCAAAGCTAGTGGAGTGAAATATACTTTTTTCAGGAAAGCTGTGTATCCGGATAGGATTGGATGGCACAATGAAATCTTTACTTGTAGGATGACCAGAGAAATACAGGTGTGTGTGTGTGTGTGTGTGTGTGTGTGTGTGTGTGTGTGTGTGTGTATTTGTGTGTGTGTGTGAGTGTGTGTGTGTGTGTGTGGTTCAGAATAATGTGTGTTTTGATGAATCTTCTATGCTTCCTTTCTGTTTGTTTCCAAAAATCATGTCTGCAACCCAGCTGCAGCAGGCTCGGCTGGGAACCTATAGGGAATACACACCTTTGGGTGTGAGCATAGATGGTGCTGGTGTGAGTAGTGTTCTTCCCTTTAATATGTCCTAGATGAGTCTGCGACTCCAATACAGCTGGAAGGAGTCAAGTATTCAAGCAATGGTGCATGTAGGTGAAGTGGGTCATCTCAGTAAGGGTCCAACGTGAGCCTTCACCCACTAACTGGCCCAGCTCACATGGAGATGACCTGCGAATAAAGCACAGGGCCTGGCCACAGCCTCTCTAGGGAAGTTTTACTTCCAGCTGGAAAACCTGTGTGTCCTGGGTATCTCATGCTGCGTGTTTGCTGACATCAAGTGTGATGCTGTATAAGGAGGAGTGAGGGAAATGGAGAGCCCTGTTGCAGTGAAGAGAAAGAGTGGAAGCAGAGGCAGAAATGACGCTGTAGAAGAAGTTTTAAGACAAGTGTTAGTAAAATAGGCATAACGTCATCCTAGGAGAGCCTCTCGGATGGTGTTGGTATCAACTATGGCAACACCCATGGAACAAAGAAGTGAATCGGGGAGGTAGTTCTGCCATAAGCAGTAAGTTTTGCTTACTAAGGGGCCCACGCCTCTTGTGTAGTTGGTCAAGGAGAAGTGTTCTTTGGGGATCTGTGTATTCACGATCACGAATCCATCTACTGCCAATTCAGACTGGCCACAAGCGGGGTGCAAGCCGCCTGCGGTGGTAGGTACTCGTGTGGGACATTGTTTTCCAGGCGATGAAGGACAAGCTCGAGGAAATTCTGTTACCAAGGTCTCCTCTCACTTTAATTTCTGGCTTGCAGAAAGGCAATGGGATTCAAGGAATACTCCTCTACACTGTTCAATACAAACCTGTGTCTGCACCCAGCCTACCTATTGGATGGTATTCATTTATAGAAAGGAGAAGATTAAATTTCTTATCTTAGATGTTCCTGTTATTATGATTTCTTGTCTGCACTAACAGAAGGCTTGCCTATAAGATGCTGGCAGCTGTTTTCTTAGTAAATAACACTATTCGTATCATTCATAAAGTGTACTATAAAACAAAACAATAAAATTAGCTTATAGTCATGGACACTGTATCCTTTGAATATGTATTTTGTTAGAGATAATAAATATATTCACATGTATGTGTACCTTGCTTGTTGTATTCCACAAAAACTACACATTTTCAATGCATTTAGTGTACATATAAATAAACATTTTTTGGTCTGGAAAATTATTTTGGAGCTCTATAGAATATCAAGTAATTTCCTAGCTGATTGTTAAAATAGTATAGAATGGGAAGAAAAAATAGTGAGAGTGGTTTTCTGTGTATGGCTTTTAACTTAACAGGCTCCACTTTCCTTTTGGGGTAGAAAGCAGTATGGCCCAGACATGGAACACAGGGTTTTAAATCTTTTTGATCATTAACCTAACATATTGAGGACTTCTTTGTTACAAGCCATCTGCCTGGATAACAGAAATTGGAAGCCTCTGTCATGTCAGGTTTGAGCAAATCACAAAACCTCAATCACCGCTCTCATTCCTAACACTTGGGATAGGATCTCTCTTTCCCAGATACCAGTTTCCTCCATCTGAACTGCCATTTCCAGGAAGGAATCCGTGCCATGGTTTGTTAAGGATTAAACTCTAACCACACTATGTGGGGGCATGTCATTATGGATTTCCCTGCCTGCATATCCTCTACCTATACTGCACTCAGAACACACAGTAACTTGGCCATCTCAACATCTGTTCCAACTTCCTTTTGGGTGTTCCTCTGAGAAGGCTAAGTTTCATGTTCCCCTGAATCTCCTAGGGTAACAGCTCTAGAAATGATTGGCTCCTGAGAAGAGCAACACACTCAAGCAACATCTGGATGTGGAACTGCCTGAGGGGCGGTAAGGGAGGCAAAGATGGGTGAGGGAGCTAGCAAGACAGATTTACAGGTATCTCCTCACCCTTGTCATAGCTAGGGAGTAGTGACTGTGCAGCGAGCCCATGGAAGGAGGCTGTCTGGTCCTGGTAGCTTCCTGATTCCTGATTGGCATCAGTTGCTACTGGAAGTCGGGCTAGTTCTCACAGTGTGGTCCTGACTCATTTCTCCCAAATCATCCAATCCTTCACTTTATAGACTTCATATCTATGTTCCATGATCAACAGCAAAATTCTGAGGACTATCAAGTACATTTAAATGGTGTGTTATCCCTTGTTATTAATCCATTTTGCTTAAAGCAATAGGAAACTGATACATCCAAACTGCACAAATTCATTGGAAGCCAGCCTGGGCAGAGAAGTCTGTGAGACTCTTTTCTCCAATTAGCCAGCAAAAAAGCTAGAAGTGGAGGTGTGGCTCAAGTCATGAAATACCAGCCTTGAGTGGAAAAAAAGCCAAGCAAGCCTGAGCTCAAAGCCCTGAGTTCAAGTCCCAGTAATGTCAAAAAAATCCTCAAATAATTTTGTGGAGTAAAGGATTCTTTGAAAATTGTAAATCCAGAATTAATTTTCCCTCTGCTGTATATAGAGGCAAAGGTCATATACCATTTATGAAATTCTCATTAATACAGGTAAAAATCACACCAGGGAGCTGGGAATGTAGCTTAGTGGTGGAGTGCTTGTCTAGCATGCATGAAGCTCTGGGTTCCATTCCTCAGTACCACATACACAGAAAAAGCCAGAAGTGCTGCTGTGGCTAAAGTGGTAAAGTGCTAGCCTTGAAAAAACAGAAGCTCAGGGACAGTGCCCAGGCCCTGAGTTCAAGTTCCAAAACTGGCCAAAAAAAAATCACTCCAGGTATATCCACCTCAAACATGCCAATATACCATTTGTTTGGGAGTTACTGAATTCATTCTATCTGGCCTAAGGTATGATAACTAATTTTAACTGGCTTAAGTTGGTTTTGTAATACAGACTCAGTCCGTTCATTATTTGTTCACTTGCTGCTGAGCCCAATACCTGCCCCACCATGCTGTGGCCGAATTCTGACTCCTCCCTGCTCCCTCCAGACCCTAACAAGGACAATTCCATAAGGCCATCCCCAGCTTGGTGGCTCCCGTGCCAGACCTAAAATTCCAAGCGAAGGGTAGCAGATGGCCCATTTACTTTGTTTGTGATATCTAGTTATGTGTATGCAGAGGCTGTATAAAATGTCCTTGAAAATTTTTATTTGAAATTACCAATAACAAAAGTTATTCATCTCAATCACTGCCCCTTCCTAATGGCAGCCTCCTTTCTCTTTTTCTCTCTCTCTCCATCTCACACACACACACACACACACACACACACACACACACACACACACACACACAAACACTTTTATACGACAAAATAGAAATAACATGGTCATTTATGTTTATCACAAAGATCATTAGCATTAGAGTATATTTTAAGAACCCTGAAATTAACTTATTTTTAATCCAAATTTTGGTATGCACAAAACTCACCCAGGTGTATGTTTTTAAATGCATATTCCCTGGATCCCACATTACATGCCAAGTAATCCAAAACATTTACCTTATAAAGCACCCTCTCTGACACAAATAGAGCCAAATTCAAATTGAGTGATGTTATTGCAGGAGATAAGAACATCTAATGAAAGGTCAGACTCTGAGTTCAATTTTGTTTTCTCTACCATTTTGTTTTCTCTGTCATTCCATATGCACACAATGATAATTCCTGAATGATGGAAATGAACTGACTGTAAAACATGAATGTGATTTATAATTATTCTTTCTTCAACTTTTTTGACATCCTATTTGGTCTGCATAAGTGTTGATCCATTCTCATAATTGCCAAAAAGGGAACTATGTAATGAAAAATTAAATCAAAGTCAGTTAAAAGGCAAAGAAATGGTTTTTGCTCATTACTGATATATGGATGTTTTTTCTCCTTCTCCCATCCATAATTTAAAGAGAAACAGAGAGCCTTCCAAGTGCTAAATGGATTTAAACACCATTAAATTAAGCATAATGAAACAAGAGGGAAACAGAAAGTGATGGCCAGGAGCACAAAAATATGAAGTGAAAAATCTCTTAATTCTGTCAACAACCATATTAAAATTAACTGTGGGAATTAAAAAGAAATAAATCCAGCAAATGAAAAGAGTACATTTAGCAATATCAGAAGCCAGGAGCCATTTTCATGCAAAGAAACCAAAATTTCAAGGAAATATTACACTATCCCCATGAACCTAAATTAGTGCTATTTCTTTTAACTCAGTAGTTAAATTTGGAGAACATAAGAGGATTGGAAAACTTGGCAGCGGGAAGATATCTCAGCTTTTTATTTCATACTATTCTTTTAAAGGCATAGGAATCTAACATATATTTATTATAAAGAGTATTACTTTGCCAGAATGGCTCTAATATTAAACATAGACTCAGAATGGAAGCTTTTTTGTTTCATTTATTTATTACATATTATGTAAATGGCAAGTTCCACAGTTACCAGTTTCATTGCATAATAAAATAAACATAAAAAACAATAGATGAAATTAATATATATTGAAAGCATAACCAAGAGATTAGCAACACCTAGAGATGTTGAGTGAAAATAGTTACTCTGCATCGATTCTCTATCTTTAGATGGAGTCAGGTTTCTCCTTAGGGCTTCTTAAGGAAGATCTCTAGTCCTACACATACAGTGTTTGATTAACTAAGTCTGCAGTCAAAAAATATAATGAAGGGAAGTAATTATTTACTTCTCTTTTCTTGTGTATGATTACCCTCAGGCTCTGTGTTGAATACTTGCCAGCTCATGAGACTCTCCAGACTTTGGAAGGAACTCTAGGAAGAAAGAAGCAGCTCCTTCTCTATATTAACACGAGCTCCTCGCTGCCCTCTTTCTGCTTCCTGTCTACCATTAAGGAATGGTTCTCCTCTCCCACACACTCCTATCCTCTTGATGTTCATCATGGTTCTGAATTGGCTGAGCCAAAGACTGCACAGAAATTTCTGGAATCATGAGCCCCAAATCCATTCTTGTTTAAGTTGCTCTGTCTGGGATTTTGGTAGCAGCTGTATCAAATTAACTAATACAGAAATTTGATACCAATAATTGAGGTCAATGGTGTGACTAAACTGGACTGTGTGGTTTTGAGGCGTTTCAATTGGTTTGTGGGAGAAAATAAAAATTTTTGGAGATACAGGCTAAGGAAGCATTAGAATGCTATCAGCAGAGTTTAATGGTCATTTCTGGCAGTAGTTTAAAAGACCAGAATGGCTACAGGAATGTGAAGAGTGAAGGGCAAACTCTTGAAGATCAACAATGAACAAGGAAAATATTGGGAATTGAATTAGCAGCTTGTCATTTACTTCCTACCAAAGAACTTGCCTACATTTTGTCCATGCCCTGAGACTTTGTAGGAGGTTAAGTTTAAAGGAGATAGACTAATTTCATGGAGGGAATTTGAATTCAGGCTGTGGAGTTGATATTCATAGCTGCTTGTATCCAGGTTGTGAGAACCAGGAGGGAAAAAAAGAGAACAAAAATATTGAAAAGCTTGCAATTCAATTAGAAAAGACCATACAAACCTGCACAACCGAAGCCTGGCTTCTTTAGAAATTAATGCTATCAAAAAGAAACCAACAACTTTTTATCACAGTAATAGGAAAGATAGGGCATTTCAGTAATTGGCCCACTTATTACCAGCTCAGGGGAATGAAAACTAAACTGATTTGACTTTTCTTTGAGATGAGTGCTTCTGAAAAAATCTGCTTTCAAAAGGCAGCCTAGAAAAGTGTTTCTCCAAATTTCCTTTCACCTTGCTCAGCTATCCAGGCACTCAGAGACACTGCAGGAATGATCCAAATGACTTATCCTATGACGTATGGAGCTGACAGTAGACACTGCCATTGTCCATCTAATGTGAATTTTTCATGGAGAATCCCAGAATTTCCAGTCAAGGTACCAGCCACACAGATTTTAAAGGAAAGCCTGGGAGACAAGGCAATATGTGGCAGAGTGAGACAGAATCCCTGCAGGAAAGCTCTGAAGAGAAACCTAAATGTCACCCAAGGTGGCACCTCCAGCCTAGGAGAAAGGGAGTAGGCTGAAATGGTATGGACAAAGAAAGACCTATATTTGAGGTCATATTATGAATCCAGATTCCCCTGCTTCTAGCCATGGAACTACAGTATTTAATGTTTACCCAGCTTGGTTTCAGTCTAATTTGATCCAATCCTTACTTTCCATTCCCATGTTCTTCTTTTTTGGAATGAGAACGTTTATTCTGTGGCATTAAATCTTGGAAGAACATAGGCTGTTTTCTGACTTTTATGTGGACTCACTGTCAAGAGCTTTCCTTGAATATCAGAAGACATTGATTTAGATACTGGTGCAATATTGGCACTTTGGAGGCTCTTAGAGATGAACTAAATATATGTTGTGTCATCAGATCCTGTGAGCATTTGGGGGTCATTTGTAGGTTATGTCTCAAATGTTCAATATCCCCACAGATTCCTGTATGTAATACAGCTGGTGGCTTTATTTTAGGAGGTTCTGGAAACTTTGGGAGGTTGGGCAGGAGTGGAGCAGGTCCACAGATGCTGAGTAACTGTCTAAATCCAAGGAGTAACTTGCTTGCCCTGGATCTCTTTCTCTTTTTCTCTGTCTCTTTCTCTTTCTGTTCTGTCTCTGTCTCTTTGTCTTTCCTTCCTGTCTATCATTAAGTCAACCACAGATCAAGAAATGCATTGAAGAGTAAGTCCTACCTATTGAGCTTCAGGATTTTATGTTGTTTTCTACACTTATTTCAGGAGAGAAACTGGCTTTATCACCAGGTTCTTTTGTAAACATATTTTAATTCCCATGTGAGCATACTGCCTAACTTGTATTTTTCGTAAAATAAAACTTTTCTTAAGGTCAATTTTGTCTTGCAGTGATGTGGTAAGCTGCCAAATAATCAAGATTATTTTAAAATGATTTGTTCATACTTTTGTTTTATAATTAAAATTTACCTTCAGTGTGTGTAGAGTTGTTTTTGGTTTTTTGGAGGGGTGTATTTTCTTTGTTTTCTTTGGCTTTTAATGCAAGGCAGACATTCCTGTCATTTTACATGATTTCATACTGAGATTTTATATATAATTTATAAAATGTTTCCAAATAAAGAAAAAGAATCGATGGAGTATAGGACTTTAGATTTCTTTAAATTTCTATCACTACCACCCCCCATACACATTTCTTCTTAAGGTTCTTCTCTCTGATTTGTTTTTTAGTCACAGGAAAAAGTAAATAATGCGTTACATCTTTCATTATTGTTTTAAATCAACTCAAATAAATCAGTTGATAATCTTATGTCAATCCGATTCTAATAGGTATCAATAGGTATTAGTCCTGATATATACTAAATAATAAAATTTAACACATTAAAATAATAATTATATCATTAAATTTCATGGAATTCTAATGTTATCAAATTATTTGAAATATCTAAATTTTATCTTTGTTTTAATTGGATATGGTGTGCATGCCATTTTGTCTGATACATGGAGATGGCAAAGGGTAATATAAACCCTTAAGATCCCACAAACCTCTAACATTGCCTTGTTGACAGAGAAAAAGTGAAATATAAAAATGAAAGTCAAGAAATACCAAATTTAAAGCATTAAAATGGAAATAAAAATGCATAAATTTATTTATATATTTGACACATTTATGATGGTATGCCATATACTGCCACAGGGCCTAAGATTTAATACTGAAAGTTTTCTAAACAAAAACCAACATATTGAAGCCAACAGTACTAAATGCAATAAATATAATGGCATTTGTTGAATCTAGACCACTGTCAGTAACATAAATCGATTAAGAATTGACTTTGATGGCCTTTCAACTTTCAAATTAATTCATCATTTCCCTTAGACACAGCAATTACAGCCCTGTCACATTAACTTTCTGAAAGTGACCCACTGTGCGACCCGAATGAAAGGATGTGGTGGCCAATATGATTTAAGAAACAATCTTCTAAAGCACTTGCATCATGAGATGCATGTTGATTGGCTTATGGAACTTTACCAAAAAGAACTCTGACTACTGTTCCCACTAACTTTTATTTGAAACAAAAATTTGCAATGGAAAGAACAAAGACTATATATCAATAACAGAATTAAGGCATTATAAATGCCAGAAAATGTGTGCTACATTGAATAAAGCAAATCTGCATCTGCTCCATAGATCTCATATAAAATGATAACAGGAATTACTATTCTACTCTTCTGTATTATATTATAAAGCTTAGTATTTAGTCAATATTAGGTGTTTGTTCCCTCTTCGGTTGCAATGTTTCTCCCTTAGAGCAGACTCACTTCTCATTTTGTTCCTGCAATTGTCTCACTTCTTATTCTGTGTCCTTAAATCTCAGTGATGTGAACAGAGAAATGATCAGGAGGGTAAGAACGTTGAAGGATGTGGGACTGAGTCACTGCAAGACCTGAGGTTCTTTTATCTTTCCCTGAGCCTTGGGAAGATGACAGTTTCTTTAACTCCAGAATTAACCTTTCTTGAAACCCCCTTCGCCCTGTGTCCTCCCCTGTGGGTTGTATCTGTTCACACTGAGTTTCTAGAGTTTAGCTTCCTCTTCGAGGCATTTAGAGAAAAGCCATTCACCCTTCATCTTCCAATACTGTGACTCACACAGTGATTCATCAGTGTGGGCTTATTGCTTTCCACCCATCTCTTCACTTTTTTCTTTAAAATCCATTCCTTTCAGCGTGTGAAAGGAAGTGTGGGGTAAAAGTGCTGGGGCAGTGGACATCTGGCCATGTCACAGCTTTCCCTTCTCAATTGTTCTTGTGAAATGAAGCTTTTGGAATGGCTATACTGGAATGTGGTCAACAAATTGTGATTCGTTTTCCAAATTGAATTCCAGGCCTTTGTGCCTCTCATGGAGGGAGAATACTTTTATAGCATCAGCATTTTCAAAACTCAAGACAGACTTATATGGCCTAGGATATTCACAGTCTTAACATTTACAGAGAATGTTTGCTCATCTTTAGTCCAGAGTAGCATTCCCTGTAGGCGTATTTCTAACCTCATACGTGAGGGGTTATTATGAATGTGCATGAAGTAACTTACACGGTCACAGGAGATTGTGAAAAACTTTGAGATGCTTAAGAAAGATTCTTGGTGCTTGGATCTAACATATTCACTCGGGTAGAATTGTCTGAAAGTCCTATGACTTTCAGAATCTTTAAGCTATTTTGTATATCATTTGTATTTAACCTGTAGCAAAATGAGACTTGTTACCATAACCACAGGACAATTTCATCTGAAGGTAGTACAATTCAGTTTATGTGAATGACTAAAAAGCCAACTCTGCATTTACTAAGCACTTATATTACATCATTCCTTGGTCTTAGCTTCTAATACATACATCTCTATCTCCTTTGAACTGGCTGTAATGTTCTATGTAATGTTCTTCAATGAGGTATGAATTAAATAAAATACTTGGCATATTCATTTCATGTTTAGTGTCTTGATTTGCTATTTTAAAGTTTGCCTTTAAGGTATGTTAAATTAATTATGTTACATATGTTAATATGCGAGTGATATATATAAGTCATGAAATGAATATTCAAAATCAAGTCCGAAGTAGTATCTTTCATATCACTGTAATTTTAAGGTACTTAAATATATCCAGTTACCTAGATCTTATAAAAATGCTACAAATATTTCTTAATAAGAAGTACATAATTTTCTGGATATACTGAATGTTTGTAAAACATTCACACATATTAATTAAACCAATGTGAGTGTTCCTGTGCATTCATAAATACAAATAGATTCTAAAAAATGGTGGAAGATATATAAATTCATCAACAGAATATACTAATGGCTATGAAGTCAGAGTTTTAGACAGCTTCACTGTCTTCTTAAATCATATATTTTGATTTGCTGTTTTTATGAAGTGAATTCTAAAACATCTTTGCCATCATTTAAAATAAGGGTTCTATTCTGTCAAGATCTTCCATATTACCAGCAAAATTCTCCCATCCAGTCTCAGAATATGCTGAAATCATGGAATAGTTACACTCTTTCTACATACCATATTAAAATATCAACATTCTGATGTTGTGCAATGAAAACCAATGACAATAGTTTATGTTTTAACAATAGCACTGGTAGCTGTGCAACAGTAGCTCACACCTGTAATCACAGTTACACAAGAAGCTGAGAAATGAGGATCATGGTTTGAAGTCAGTCCAGGCAAGAACAACAACAACAAAAACAGTACTGCTGATAACTTTCAAATATAGACAATAAAAGGTTCTTGTTTTTTATCACTCATTCCAGAAGGACTAGGGTTGGATCTCAGGACCTCATATTTCCTCTGTTTGCTTACTGCTGATGCTCTACCACTTGAGTTATGCTGCTAGCCCTTCTCATGGACTTTTTCTGCTCTGGCTGGCTTCAAATTGTATCTTAGCCTCCTAAATTAGTAGTCTGGATTCAGGGGTGAACCACTTGGGGCCTGGCTGGTTATTTAATTTTTTTAATTATAAAGACTGATATACAAATACACATACTAATATGCATTGATATACAAATGTTGTTTAAAAAACCAACTACCAGGAAGACATTACTGGGAAAAAGATTACTCTTATAAATCATATTTTTGTTTTTATATTAATAATGTAATTTCAAATGGAGAATCACTTAATGTCATTAAAAGCAAATTTTTTATAACACTGTTGAAAAAAAATGCAAAACTCTATGAACTATCCTGTCTTGGTGTACTGGTAATTTAAAGAAGAAATGTATTGGTTTTGTGTGACAATGGAATCATTGCTGTCTATTATTATTTAGATGACATAAGTATCCCTTACACTTTGATACAACTCTGATTGACATGGTATGCTAATATAGGCATTCAAATTATCAGGACTTTTGAATCTTGATATTTTATGAGGTACCAAAGATTCTGACTTGCAACTACAGGAAAGTAATCATAAGATTTACAGAAATCACAAGATTGACAAAAATTTACAAAAAATCACAAGAGTTTGTCCAACCAACCAACCCCCCAAGAAGAAAACAAGCAATAACGGTTTTGAGATTGACACTAAAGGAACCAATGACTGGCCCACCTCTGGTCAATTTGTTTATGCAGAAAACACAAGTCCTTATTGTATTTTTTTCCAAATTACTGGAGAAACATATGTACTGAAATGAAAATCAATACCTTAGGAAATACTAAAAAAAAAACCACAATGGGAAACACTACACACACACACACACACACACACACACACACACACACACACACACACAAACACACACACACACACACACACACACACACACACACACTTCTTTCCTCCAATTTAGTTCAATTTAGTTTTTCTTCCTTGAAAGAAGACTTATCAGGTAAATTTGTTGGGGATGAGATTGGGAATGGGGAGATGAGGGAGGGCAGAGGTGTGAGTTGGACAAAGGATGTTGCATGATATGTGGACATGTCAGAATGAAGGACCCTTGTACAATTCATCGAACCTAACACAAAAAGATGGGGAAAATATGTGTCATGTTCCAATATTTCCACCCCAAGGATTTATCACACTGTTCTAGATGCGTGAACAACATTGACACTGAACAGAATGAGACAAAGAATACCCCAAAGGGAAATGCCCAGAGGTGGAGGCAGGCAGGCGAAGCAGCCAGCAGCATCTCATGTCCGGGACTAGGGGTGTGGGGAGCACCTTACCTTGGGCTGTCCTTGCAGGTCCATTTGTGATATCTTCGTAGCAGGGCCTTGGGTGTCTGTGCTCAGTCTGTTTTTCCTTTCGAGGAGCTCTTTCATTTCTTCCACCTGGATCTTCAACTTTCTGTTTTCTCTCTCCAGTCTTTGTTTTTCTGATTCAAGTATTTCTCTCTTGTCCCATTCCAAGGTGGTGTCAGCCTGCAGTCTCTCTAGCTAAATACCCAAAACACAAACGAACCATATGTAGCATTTGTAATTGCCGAAAGCCAGTAGGCCCCATGAAGAAATGCTGTCAGGGGACATTCCATACAGCTCTGGGCTCCAATGTATGCACCCTGCCAGCAAGCAATGACCGGGGTCATGAACCAGTGAATGAAAATAGGAAGGCCCTCTTACCATCACTGCCAGTCTTTTATTTAGAATAAGACATATTTTGTTCTAAATGAACCATGCTTCCCTCTGTACATTTTAAATATATGAACTTTTTGGGTGTTTCTAGGTTTTAATTCACCAGCGAGATTAAAAAATTTAAGATGCATGAGAAAAATCAATTTTGTTTTCATAGCAACATTAAAGCTGCATTTCAAGGTGTCTTTCCATCTGTAATTTACCTTCTTTTCAGAAGTAGGATATTTCCTTAAGTATAAGTCAGTCAAAGAGATCAATTGCTCAAATATGTCTGGAAACCAACATCCAACATGAACATTTGTCCAAATTCAAAAACAAATGTCAATGGCTATGGATCGATTATATAAGAGCTTTCAACTCACCTGACCTTTTACAGAAACTTCTTAGACATTTATGGAAGAGGAAAGAACTTCCCCAAGAGATCTGATAAAGGTCAAAAGATAAACTTAAGTGCGATTTGAAATTTAGTTTCCGATAATTACTTATGACCAGAATTCAAAATGACTTATAAGGAAAACTTTAAGTGGACCTCACCTCGAACCCTGTCTTTCCGGTTTCTCATGGATGTGGTCTTACCCCAGCTTTCCACCCCACCTGCATGTCCCCATCTCCCAACTCACAAAGTACACAAGGGGGGGGAGAAGGAAGGGGCTTTTGTCTTCTCGATTCTTCTCTGCCTTTGGGAGTTGTGAGATTGTCATAAAGGGCAAAGTTAGAATGACATCTAGGGTCTATGGATGTACTGTACATAAGGAAAAGTCTCTGTAAAAGCCAAGATATTAGACTGAGAAGAGGAAGAACAGAGCAACTACAGAAAAATGTAAGCATAGAATGTAAGCCCCAAGTATTCAGTACTACAGAGCAACATAAAAGACACTAGTAACCAAATGATGATGATGATGATGATGTTTGATGATGATGATGAGGGTGGTGGTGGTGATGATGATGGTGATAATGACAATGAATGTTTTGCCCTACTTGTCAAAAATGTAGGCTCTATGAAGCACACTATTTGAATATAAAAATCAAAATTGTTGCAGTCCTGTGGGATGAATAGACAGGTGTATCAATAAACAGTGCAATAGAACATGCATGCTACAGAATTCCTCTGACCAAGTAACACAGTTAGAACATACAGTGTGGCAGGTTTCAAACGCCATCCTTGGAGACACCATAAGCTATGTGAAATGCTCTGGAGTCTGAGAGGCTTTGTGGACGAGGCAAAACAAGGATGGATGCCTTCAGTTAGCGGAAGAGAAGCGTTGAGCATCTAAAACGACTCAAATATCTTAAGGTAGAAACATGCATTTTTTAAACGATTAAGAAATTTAAATCTCCTATCAGTAAGATTCAAATCAAGGTTTTTGGTTTCTGCTTCGTTTCTCTTTGTTTTTCTTTTCTTTTTTGTGTTGTGCTGGGGTTTGAACGCAGTCCCCTTGATTGCTAGGTAAGCCCTCTGTGCATTGATTATTTTTCGGAACGGGCTTTGTTTCCTGCCTGAGCATGAGCCTGGCACTGGCTACCTATTTTAGCTCCCAGTGTAGATGGGACAAGAATCAGCTACCTCTCACACAACCACTTAAGATGCTGTCTCTATTAAAGTTATTCTCTAAGGACTAAAGTTAAGGTAATAATGAAAACATAAAGAAAGAGAGAAGGAAGGCGATTGCTCCAAGTACTTATTTCCTATTAGCAATCAGAGCCCCAAATGACACTCAATGAGCCAAGCTTTCTTAAGTATTTATTTGCAAATTTGTGCTCATTGAATGAGATTTCCCAAGTGATCATCTTCAATAACAAGGAACCTGAAAACCATCAAACCTGTTATGTGTCACGGAATATTTCTGGGTAACAACTTTTTAGCATTCTTCTCTGTAAAATATGACTTGGATAACTGAAATTTTGAATCTAGTGTTTACTTATCTTATAATTCCCTTCTAATGTTTTCTTTAAAAAAATAAAGTGAGAGGTGAATACTCATGCCATTGAAAGTCAAGACATTACAGTTATGATAAATCAAATATTTATAATTTAATATACACAGAATGTAGTCTCAGCTGCTTATTATCACTAATATGCATTCTCTAGATTTAACCAATTTAAATTTCTGTGATTAGTTTTTTCTGGCATAAGGGATAGTACGGGGAAACAAAGGAGGAGGTAACAATGCTTGAAAAGTAATGTACTCATTTCCTTGCTCATGTAATTGTAATCCCTGTGTACGGTATTTTCACAATAAAAAAGTTATTAATATAAAAAACACTGCAGTTTTAAATTCTAGATACTGGTAATAAAACTAGACAGTGAACAGTTTACATTTTCTTCTTTCCAAATCTCTCACATGGGCTAAGTCCTTTGCTTTTCCACAGAGAATATTTTACATATTCTTTCTAACATGTTTTTCTAGTATGATGCATGCGAGTTCAAAGAGACAGAAAAGAAGTGTTCAATGCTATTACAAATAATTTATTAATGGGAGAAGTGAGGACAACCCTGCTTACTCTCAGCTCTTAGGATTTGGGGATTACTTTGAGAACCGGTAAGAAGGCACACAGTTAACACTGTTCAGAGACTTTGTGTGTCTTGAAATACTTATATTGTTACTTGCAATTGGATATGAGTTGAAATCTAAGACATATCACTTTCCTTCAAAATTTTGCTTGTCTACCTTCTTGCCAGCTACTCAAATAACACTCTTCCACCTTTTCCCACCTCCCATGTTCCACAGCTACCTTTTAGTTCTCATTCCAAACCCTCTGCAGATTTTGAAGTAGAGTGGAGGAAAATGTTGATGCTGAATTTCCCAAAGGTAAAGGGTTAATTTTCCATTGTGGTCTCTATTGAATATATGGAAATGCCATTTTGTTTGGAGTTTATCACATTAATAAGTGAGCTTTTTGACTGTATAGGGATGAAAAATCTAAAGACAAACATATACTTGAAATAATGGTTATATGTTAAATTTATTGAAGAGCTGAGTGGAATAAATTGATTGAACACATCATTCATTCATATAATTTCCTAAGTGTTACCATGGACCACTCTAGACACTACGGATGGAGCAGAAAGCAATCAATCATGCTCAATGCCATATTTCATGTGAAAAGAATAACAGGAGTTATTTTATCATCCGTTGTCACATGTCTCTGTCAGCCTTTGGGACTTAAAGAAAAAAGCAAATGAGAGAAATTAGACTTGCTTGGGAGAAAACTCACGTGGCTCAAGTCCCGGCAATAAAGACCGCTGAGTTCTCACCCTCTCCTCTCCCGTTGTCTGTCTCTGAGCTGCAGGGGCTGGATCTGGAGAATCTATGCGACAATCATTATCCTTCCTTCTTTACACAGCTACCCAAATGGCTTTAGGTCAACTGCCTAAAGCACCGCGTGCCACATCTGCCCTTGTAATGCAAATCACCATTGCTCTTTAGGATATCGTGATTATTTTAAAGCAGTAATATTTTCATTAGCAGACTTGGCACTGCAAGGGTATTTCAGTGGGCTCATGGCATGATCAAACTCACCCCTTGTAACGCTTCCCCGAATTCTCCCTGACCTCCCTTTGAAGGCAACTTCCGCGTTCTGTTCTCACATGAACATGACGCACTTGGACAAACTATTTGCCTGCGCCCTCACTGTTGGCATGTCCCTCCCATGCCTGACTGCCGCACCCAAAGGAATGGGTCTCCCTGTCTATTGTGTATTTACAGTGCATATTAATTGCACAGAAGGATTTTACCATGTGCTTCACACATACGCCTGCCCTCCTTTCCTTAGGTTGAGCCCCTCCATCTGTCCTGTTCCCTGTCTCCTCATCTCTTATTAGCAACAGCTTTGGTGAGCTTCCTCATGACATCTTCATAGAGATGAATTGTATTTTGATATGATTCATTTACCCTCCATCATTTCCTTTACCTCTCTGCTTCCTTCCTTCCTTCTCCAGGTCCCATACTTACCATACAGTATATAATATATAATATGTATGCATATATCTATATACATATAATACCTATTACTACATAAATATATAGGTGTATAAATGCACATATAGTAATATTGTTGGCTATGAAGTAACTTTTATTCCCTAATCTTTTTTTTTTTTGGTCAGTCCTAGACTGAAACTCAGGGCCTGGGCCTGAGCCTCTTTGTGCTCAAGGCTCACACTCTACCACATAAGCCACGGTGCCACTTCCAGCTTTTTCTGAATAGTTTGTTGGAAATGAGAGTCTCACGGACGTTTTGCCTGGGCTGGCTTCAAACCACAAAGCTCAGATCTGAGCCTCTTGAGTAGCTAGGATTACAGGCATGAGCCAGAGCTGCCTGGTTTATTCCTTTACTTTTTGACCTATATCTTTTGACCTACTTTTTTGCTTCTGTCTCTGCTCATCTCCAAGTGATTTAGCCCTCTCATTGATTGATAAAATTACTGGAAATAATAATTTATCACGTTTCTGATTGATTTCTACAGTAACTTGTAAAACAACTAGAATCACAGATTGAAATATGAACTCCAGAGAGTTTATGTTGCAAAACCACAACATAGGACAGAACTCTAGAACCTAAAATTATTGTTTTGAAGAAGAACAGATCAATACTGAAAATAAAAACCATTGCAGTGCATCACTGCTGAAAGACCCATGCTCCAATAGCACTGTGCTTATGAGGACAAAAACCAAATTCACCCAGTTTGTAAATTCATAAATGCAAAGAAGCAACTTAGTTAACAAAAGGTTTCACTGTTTAGACATTTAAAATACAGAATCATGCCTAACAGTAGTTGAAAGAAACATCGTACTCCATTGAAGAAACAATCCACTTCAATGGGAGTTGAGAGGACATGGAATTTCTTCACGTCATCCTAAAAAGGACTAATTATCTGAAAACAGCCCTTATCCTAATGATGTAATGGTCCAGTATTGCATTTGATATTTTTGTTTATTAACACATCACACTCACTTAGGCATCAGTGGCTCATGCCTATACTCCTAGCTACTCAAGAGATCTAAGGCCGGAGAGTTCAAAGCAAGGCCTGGCAGGAAAGTACATACTACTCTTACATCAACAAACCATCAAATAGCCTTGTGGAGCTCTAGCCTTTTGCCAAAAAGCAGCCACAGACCAGACATAACTACACACACACACACACACACACACACACACACACACACACACACACACACACACACACACACACTATCACATTTACCACTATGTATTACTGACTCTTTTCATCAGTTTGGTTGCTATAGCAGGACAGTATGGACTCAATAGCTTATAAGCAATGGGAACTTATTTTTTCCATGTCTGGAGAATCAGAAGACCAAGATGAATATTCTGGTAGATACTGTGTCTACTATTTTCCCAGGATTCTTAGCTGGTGGAGGAGATGAGCTGGCTCTTCAGGGCCTTCTACACAAGTATCCTAATCTCACCCAGCAAGGCTCTTCTCTTATGACCTATTCACTTCCCAAAGGCCCTGCCTCTTAACAACCTTCTGTTTGGGATCAGCATAACTGCATATGAATTCGGGAGGTGAAGGAACATGACTATTCAGATCATAGAGATGACTGGTGTGTTTTGAACACAGAAAACGTGGGAAAACAGTTAGCATATTTCACATTCCAAATTAGTATAGAAAGCTATGTCCTCTCATCATTTTCATTTTATTTCTCTTTCCACCTCATCAAGGATTAAGTAGAAGACTTGGATTTTACATTTCCCTCATATTCTAAATCAGTGTCAAGTTTTGAACATCAACTGTCTAACACATCTCATATAGAAAGTTTTTCTGCTCATATGAAATGGAGTAACTTCTTCAGTCGGATATCTGAGAAAATGAGTGTCACCCATTTTATTTCAATGCAGAACTATTTTGAAAGAAGTATGTTTCTCAAGGTAACTGATGTTTTCTGGGTTCATGATCATAGACTTTGACCTGCCCCTAATAAATGTAAATTTGAATTTATATTCATCCGATTTCAGTAAATGCAGCAGAAATGATAGACCTAGTCCTGGGTGAGTAGAATATTCAGACTTGCATTTGTCTAAATTGATAGGCTATGTATCTATCTGTGGTTTTGATTTGCAGTTTTTCCAGACTGTTGTTTTTCTCTAAAGATCAATCACACCAAATATACTTTTAAAGATTCTATTTCCTGAGTTTTGCCAATAAGTATTCAGAATGTTCAAATCCACACCACTTAAAGACTTCTGAAGCAACCTGCTCACAGTCCCCAACATCAGGCTTCAGAATCACACAACCATTTCTTACACATTCATAAACTTCTTGGTAATATGAATCTTGTTGCCACACTATGTAATATCAATACCAGTTAAAGGACACAGAGATTTAAATCAATTCAGATAAATATATCAACATCTAGAATGACTGTCTTAAAAAATAAAATTACAAATGACTCTGGATTTCTAATGGGCAAGATCCTTCCAATCAGAAATTAAAACTCTGCAGCAGGTCTCAGGTGTCTGATTGGATCAGCTCTCCTGACCTCATGTCATCAGTCATTTTGCTTCCACCACGAGATGAACTCTGTGTGACTACTGGGGATGAGAACTCAAGGCTCAGTGTGCTGAGGACACTCTCTCCACCATGGGGTGACGTCCACAGCCCGATGGTGTGTCCTGCTGAGTGCTGAGTGCCGAGAGGTCAGTTCTCTGGGCCATCTCAGCTCCTTACACCCTTGGATTGCTAGGCCCAGCCCTGAAAGTGCTACATAATAGTTCACCCTCCTCATCTGTCTTTCCCAGTACACACCCCTCACCTAGAGACTGTTTACCTGACTTCGCGAGTGCCCCGGAAGTGCAGGAAGGCCAGCAGAGAGGCTGCAGTTCCTCACACAAGAGCACTCCGTCTCAAGCGAGGTATCCTGGCAGTATGTAATTTTTCCAAAATCCTATATAATGGCCATTATTGCTCTCATTATTATGATTTTAGCCTGTTATCTCACACCGAGAAAGACATAAAAAGCTACCCAGAATAATCAGTAAGCAATGAAGCAGGTCCAGGCTCCACAATCTTATGCACCTCCAACCGCACTGGACATCAGATACAAAATACAGCCTAGTAGGAAGGAGCTCAGCCTTGTACAAATTTTCTTTTTTTTTTTTTTTTTTTTTGTCGGTCGTGGGGCTTGAACTCTGGGCCTGGGCGCTGTCCCTCAGCTCTTCAGCTCAAGGCGAGCGCTCTACCACTTGAGCTACAGCGCCACTTCCCTTGTACAAATTTTCTAAGAAAGAGAATGCTGGACAGAAATCCCCTCCTAACCAGCCTTTATTTTTTTCACTACGTTCAATCACTTTCCTAATTTGGGGATACATGTGCATCCAAAATCCATCCATAATCGCCTGTTACAACAAAAATTTGGGATTTTCCATTTTTAATGCACTACTACAATTTTCAGTGAAGTGTAAATAACTCAGCTCCTCCTATTATCTCTGAAAACAATAATTCCTCCTTTTTCTCTAAGACAGGGAAATCACTTTGAGTTTATAAGTCAGTGAAAATGTATTTGCTGGTAGTGAAAAGAGTAGAAAACAGGTGTTTCTAGAAATACCACCTGGCACACCTAAGAAATCCATTAAGTACAATAAAAATGGACTGTGTGGCAAGTCTGTGTTGCTTGGTGTCAGTGGCGGCTAATCCTTCCAGAACCTGGTCCTCAGGTCCCTGAAATGTCAGTGCTTCTTCTAAAACTGAACATATGAATCAGAAAGCCAATTAACTTTTAATAAGTGGTATTTACACACACTAAGTCTCGTATTCACTCCCAGGAGTGGTTGGGAGCCACACATTCCATCCTTATGGTGTTGAGATAGCTCAGCTCCATGATCAGCCAACTTAACATCATCCATAGCATTTTAAGTCACATGCCATTGCATCAGAAGCAGCACTCCCCTCCAGCAAAGCCTCTTAGAGAACTGGTCGACTATGTTTCCATGTGTACCATTCCCCTCATCTAATAGCTTACCAGCTCTTAACTCACAGATGACACTGTCTCTGCTATACTGAGATTCTCACTCTTGTTTTCCTCAACAGCTCTTCCATTGCATTTTCTTGTTTATCATGAAGAATATGCAACTAAATAAAAGCTTAAATTGTAATCTCATGATTTTTTTTTCTGTTCCAGAAAAATTCACATTACTCTCATTTTGCTTTAGGTCTAGGTTAAATCAAGTACTATGATACTATAGAGGAGAAAATACTGGTTGTCAGCAAATCTCCATGAATCCCAATTTATTGATTGCATTCAATGACTTTTTAAACAATGTATCAACTGACTTTTAAGCTAATCCAATTATTACCAATTTTTTAATCCTGGACTTAGAACCTTGGTATTTTTTATAATCCTATGTACATTTATTTGTCATAAAAGATAAATTGTAAGTTCCTAGTTTGTAAGAGAGACAGACCTGGGCAATAGAAAGTAATACACAATATTCAGCCTGCTAAAGTATGTGAAGAACATCTACAAAATATGTGCCAATAAATGGTTAAATTACTATATAAAGATTTATGAAAGTGGAAAAGTTCTCTACATATAAACAGTGATTATTTCCTCAAAGCTAATTTTGTAACTGGAAGTTCTCAGAAAAATCATAGAATTTGATCTATATAATATATGTATGACAAGTATGCAAAGTTACATAGCAACATTATATTTTAGTGGCTTACATTTCCTTACATTAGGTGGGCAAATGTTTTCATCATTATATTTATCATATATGATTTTAGGTAATCTTATGATACATCAGGATATAAAAGGCTAAGCTCATAATGTCTACTTAAAAAGCAAAGCGATATTATTTGTAAGATTATTGACATTAATTGTAATAACATTAAGCATGCTCCCATATCTTAATTTGAAGAAAATTCTTACTGAACTCACTCCTTAAGCACAAAACCAATACAAAATCTAGAGTTATGAAGGCAAAAGTCAGTAAGTGCTGGGTACTAGTGGCTCCAGCCTTTTTCCTCCTGATCTTTGAAAGCACTTGCTTCCTCCTTCATTCCGCATAGACAACAATATTGGATTTGTTAACTTCACTCTAGTATGCTATTCAGACAAATAACAAATAAACGCACCTTCTCCTTTACAACATATAATAAATCTATTAGATCTCTCCACTGTGGTTCCTAGCTCAAGGATTTTAACAGCTCTCAATCTCTTTGTTTCTACCTGTCACCCCATATCTTTGTCAAAACAGCATCCAAAAACAAGTGTTTTGACAATAAATTTGGGTCTTGTAATCTCTTAGCTCAAGTTCCTTTGGCTGCTTCCCAATCCACTCAGAACGTGAGTTCAAGTTCTTCTATCTGCTTGGTCCTGGGCCCTCTCTCCTACTCTGGGCCTTACTGCACTCCAGCTCCTCTTTCTTGGTCTCCTCTGAACCCTCCAGGTGCAGAAGAGAAAACCAGTTAAAAATAATACAATAGAGCCCAGCTAAAGCTGTGACAAGTATGTCAGAAAAAACTGATTAACAATGAGCCAACCACTCTTTCCTTTAAAAACTCAGTTATTTTTATTTTTGTAAAATTTTGACTCAGACTGAACTTTGATTTTGTCTCTTCTTTATATTTCGCTTTAGTTTAATGGTGCTATCACAATATATATTAGCAGCTGAAAATTGTAAAGTGGTATAATTACAGATGCTAAAGAGGATTAATCCTATAGAAGTTTGAATACCATCCTCCAGCGATATACCATATTAATTAAACTGAAAGAAGAGGAGGTACCTGAGGGTCAGTACTAGGACTCATGTTCTAACTTCACATCCTTTTACTTCATATTTCTTTAGTATATTCTCTAATAAGATGTTTTTCTGAGGTTACACTATAAAGTAATTTCAAAATTACTCTATAAACATCTTCTTTCTTGCTACAGTGTAAATGAGAAATTAAACTGGGCAACTTGCCCTTTTCTGTAACTTCAGAAATGTCTGGCATAATTTGCTTATAGATCATTAGCAACGTGATATGTAACAATATATTCTGCATTCAGATACGTTTGGCAAGGGAAAACATGAAATGTCTAAAACAAAATATATTATATAACATATAAATAAAAAGATTTCCTTATTTACTCAGGAAGAAAATTCACATCAAAGGGACACAAAAATATAACCTAATAGATCTTGTTTGCATTTTGCCTCTCAGTTCATCTGCCAATATGAAGTAAGAGGATTAGGTAATTAATGCAGACACTAAAGTTCTGTTCTCTGTGGAATAACGCGTGGAATATCTATGCCAATATTATTAACAAATACATACCATTATCCAATCTCCACTGAACACTAAATCCACCATTTCTTCCCTCTCAGTGATGCAGATTCCTTCATAGAAAAGTCAAAGCTAGGCATCCCAAACCTCTCCAATAGCTTATAACAAAGCTAACAGGTCTGCCTTTCATCTTGTTAAAGAGTTCAAATAACTCTCCTAACCATGAAAGGTTTTCCATTCCACTTGCTCTCGCTGAGATCCCAGTCATTCTAAGAATCATTCCTCTGTCTGAGTCAAGATGTGTGTGTGTGTGCGTGTGCGTGCACACACGTGTGTGTGGCTTGTAATTGTCAAAATTTGACTGCTCAATACTTTCCATTTATGTTGGTGCAGGGACTGTGAAAGGTACAAAGTAAGACCTCCTCTGCTCCAGTCCTCACTCTTCCTCCCTGGGGCCCCCAAAGCTCCCACACTGGCGTCTTTGCCAAGCCTCCTTCTCACTAGCCCTGGCATCTGCCTATCTGCTCTTCCACTGCACATTATTCTGCCTTCCTTATTCAAGTGCTTAGCAGAATTGTATGAGGTTCGGAGGATGCCCTTGGTATGAGATTGACGCATCTGAAGAAAGCTTTTCCTGCACCTTTCTTAGCTTTCTGTGCAGGGTCTACTGTTCTGTCTTCCTGATGCCAAGCCCTCTTAACCCTTAGTTACCCTAATCAGCGTCAACATAGCAACCAGACTGATGATCATTTTTCTTCAATCATTCAAAAATCATTTTCAATTGTGGTAAACCCCATTACATTTAGAACAAATTAGTCTAATACCCTACTAAAAATACCTTTCAAAATGACCAAGACAGAATCATAATAGTGCCTTTATGAACCCTGCTCCCAAGTTTCTCTTTCACGCCCAAGTGGAGCCATTTCTGAAACTGCAATCAAATTGACCCTGGCCAACACATCACCCAGACTTTGCTCTTTGACTTGGCATTGATGCACACTATTTTTTCTCTTGGTGTAAGAAGTGAGTATCAATGACAGCAGGATGGAAGAACTTTCTGAGCTCTAGTAGTAGTGCCTTATTCCCAAAGAAGACGAAAAATGACAGAAGTAAATGTGCATAAGAAAATGAGTGTTCAGGATTGGGAGAAGATCTTCACTAGCCATAAAACAGATGAGGGTCTCATATCTAAAATATACTTATAACTCAAAAAATTAAATCCCCAACAACAAATCCTCCAAGAAACAACCGCCTGATAAATAAGTGGGCTAAAGACTTAAAGAGAGACTTCTCTGAAGAGGAAATAAGAATGGCCAATAGACACATGAAGAAATGTTCAACTTCTCTAGCCATAAAATAAATGCAAGTCAAAACAACATTGAGATTCCACCTCACCCCATTTGGAATGGCTATAATCAAGAGATCAAATAACAACAGATGCTAGAGGGGATGTGACCAGAAGGGAACCCTACTGCATTTTTGGTGGGAGTGTAAACTTGCTCAACCACTTTGGAAAGCAGTATGGAGGTTTCTCAAAAGACTCCACATAGAGCTCCCCTATAACCCAGCAATCCCACTTTTGGGCATTTATCCCAATAATCACAAACAAGGCCATGCTAAAGCTACCAGAACAACTATGTTTATTGCAGCATTATTTACCAAAGCTAAGATATGGAACCAATCTAGATGCCCCTCAGTAGATGAATGAATCAAGAAAATGTGGTATATATACACAATGAATTCTATGCCTCCATCAGAAAGAATGACATTGCCCCATTTGTTAGGGAATGGAAAGACTTGGAAAAAATTATATTAAGTGAAGTAAGCCAGGCTCAAAGAAACAGGTTCCAGGGTTTCCCTTATCTTCAATAACTAGTATATCTCTAGGACAAGCAGAAAAGGCCAAAAGATATGTACATATGACCATTTAAGCTGTTGCTAAGTGAAATGAACTCCAAGATAGGGACACAAGAGGTTTTATCTTTGTTGCTGTTGTTTTTAATGCATTTATAATGTACTGTGTGATTTTTTTGTTTCTTTTGTATGTTCTTCCCCTATAGTATAATTCTTGTCATCACTGTATTTGAGGTTGGTGCCCTGCATCTTGTATATACATTTTTCTAATTTGGGGAGGGGAAGAAAACTAACAAAATGCTAATATAAATTGACAAGATGACCCATTGTATCAATGAGATGTACAAGACACTATGTTGAAAATGAAGTTTTCAACTCTGTGGTGGGGGAGGGAGGAGTTGGGGAGGTAATGAGGAAAATGATGGTAGGGAAAAAACCAAGGAGGGGGTAACAATGCTTGATAGGAAATTGACTCATTACCTTGCTCATGTAACTGGAACCCCTTTGTACAGTATCTTTACAATAAAAAAGATATAAAAAGAAATGAATGTTAACAGACATGAATGTATAACAAAAAGGTTAGTCCAAGTAATCTGAGTTAATGAGAAATGCACAGGCATTTGAGACTAGTATTTCACAGTGTAAATCATCACTCCAAATTTTAGACAAAGCTCTCGTAAATATCTTATCTAATTTCACCCTTTAACCTTAAATAGTCAGAAATACATATTCAGTAGATTGGGATCTTATTTCAGTCATCAGGAAAAAATACAACTGAAAAACATCTCAATTCTTTGTTCTTATATATGGTTTGTAGTTTTAAAATTTGTCTCAAAATATTTAATTTTGAAATAAAAATATCAGAAATGTACTCATTACCTTACTTATGTAACTGTAACTCCTTAGTACAGCACCTTTACTGTAAAATAAAATATAACAAAAAAATTTTTAAGTGAGAAAAAGAACACACTAATAGTTCCCTTGTTTAGAGCTGGAGAACTTGCTATACCTTTTCCTTGCTGTGTAAAATAAATAAATAAGTAAATTTGAAATACTGAGCTACTGAAGTCATTTTTTTATTTGTTTGTTTTGTGCTAGTAGTGCAGCTTAAACTTAGAGCCTGAGCAATATCTCCAGGCTTCTTTGCTCAAGACTGATGCTCTCCCACTTGAGCCACAGCTCCACTTCTGGCTTTTGTTTTTATTTATATTTTTCAGTCATTAAACAGAGATAATCCTAGGTTGTTTTTGAATTGTGATGCTCAGATCTCAGCCTTCTGAGTAGCTGGGATTATAGGCATGTTTGAGTTCGGGTGTTTGAGTTTAAACAGTAATAATTTTCTTGTTTCTTGATATTTAATTCTATATTATCCCTCTCAGATGATCATATTGTAGCATATTTTCTATTTGAAGTAGTTTTATTCTATTAAATGTAATGAACATTTATATAACATATATGCCTTAAGAGGCTCCAATATTAAGGTTTTTTAATTAATAGTTTTAATTATCATGGATTCATATTCACTTAAAAATAAGATGAACTTGTGCATATTTTGGTAGGTAATTATTAAATATAAATTAATTATTTATTGAAAATTCATTTTGTAATAAGATGGATGAATAGATATTTTTCAATTAATTTGTGTATCCATGGATGAAATTACTTATTGATAGAATGAGATAAGAAGTTTCTTCAGTTTTATTTATTCTTTAATTAATGTAAGCTCTGAAAAAGCTAACTTCATATGTTAAGTAGCTATGGAAACTCTTTTGTAATAGAGTCACTGAGTTATATTAATATACTTCTAACTACAAGGAAAAATGAGCTGAAATGCCAAAGATTTTTGTGACTCTTCAATTTTTTTAGCATCAAAATTTCTAATTATCTCTTCTCCTACTCTGGTAAAGTGCTTCTAAATAAACTCAGGGGCTGGAGATTCACATAATCTTAATTTGAAAAGTATATGAAAGGTCATATGGAAAAGATAAACTAATTTGCAATTTTCTGCCACAGGAAGAATCCTCTACAAGAGACAATATATGGAAGGTGAAATTCTGAAAATAGACAGCTATGTCATTATGCCTGTAGAGGATTGTAGAAAAACAGGGATGGTACTATGGTGACAATTATCCCATGTTGTTCCTAAAACCCCATTAAGAGCAGAATAACAAGATTAACAAAATGAAAATTCTATAGATGTCTATAAAAATCATGGACAGGCTTGACCTATGAATCTTAAGAGAAAAGTAAGTTAAGGTAATCTCTTACACTGGTAAAAATTGTAGAATATCAACACCTGTTGAAAGTGAAGGGAAACAAGGGGAGACCTGAAAACTGGACCTAAAACTTCCCTGACCCAGGGGTCAGGCCCAGGTGAGAAGAGCCGGAGATACTGGGAGAGGTCCGGGTGGGAAGCTGGAGAACCGTGTGACTCCTGCATACTCTCAGAAGCAAAATATCAAAAAACAAAAAAAGAACCCACAAAGCTTCCTTCAAAATCCTCCCTTACACTGACAGCAAAACGCTGACACTAGATGTCTCTCCAGAGGAGCCCAGCAAATCAGGCAGAGAAAGGGCGATCATGCAGACAGCGCCGAGGTGCGCTTCACAGGCTGGGCTTTGGGAAAGGGCAAGGCCATAATTTTGGAGACATAATATTAAGTATAGTGAACTCTAGAGGTGTGCAGCTATAAAATGTTTCTTGATCCTTTTTTATGATAAGTATAAAGGTTTATGGAACAAAGAAAATAAAAAAAGGATCACAGTTGAATCATATATTAGGCAAGTGTATAGAGAAGTAATAAATAATGTTGTTACCTGCAATAAAAACATGGTATTGAAAATGAAACATTCTAGAAATGCATTCTACCAGAGGAAAAGAGAAGAGCAAAAGTTTACGGTGTAATCTAAGAAAGATTGATAACATAATAATTAGTGTGAAAGCAGTAAGATGAAAACTAAGAAACATAGTAGTATGAGGGAAGAATCAGAAGTAACAGAAAAACAATTTTACCTTGCCACGTTTTATTTCTATGAAACCTAAAAAAACATGCAGGCAACATTAGAACCTCTAAATATATCTGTCAACTATTCAGAATCTTAGAGTAGTTTTCCTCAGCTGCCTTCCCTGTATTTTTTTTTTGTAATTTTTGGTACTCCTTATTTTGAAAATTAGAAAACTCCAAAAAAAAAAAAAAAAAAAAAGCAAAGGGAAAAAGAAAGTACAAATCACTCTAGGATAAACTAGGAGGAACCGAAAAAGAAAATAAATCTGACAGGGAATTCCTTAGAAGAACAGAAACAAAAACAAAACGTGAAAATCCAAAAGGTAACCAAGATAAAAAATTAAAATTGAGTTCAGAAAGGAGAAATCCAAGGATTCTAAGAGTCCTCTATTTCCGAGGTCTTTCCCCTGACACAGTAAAAAGAGCAATCATCTCGCCGGCCAAGGGCATGTGTGCACACAATGTATGGGATGTGGAAGCTTCCTCTCAGAATGTGGAACCCTTGAACAAATGTCCATGCCCGTTATAAAACAGAACACTCCCAGTGAATTTTGCCACACTGTAGAGTACACAAAGCATTAAAGATGACTGGGATTTTGTCTATTGTACTCGGTAGACAAGATGGACAGGCTTTTGTTCTCTAAAAATGGTTAACTTTTCTATTATACTAGGTAGACAAGATGGACAGGCTTTTGTTCTCTATGGTAACTTTTGAAAATTAGAAAGAATATTAATTATAACAGATTGAATCTCTTCCAGTAAGTTTACATCTATGGTGCAGCAAATGATTAAAAATATCAAAAATTTCCAGCTATAGAGAATGCATGACAGTGTTCGAGTTCATTCGTTTGTTACATGAGGAAGAAGGGGGGGGAAACTATTGAAAATCCTGAGCCTTGCAAATGAACTGAATAAAACACAGGAAGGTTTTTTTATTAAGTATTACAGTTGATAATAATTAGAAATAATTGAAATATTATACTGTTGCTACTCCTAATCAGTTATGATTCTAGGCAGTAAGTATCAGTCTGTTGATACCACACTTCTTCCCACTGGAATGAATACACAGGCATATAGAAGATTTGGTTCTCCCAATTTAATGATTCTAGGATATCAATGAACAGCAGGCCAGTGAAATATGAAGGCTGTAGCAATAGACAGGAAAAGTTAAATTCCTTAAAACAAATGATAAAAAAGAAAACTTTAAAGGCAGCCAGCACTGTAAGAAAGCCTCTCTCAATAGTCATGGTGGGTTAAGGGTTGTAGACAAAAATCTAGCGCAAACTGTGAGATTTCACATATACACCCTCGTGTGCAAACACATCCACAGTGACAGAAGGCAGTACATACCAGAGGACCCATTACAGGCAATGCAATGCGGATTCCATGTCTTCACAAGTATCATAAAACGTAATTTTCCAAAATCTTTCTGGAGGAGGAGGAGACTCTTAAAACCTGGTTAGATTTTTCTGCACTAGATGAGAGTGTTAATCAGACCATAAGCTGAGATATAAAAAAATAACAGACTAAGCATAAAAACATCAGTGGATAATGATATAGGTGCAAAGTTGTGTGTGTGTGTGTGTGTGTGTGTGTGTTTATTGCAGTGTTGCTCAGAGGGGCAAAAGGCTGAGGAGAGATAATGTGTATCATTAAGGAGATAATGAAACTGTGAGCCATCACACTGTGAAGCATTCAGTGGCCGTTAGAGACTTGCATCTGCACTGCACCAGTTGATTTAGTGTTTTGTCCATAAGGTGTTGGGAAAGCAACAAAAGTTATGGAAAAGCATGCATAATGTGCTCCAGGATATGAACATTACAACACTAGAGATGAATGTGTACACTGTAGTTGTCATTATTTATATGTACACAGGATCTCTATGCATATATGTACATAGTCATGCATATATATATATATATGGATTTGTATTTGAGCATAGAGGAAGATAATAAAGAACCTTGGAATAGAGATGAAGGAAGGATAAATAGAACATGGGGAGAATACAAATTAAATACCACATTAATATGTATAGCAATGTAGGTTAAATGCACACATTCATAGAAATTTTCTATGTTTATATGTGCATATAAAAAGAAAGATTTGCGCATTTTTGGAACATAAATGGAACAAAAGTAAAGAATAAGTTGTTTTTTAAATAAAGATATGAGGAGTCACCTCATGGCCAAGGTCAGATAGTTTTGCTCCCATCCTCGATACCTTGCTCGTGGCTCAGTGGACCTAGAAGTAAGCTGTTCTGTTTGCATACAAGAAAACTTTCCCCTTGTGCAGTGGGAAACTATTTACCTTGAATAAGAAAGATCCCAGTTTCTTAGTTTCTCAAGCCATCAACAGTAATATAGTACTTAAAAACTCAGAACGCATCTCCCACGTATTCACTCTTCAAAGTGAAACATGTCTCAAATATTCACATTAAACAGCGTTCCCCGAAAGGGCTCTTTATCTCCATAGTAAATATTTTCCTCAACTGTAGCTCCTGCAAACAAATCAATCATTATTGTAATCTTATGAAAATATCCCCAGGAAGGCACTTTCAAGTTTGTTTTGAAAGTGAGCGCACTTTACTGCGTACAGACTTTGAGACTTACAGAATATTATCTCTAAACACCCTCCTCTTCCCCCCCCCTCCAAAGCCTGGGGTATTTTCAGCTCATTAAAAATCTCATATCACCATATATCAAAGTTATTTGATAACAATAAGTTTCAGATTTTTGTTTGTAGATAAATAGATTTTTAAAGGATTAGCATTAAATTTAACTCATGATGCTGAAATTACACATAATTATGACAGTTTAAAACTAGGACAAGTCAAGCAGTCACATTTGAATATGTTTTATTGAAGTCAATGAGAGCGCCTAATTCCAACTTTTTCCAAATGGAAAAGACAGGGATACAATAGTCATAGTAAAAAGAATATCCTTCACCTCTTGGCATGGATTTAGATATCGAAATGTTTTCCTTTATTTCAGACTCCATTTCTCCCCAGCAAGATGCCACTGTGCTATAAATGTTACATCTAGTCCACGGTTTATCATGTAAGGAAAGTAATTTCAAAATATCTTCTTCTGGGCCAGGTGAGGTGTATCATAGCTGTCAGTCCCATCCTCAAGGGAGGTAGAAGTATGAGAATTATGATCTGAATGCAGCAAGACAAAAGCTAGACTCTGAACAAAGGGCTAAGGGTTTGGTGACTCAAAGGGTAGAGATCTTGCCTAGTGCTTGTGAGACCCTAAGTTCAAAACCAGCACCAAGATGTTCTGTCTTGCCCAAGACATGCATAACACACCTGAATATTAGTCTTTTTTTCTTGTAGGAGAATATTACCAAAACAAAGCTTTCAATTTAAGAATCAGCAGATTTAGATCCTTTATTAGGTCATGGAAGAAAAAGAGTCTAATATAGTAAATTGTAGGAACTTTAATGAAAACCTACAAAAAGAAGCCAGTCTATTATTTCATCATAGAATATGCCCAGAGCAGGCAAATCTCTAGCACAGAATTACTTAGTAGTCATCTAAAGCTATCGGTTGGAGAGAAATGATGAATGACTGGTAATGGATACCAGGTTTCTTTGGAACTATTGGAAATACTCTAAAGTTGATTATGCTCAAAGTTACACAACTCATAATATATATTAAAAAAACATTGAATTGTATAACTCAAATGAAGTAAATGGTATGCACTTCAATAAATCTGCTCAAATGGATAAAGAGCTGAGACTGTTTATTTTTTGTCAATGGGATTACTGCGGTTATCTTTTAATTACCAAACATCGCAAGGAGCTTGTTTGAAGTAGTCTCAGTCTGAAAGTGAATATCACTTTAACCTGTTAATCAAGCTTAAGGTACAAAAATATTTGGAAAGACTGAAAACCCAGTCATTTCTCCATGCATTTCCTAACACTGAAAAGGAGGTGACTGGGGGTTGGTATTTCCTATCACATATTTCTCAATATTTTGGTGCCTTAAAATTTGGTAATGTATTCTTGAACTCTCCAGAAGCACAGAACACCCTTAGAAGCTCAGGGACTAGACACTGGCCTGTGCCAATCTCTCCCAGAAATGAATAGCTGACTAAGTCACTTTTCCTCTTTGGGACTTGGTCTGTTTGAGTAAAGTATGCAGACATCCAGAATCAGCAAAAATAATAAAAAATGAAATAAATAACCTGTGTGTAGTGGGGACAGTCAAAATGATGATGAACATACATAGTTCAAAAATCAGCAATCCTGCTTTCTCCTCAACCTCTTGTCTTCCTGAACCTTCCAGACTTCGTTTCTCTTCCTGCTGAGCGCCTCCCCTGCAAACAGCTACTGTGTGGGCAGCCAGAGCCCTGGGTAGCAGAGGAGGCCGCTGGGTGAACAGTTGGTTGTTTCTACTTCAAGGGGGTGGCATTGTGCCACCTGTTGGCACGCGGAGAGGACAGCAAGGGACTGAGAGGGAACCACAGGCTATAGATTCTGTACATCCTGGTTTCCTTCCAATTAAGGACCAAGAAAAGTTTGAAAACCAAATATTTTCTTAGAATCAGACCAATAACAATTCAAAAGTGTTGGAAGCCTGACAAATACATAAAAACAAAAATCCCAGAAAAATAAAAATTTCAGAGTAAAACACCTCCTGGTATTTTTTTTCCCTTCCTGCTATTTTTAACTGCATGACATTCTGATCAACTTTTAGTTTAACAGTGGCTTTGTCATAACAGTTTCCACAGAGAAGTTTTAGTGTTTCTTCTAGAAAAGTTGGTCATTATTTTACAGACACAAAGGCTGATTTGTTACGTGGAGTAGTCACTCTACAGTGCACGCCTCATAAACACAGAGATCCAAAAGTTGTATTTGATGTAATATTTGCTTAAATGTGTGGCGCATTATAAAATACGGTGGAGAAAAGAGAATTCCCATATTGACTACAAACCAATGAGAAAGAAATACAACTCTGTACTACAGGAGATATAGTTATCTTCTACTCAAGTTTGACTTGGAAACATCACCTATCTCCACGAATCCTTCATGTGCAGAAGAAAAGGGTGTTGTAGGAACAGTCAGAGTGTCAGAACTAGAAAGTTAAACAATTATTGTCTCAAATATCTTATTCTGAAAACCGCACTAAAACATGAGACCTTCTTACCACATTTTCTAGGACTTATATCCAGGTCCCAGAAGGTCTTCAAGAAAGGATCCCCAAATATGAACTCTGCTTTCGCTTCACTGTAAATCTATCTCTACAGAGATTTGTAAATCAGATTAGTTCATTTCAAAGTAAAGAAATAATTCAACTATCCAATAACTTTATATTAATACAAACTCATTCTTTTACGGTGCAAATGAAATGATTTTTAAGTCAACCTATAAACATTATCTTAAGCAAATAATTGTATTTCAGAGTTGAAGTTACTAACCAGGTATGCAGCATTCCTTTCAGTGCCAATAATATCATAGACTAAAGAAAAAATACTAAAAAGAAGAAGAATTGTGTTAAGTAATGACTGTTTTCCTAAGTTTAGCATTTTAGACAGGGCTCTCCTGAGAAATAGAACCAATAGGATAGTATGTGTTTTGCTCTCTCTCTCTCTCTCTCTCTCTCTCTCTCTCTCTCTCTCTCTCTCTCTCTCTCTCTCTCTCTCTCTCTCTCTCTCTGTGTGTGTGTGTGTGTGTACATATAAAGCATTTACCAGCACACTTTGTGTTTGGGTTGTCTGTGATCCTGTCCATCTTTGTGATAGGGTCATTCATGGCAAAAGATCTCATTTGGGCATGCATAATAATGAGTTGCTTAATACAGATATCTGAGAAGCACCAGTAACCAATGAAATCAAAACCTCCAAGAGGGATGGGCGATGATGATAGAAATACATTTATATCTATCTGTATTTCTATTTATAATATTAAATGCTTTCATGATGAGTTTAGTCAGTTTTCCTAACAGTGTAACCTAGCAAGTATAACAGTGTAACTGAATGCAAGTATTTTACTGTTTTCCTAATATTCTGGTTATTCATATGGGAATCAGCCTACATGATTCCACCAGCATCTCATTTTGAACACTCTAAAAAATATTTGTCTAAACAATGGTTTATATCTTTCATTGGCTTTAATCACAACTTCAGTGTCATATTACAAAGGAAAATTACCTCATGTGACAATTATACTTTCTGAATGCGTTTCAAAGTGTGTCCTCTGTTTAAGACTATCAGCAATGTGTCTTCAAACCACTCAGAGATCCCGAGAGGAAAAAAAACATAATGCCTACTGAAAGAACTCCCCCTATGATTTTCCTAACTTCCATCGAAATTACAGATGCTACTTAGGATGCAGAGTGTCCAAAAGGTCTCATGGTACCTTCTCATCAGAGAAGGGACTTCCATATAATTTGCAACAATTTGGCCTGCTCTCCAGGGTGCAATCTAACATCCAAATGCTGCTCTGTAGGGGACAGCCAGGGATCAATGAAAGAATCTGAAGCAAAAACTCTACTCAGAAGGGTGTAAAAATGGAGGCCACACCCAGACAGACATAAAGGACTTGTGTCTCAAAATGCTGTTAACTGGAATGCTGAAACCACAAGTACATTCAAATGATCTAAGAAAAAAAGATTTTGTGCAAAAGGGGTGAATGCATTTTTGTGCCTATCTGATCATGTGGTTTCATATTATTTGTTGTCATCTGTTTTTCATTTCAATTTTGGGAGTATTTTTACTATTATCTCTTCTTACCTAAAGGAACCAAGATTTCTGTTAGTCACTGCCTGGATCATTTTCCTGACTCTTTGTGTGTCATTTAAATGACATTACTTAAGCACACACTAGTGAAATGGTAACTAGAAATGTTTTTTGTATTTTAGCTTTTACCAGTCCTCTGCAAAAATGCTTACTTCTGGTAACTTCCTAAGTGAATATTTTGCAAGTGATTATTATTTTCCAAAGGATGTATATGATTATAAAATGATTATAAAATAAACAAGCTTCGAGATTAAGATCACATAAGTTGAGTAAAAGGACATCTGTGTACATTAATTTCCATTTACAATTCTGCCTTCCTATGTACAACTTGTTTCCTCCAAGCTCCACACATTATTTACGCTCTATCTTAGAATACTTGCTGATCATTTAAAAAGTGAAAGAAGATGAAGATGAAATGAAAATTAGTATATGATTATATGAAAAGACTGGTCAATTTTAAGTTTGTAGTTTCTAATATTTCTACATCATGAAGAGAGAATTTCAAAACTGGGAAATATATGCTGCTACTTTCAATCTGATCTTCCACTTCGGTGTATATTAATAGCTTTGGTGACAGTATTTGGGGGAGAAGAGGAGAGATGGATAAGCCCTTGGGTTAAAGAAAGGAAAGCAGATGATCTGGCTAAGATTCCTTTCTGGTGGAACAACTAGTCCTGGAGCTCAAAAAACCAATACTAGTTATTAAAAGTTAGATTCTTCCCTATGAAATAATCTAAACAGAAAGAGCAGATACAGAAAAAGATAACAACCCCCCCCAAAAAAAACCCTCAGAAATTAGATGTATGAGTCAGGAACCAGTAATACAACCCACCACCTAGGATTAAAACAGAAGTATTTCATATATTATGAGCTCTCGTGGTGACAGGCAATTTAATTCCCTATAAAACTTGCTTAGAGACTTTTTCCTCCCTTTTTTGTTTAATTTATCTTACCATTATTTTCAAATTGCCAATTTATGTAGATTAAACATCAACTGCTTTTTAAAAATTTACTTTAAAGGTGATGTATGGAAGGGTTACAGTTATGTAAGTCAGGTGATGAGTACATTTCTTTTTGAGCAGTGCCACCCCTTCCCTTATTTTCTCCCAGTTTTTTCCCTCTGCCCCAAGTTTTATAGTTCATTTTCTACATAGTGTCTACTGAGTATCACTGGCTGCCTTTGTTCACCCTTTGTCCCACCATTTCTGTGCTTCCCCTTCCCCTTCCCAAATCAAGTAAACTCACATATAAGACAAATGATACAGAAATCAAAAACAATGACAACAGGAAAAAAAAGATTAAAGAAAAACCCTCTTGGGTTCATTTCTTGGAGTTCATTTCGATAAGCATCATTTTATATGATCCTATGCACATAGCTATTGAGCCCTCGTGATCCTCTCCTAAGAATATCCCTTTGGCCTCACTGTGCGAATGTGTAGAGTCCTGTTTCATTTCTCATGTCCAAGTGTATCTTTTTGCCTTTTACTACCTATTGGCTTTGCGTGTAGACTTATGGGCCCATTCTAATGATTACGGATGAGGGAAAGCAGGGGGCCTGTTTCTTTGGGTCTGGCTTACTTCCTTTAATATAACGTCGGCGGTTGGTTTCTGTCTTCTTACACAATTGGTTTATAATCTCCTTTGGTGTCTCTCTCTGTAACTAGAGCTTCCTGAGAGAGCCTGGGGTGTCCCGCTTCCATTCCCGCTGCCTTCCTCCTGAGCCTCGGTTTCTTTCTATTGCATGAAGGAACAATGTGTGAGTAGTCTTCCTAAACACATACCGGGATGTGTCCTTATAGCCCATCTTTCTCTTCCTCTTTTTGGTTCCAGGAATGAAATGGCGTCTGGCAGCCTGCGTTTCCTGGTGTTCTGGGGTTACCTGGCGGGGAGTGTGAGGGACCCACAAGCCGCTTAATTAATTCTGACTTAGGTGACCCCTCATTGCATTGTGTAAGAAGCTCTTAACACGCTTCACTTTGTTGCTCCCCAGTTCTGCGCTCTGATAGGGTGTTACCCGTGTTACTGCTTCTTCTAGGCCCTGCAGCAGCTTCTGTATCCGGGGAGGGAGCTGAACCGACCCGACCAGAGCCCGGCCGCTCATCCTGCTGCCCCAAACCCGGCCGGCTGAGCAGGGCCATGGGTTCAAAACCTGCCACACCCCGGCGCCAGCCCATGCTCAGGAAAGAGGCCCTGAGCCTGAGAGAGAAGTGCCGCGGGCTGGACACCAGCTGCCCATGGAGGGGGAGGAGGAGGAGGGTGGGGAAGAGGAGGAGGAGGAGGTGAGGAGGAGGAGGAGGTCGGGGAAGAGGAGGGTGGTGACGAAGAGGAAGACAAGGAAGAGGGAGGAGGGTGGGAAAGAGGAGGAGGAGGAGGTGAGGAGGAGGAGGAGGTCGGGGAGGAGGAGGAGGGTGGTGAGGAAGAGGAAGACAAGGAAGAGGGAGGAGGGAGGAGGAGGAGGAGGGTGGGAAGAGGAGGAGGAGGAGGTGAGGAGGAGGAGGAGGTCGGAGAGGAGGAGGAGGGTGGTGAGGAAGAGGAAGACAAGGAAGAGGGAGGAGGGAGGAGGAGGAGGAGGGTGGGAAGAGGAGGAGGAGGTGAGGAGGAGGAGGAGGTCGGGGAGGAGGAGGAGGGTGGTGAGGAAGAGGAAGACAAGGAAGAGGGAGGAGGGAGGAGGAGGAGGAGGGTGGTGAAGAAGAGGAAGAGAAGGATGAGGGAGGAGGAGGGAGGAGGAGGAGAAGGAGGAGGGTCGCTGCTGCAGTGAGCTTCCTGGGAGAAGGGGGCCTGGGGAACCCCAGCCATCCCTCCACAAACCTCCAGCCCGGTTCCTTCTCGGCTCCCCTCCCAGCGCCCACATGGTGTCTGGGCGAAGCTCCCATAGCAGGCAGTGGTGGGGAGGGAAGCCCCCCCAAGCCGCTGCCCCTCCCTGTCCCTGTCCCTCCCCCCCAGCCCCCACAGGGGCCGGCCCGCGTGGCTGCGCCCTGCTCACACTCAAGCTCCCCACGCGAGCAGCAGCGGAGGCCTCGTTTCTTGAAATCTTGAATGGCGATATTAACGAACACTGATGGATCGAGTATCACGCTCACTCCCACACAAACAACCTAGCTAAATGGTCATCGAGCATGCACTGGAGTGTGTTTCCCAGCATCTGTCACAATCAGCATCGCCACACTGATGAGCACTCTCCACGAGAGGGCCAAAGGGGAAAATAACGCACTCCACTGCAGAGCGTGGCCTTCACAATCCTACCCATAACTGGTGATCGTGTGTGTGTGTGTGTGTGTGTGTGTGTGTGTGTGCCCTGAGGCTTGAACACAGGACCAGGAAGCTAACTCTGAGCTTCTGTGCTCAAGGCTAGTGCTCTATCACTTGAGCCAAAAAGCTCTACTTCTGACTTTTGGGGGTAGATCAATGGAGTTTCATGGAGTTTCCTGCCCACACAGGATTTGAACTGCAATCCTCACATCCTCCTGTCTCCTGAGTAGCTAGGATTACAGGCATCAGCCACCAATCACCAGCTAGTAATCCTAATTTTTTCCCCAAATAAGAAAGGTATTTTTAATTGCATTTTTTAAATTGTGAAAATACCATACAGAAGGGTTACAATTACATGGGCAAGATAATGAGTACATTTCTTATCAAGCATTGTAGCCTCCTCCTCTGTTTCCCCTTCCCATCCCTTCCCTACTGTAATGGTATATGTGCGCATAAATATTCATAACTGAACATTATAAATTATTAACTATTAGATGTACTTTATGATCACAAAAAGAGGAGATTCCTTAATAAAAGGGTATTAGGTTAAAGCACAGAATTTTCAAGAAAAATAAAACTTGTTTTTAATTTTTCACCTTGAGATTAATTTTAAAATGTTTACAGCATTCTTGTCTATCTTAAAGAATCACTTCATTATGGAATAAAGCCATTTTTAAATGAGGAATTTTAGTTATTTGCAATCAATGATTCTTGCATGAATATTTGATTATTACCCTGAACTATGAGATTTCAGAGAAATAATCATTTCAGGTTAGCTGGAATTCACGGTCTAATTCTAAATCAATATGTACGGATTTATAAGACAAGAGCTGAATCAGTTCGAAATTCAATACAGAAGCAAGGTTTTGGATACAATCGCTTTTGCTCCTCACAGTCTTGGTCGGATTTTAGATACTTGTTTAGAGGATATAATTAAATTCTCACCTTTTTCTATTATTTAAAAGTCAGTGATTAAAAACCATTTCCCTCTCAAGTACTCTTGACTTTTCAATACATTTTTAAAATCTAGTCTAACGTGTGCATCTGTTTCCAGCTCTAACAAATATCAGTCTTTTCATCAGCAGTTCTGAATTCGCCACATATTTGCTGTTAATAACTTCAGGCACCTATCAAAGAATTCTCGTATTCAAATATTTATACGTGTAAATTGCTGCAGTAGAAGTGAGAGCTGTTGTCAGACGTTTCAGGAAGGGAGAGAGAAACACTAATATAAAGTTTTAATGATGCGAGAGACATTTTACGGGGTGTCAGTTAATTGTATTTCAGCTTTGAATATTTTACACTCTACAATGGCGTCTCTATATTCTTCTCTTGTAATCGACCATGAAAATAATCTATATGTGTATATGTGTATATGTGTATAAATGATTGCATGTGACTAAGTATTATTTAGTTATGAAAAATGTTAAAACTTTTGTCATATTTTATACGTTTTTAAGGATATAGGCATACATTTTGTTCAAAAAGATTGAAAATATTTTTTAACAATCCCTGTTAGGAAATGGAGAGGTATGTTTTGAACTCCACCTAAATAGTACAAATCATGTTTTTATAATTTTGTTTATAACTTTTCATCCATAAAATAAAAATTATGTGTTCATTTATCGTCATTCTTCAGTGTTGGAATTTATTTTGCTGAAACATACCATCAAAACCTTAAGTAGTTAAGCCAGGCACCAGTGGTTCATCCTTGTAATCCTAGCTACACAGGAGGCTGAGATCTGAGGATCACAGTTTGAAGCCAGCCAGCCTAAGCAGAAAAGTCCATGAGGCTCTTATATTAATTAAGCATGCACACACACACACACACACACACACACACACACACACACACACACACACACACACTAGAAGTGGAGCCATGGCTCAAGTAGTAGAATGCTAGCTTTGACAAAAATACCCAGGACAGCCCCTGAGTTCATGCCTTAGGATAGACACAAAAGAAAAAAAAAAAGCTTAAGCAATTGGAAACATTTGTGAACAATTTTAGATTTCTTCTATTCTGAAGTCTCTATCAACATCACATCTAGTGGAAACATCACACCTGAATTACTTTATAATATGTAGGGTCACCAGAGAGACCAACATTTTTCTGCCTTTATATGTTTATGTTCATCCGTTTAAATGTTTTCAGACTGTGACTAGTAAATCATAGTTCAACAGATACAGCACAGATTTTAATATATACTGTTGTGTAAACCAAGTGAAAACAGTAACTCTCTCTCAAGATGACTGTAAACTGTGGGGGAGGGCCATACAAAGCAACAAGAAATCATCTTATAAGTATGTTAGAAACAATCGCAAGAAAAACCATTTGAGTCCTTATCTTGGGGTTCATTTTGCCTTACATCAACTTATCTGACCGTTTCTGCTTGTCTCAGACATACACTAATGTTTTCACTGTATTTGATGTTGGTATAATTTGTGGAGGGGAAGGGATAAAACAAATTGTTTAAATAGGGATACATGTGGACCCATTGCAACAAGAGATGTACAAGATGTTATGTCGAAAAATGAACTTTACAACTTTGCAGCTTTGGCGGGGAGATGGGATAGTAAGGGGAAACAAAGGAGGAGGCAACAATGGTAATGTACGTATCTCCTTGCTCATGTAATTGTCACCTCTCTGTATGGTATTTTCACAATTAAAAAAATAATAACTGTAAAGTGCTTGAATAGAAAGGGTTCTGAAGCTCTGAATGCTATTATCAAGTCTGCACTGCCCACTAGTGGCTAGAGACAGGATGTGCAAGTTCATCTCTTTTTAAGTTAAATTAAAATATTAGCTTAAATATTAGCTCTGTTAGTTATATTTACAACACCCCACTATACAGAAACACACACACACACATTTGGAACATAACCTGGTTTGTAAAGAGAAAACTATCCTTACAATAAATGTTATCAGTGTTCATAGCAATTCTTCATGTTCAGTTAGATACCTATGCAATAATAAATGCTCTAAGTTCATTTGTGTGTTTTGCACACACATCTGCCAAGAATTCATCTAATGTATATAGCTTGTCATTATTTTTCTCTTTAAGTTATTTCCTATGCCTTGCGCATTCTCTGCTAAAATGCTTTACTACACAGAATAAGTACAGTTAATATGTCCTTAGTATTTAATTTTATTGCTACAGAAAACACGAATGTGGTACTTGTGTAAGTATACGTATCTTGCAGGGCTTCAATATATGCATCCATTGCACAGTGCTTAAATCATGTGACACCCATCTATAGCCTCCATTGATTGTTTCCTTCTGGTTAAACGGTCAAAATTGTGTCCTCTAGGTTTTAGAAATATGAAATAAATTACTGCAGTCACACTACTGTGGAAGAAATCGTCAGAACTTCCTGGTCCCGAGCAGCTGCGGGCTGAAACCCATCCATGCACCTGTCCTCCCCCTGCGTCCGTAGCCTAATATTCTCCACGTTCACCAGACCCACTTCTACATTCTCCATTTATGAATGGAGCTGGGGTGGGTGATATTTATCAGTGTATTTTGTACAATACTTGATCTTCCAGCCATGCTGTCACATGCCACAGTGTGTTTATTTTTATAATATTTAAATAAGTCACATCTGTAAATCCATGAAATCTGCCATATAGGAGAAATGACAACAGCATGTGCTTGATACGAACGAACCAAAATGCGAATATAGTAAGAATCCCAATGAACTTGATATACAGTAGTATTTTCAGACTGCTTCTTCAAAAATCAGGAAAGATATGTCCATAGATAGATGGACATATCAAGTAAAAGGAAATCAATCCATCCATCTCTTCCTAAGTGCCACGGATGGTTGACTAATGATGTCACACATTAACTGCGAATGGCTCTACGTACGCCAAACAGCATGTTGAGCACCACAGAAACACAGGATAGAATTTTTTTAAATTATAATTAACAAAACTACCTGCAAAAGACGGTGTCATCGGCAATAATATTTCTTATGGCCTAAAAATGACGCAATTAACTATTGACATAGGAGTTCCAAGATTTCTAAAGAGAATTCAGTTTTTTAAAGCTAGTCTTCATCTTACGTTTCCCTCACTCTGCCTCTTGCCTACGAGGCTAGCTGTCCATGAGAGATAGCCCTGGCTCTACTTTCTTTTGTAAGTCACATGTTCCCGTACCTCTTTCCCATGCGGCGCCTTTGATGTTTTCAGGTCTTCGTACCTCCGTTTCCATAGAGACAGGGCCGACTCCAGTCTTTCTATCTCCTTTTCCAAAGCTACACGCATTCTAAATCATTTAAAGTAGAAATATTAATTTTAATTTAGAAATACATCATATTTTCAATTTTTCTTATATTTGTGTATGATCATCATGAGACAAAACATTTCCCAGTCATTAAAATTATAAATATTGAATAAAACTTGCTTCAATCTGTTGTTCTGTTGATTAGCTGTATGGTAGATTAGACATGTTCAACTTAGCCTTGCAAATGTAGGTTTTCTGCCAGTTTCCTCCTGCTTATTCTGCACATTTTTTAACTTCCTCTCCTTGGTATTATTTCTATACAAAGAAGAATTTATGTTTTTAATTTCACATAGTATTTATCTGTCTTCATACTTTGGCTCTATGTGAATTAAGAATGCATTTATCCAAACGATCACAAAAAAATCTATACTAAAGCTACCAGCAGAACCATGTCTATTGCAGCATTATTCACCATAGCTAAGACATGAACAAACCCAGATGTCCCTCAGTAGATGACTAGATCAAGAAAATGTGATGTATATGTATATGTATATATGCATATATATAATGAAATGCTATGCCTCCATCAGAAAAAATGACACCACCCTATTTGTTAGAAAATGGAAAGACTTGGGAGTGAAGTGAAGTATTAAGTGAAGTAATCCAAGCTCAAAGAAACATAGGCTCCATGGTTTCCCTTATCTGCAAAAACTAGCATATATCTAGGACAAGCAGAAAAGCTCAAAAGCTATGTACATATGACCATATAAGATGACGCTAAGTGAAATGAATCCCAAGATAGGGACACAAGAGGTTTTATCTTTGTTGCTGTTGTTTTTAATGTATTTATAATGTACTATGTGATTTTTTGTTTCATTTGTACGTTCGTGCCCCATGGTACAACCCCTGTTTACATGTATTTGATTCCAGTGCTCTGCATCTTGAATATACATTTTTTCTAATTTGGGGAGGGGATGGGAAATAACAAAATGATGAAATAAGGTACAGGTTGACCCATTATAACAACGAGATGTACAAGACACTATGTTGAAAATGAACTTTACAACTTGGGAGGGGGAGGAAGAAGCTGGGGAGGTGGGAAGGGAAGGCATAGTAGGGGAAAAACAAAGGAGGGGGTAACAATGCTCGATAGGAAATGTACTCATTACCTTACTCATGTAACTGTAAGTGCTCTCTACAGTATCTTTACAATGAAACAATTAAAAAAAAGAATGATTCAATATGACACCGAATGTCAAGAAGCCCTTCTTGGTTTAAAGACATCAGTCACTTGAGCTGGGTGTGCTGGTTACATCGGTAATGCCAGTACTGAGAAGGCTGGGCAGGAGGACTCCGAGTGTGAGGTCAACACGGGCCACGTGGGGAGACCAGGCCTCAAAAACATCACTCATTTATGAGAGATGAAAATACATCTTTAAAAGTTATGTTAATAAACCAATTTCACTGGTTAAAATAATTTAATTTCCCACTTGTAAAAATAGGAGAAGAACTAGGAATAAAATATGTCCTTGAATAAATAAGCCATTGACTTTTCTTTATTTGCCCACATTATCTATTAAAGGGAGACACTGGAAATAACTGATTTATTAGTGATTGTCAAATACACTGACCTTGGCAATTGACATCTCCTTATCTATGCTGCAGATTCAATCATTGATTAAAAACTACTCGCTCTTTTCCCAGTTGAAACATAGACAGAGTGAGCTCCTTGTCCCTCAAGTCTAGTCTTGGACAAAGATTGTCAACAGATCTGATAAAAATGGAATTGTGAATGAATTGAACTCTTGGGCTCTGATTCTGTCTTCTAGGTAACTGTGACTTTTGTGGTTGTCAGCTTTGTAATTCCTAAAAGCCTGAGATGTATTGCAGTGATACTAAATGTCACTCAAATAAATCCTAAAATGGATTCATAGAGCTAGAACATGTAACCAGTATCAAAACTGAATGTCATCTCCATATTTATAAGAAATATGACTAATCCTAGTAGCAGAACTTTGAAGGAAACTCAGAATACTGTTAGGTTGTAAATATCAGCTTAATCTAATCATATAGATGAAGGACCTATTAAAGGGTCCTATGTTTGCATTTGCATGAATCACACCATGAAAAGGAAAGAAGATAGCTCTTACTAAATCATTAAATATATTAAACAAAATCAACAAACCTAACATTTCAATACAGACATTTAGATCTTACTGACAATGTTTACAAAAGCCAAGACTCCAAGTTGGCTACATGAGCCTAAGTTACTGGGATAAGCATAGCTATCCTGTTGATTCCTAAGCTATTAACAATGTTATAATTATTGTCTTCAGGAGCTGTGCTAAAATGCCAAGGAAAGGAAAGTACAGCAGGTACTCATCAAAGAAAGAGAACTATAGACCCATTTCTTTGATGAGCATTGATGCAAAACTTCTCAACAATATTTTGGCCAATTGACTCAACAATTCACCCAAAAACTCATACACCACGATCAAACAGGATTCATTTCAGGGATGCAAAGCTGGTTCAATATATGCAAATCAATTAATATAATTCATCACATCAACAACAGCAAGGATAAGAACCACATGGTTATCTGAATAGATGCAGAAAAAGCATTTGACAAGATCCAACACCCCTTTATGATGAAGGTTCTGGAAAAATTAGGAATTCAGGGAACATTCCTCAATACAATAAAAGGTGTATATGACAAACCTACAGCCAGCATAATACTTAATGGTGAAAAGCTAAAGCCATTTCCTCTAAACTCAGGAACGAGACAAGGATGTCCACTCTCTCCACTTCTCTTCAATCTAGTATTAGAATGCCTAGCTACAGTAATAAGACAAGATGCAAACATAAAGGGGATCCAAATAGGGAAAGATGAAGTAAAACTCTTCCTCTTTGCAGATGACATGATCTTGTATTTAAAGAATACCACGGACTCCACTCCCAAATTACTCAAACTGATTCAAAACTTTGGCAAAGTAGCAGAGTAAAAAATTAACCCTCAAAAATCAATGGCTTTTCTGTATGACAACAATGAGAAAAGCATGGCTGAAATAAGGAAAGCAACTCCATTTGTAATAGCCCCACAAAAAATAAAATACCTAGGAATTAACTTAACCAAAGAAGTGAAGGACCTCTATGATGAAAACTTTAAAAACCTGAAAAAGGAAATCAAAACAGAACTTAGAAAGTAGAAAAACCTCCCATGCTCCTGGATTGGAAGGATCAACATCATGAAAATGGCAATACTTCCCAAGGCTACCTACAAATTCAATGCGATACCTATCAATATTCCAACCTCATTCTTCAAGAAAATAGAAGAGGTGATCCAAAAATTCAAATGGAACAATAAAAGACCCTGACTAGCAAAAACGATCCTTAACAGAAAGAACACTGCTGGAGGAATATTAATACCAAATTTCAAACTCTACTACAAAGCCATAATAATCAAAACATCTTGGTACTGGCAGAAGAACAGACCTCAGGATCAATGGAATAGAATTGAAAATCCAGAAATGAACCTACAGACCTATAGCCATCTAATCTTCAATAAGGGAGCTAAAAAAATAGAATGGAAGGAAGACAGCCTCTTCAGTAAATGGTGCTGGCAAAATTGGTTAACTACTTGTAGAAAACTAAAGCTAGATCCTTATATATCACCCTGCACCAGAATCAACTCCAAATGGATCAAAGACCTCAGAGTCAAAGCAGACACTCTGAAAACATTACAGGATGGAATAGGAGAAACCCTAGGTCTCCTTGGCACAGGCCGAAATTTTCTTAATGGAGACCCAGAAACACAACAAATCAAAGAAAGGTTGGACAAATGGGATTGCATGAAGTTGCAGAGCTTCTGCATGGCAAAGGACATAGCTAGCAAGATCAATAGAAAGTCCACGGATTGGGAGAAGATCTTCTACAATGGTCAACGGTCTCCTATCTAAAATATACCTGGAACTCAAAAATTAAATCCCCCAACAACAAATTCTCAAAGAAACAACTGCCCGATAAATAAGTGGGCTGAAGACTTAAAGAGAAACTTCTCTGAAGAGGAAAGAAAGATGGCAAATAGACACATGAGGAAATGCTCAACCTATCTAGTTATAAAAGAAATGCAAATCAAAACAACATTGAGATACCACCTCACCCCAGTTAGAATGGCTATAATCAAGAACTCTAATAACAACAGATGCTGGAGGGGATGTGGACAGAAGGGAACCTTACTGCATTGTTGGTGGGAGTGTAAACTTGTTCAACCACTTTGGAAAGTAGTATGGAGGTTCCTCAAAAGACTCCACATAGAGCTCCCCTATGACCTAGCAATCCCACTTTTGGGCATTTACCCAAATGATCACAAACAAGACCATAAAGCTACCAGCACACCTATGTTTATTGCAGCATCAAGAAAATGTGGTATATATACACAATGGAATTCTATGCCTCAGAAAGAATGACATTGCCCCATTTGTTAGGAAATGGAAAGACTTAGAAATAAGCCAAGCCCAAAGAAACATAGATCCCATGGTTTCCCTTATTTGCAATAACTAGTATATGTATGAGGCAAGCAGAAATGGTCAGATAAGTTGAGGTTAGGTGAAATGAACCCCAAGATAAATATTTAAATGTTTTTTTCTTCCTTGCGATTGTTTCTAACATATTTATAAGATGATTTCTTTGTTGCTTTGTATGTCCCTCCCCCACGGTATAACCCCTGTTTTCACTGTATTTGAGTTGGTATAATTTGTGGAGGGAAGGGAAAAAACAAATCATTTAAATAGGGATTCAGGTGGACCCATTGCAACAATGAGATGTAGAAGACGTTATGTCGAAAACGAACTTTACAACTTTGGCAGGGGTTGGGGGGGGAGGGGAAGGGGATAGTGGGGAGGGGAGGGGGAGATGGGCAGGGATAGGAAGGGGAAACAAAGGAGGAGGCAACAATGCTTGATAAGAAATGTACTCATTACCTTGCTCATGTAATTGTAACCCCGCTGTATGGTATTTTCACAATTAAAAGAAAAGAAATAAATAGCAAACCACCAATAATAACAATTTTGTTAAATTAAGTTGTATATAATCTTGCATGTTGAATTTGCTGCAGGTTGGACATGTGAGTGCTTTTTATGTGTTGGAAGATAATGCAGATTAGAATATGCAAAAGACATAGCAAAGGTTACAATTAAGGTGAAATTAAGGTGAAAACATTAAAAATTACAATTGCCAATTGTAACTTGGCTAGAACACTTAAGGTAAATATTCTCACATTTGTGCTTTTCATTTTATTAAACTTATAAAAGCAGAATTTTGAAATATTTTGTCAGTAATGGACAAACTTTAAAAGCAAATGACATCTTAAATGAAGTAGACAAAGGGTTGAATTAACTACATTCATACAATAGATTGCACAAAGATGTATTTTTTCCTGAAGTTAATCTTGGAAATTACTTTATTCACAAATAGTATGATAGGAATATAATTGGAAATTATTTTACTCACCTATAGTGTAGTAGAAAAATTGTAATTGAATATTTCAAGATGTTTAATTTACAAATTCAAACTCACATTCACTGAGAAAAATGTATTTTGACATTTCACTTTAAGTCATCAAATGATAATGCAAGATTTTATATTAACTCCAACTTTTCAGAGTATGGTAGTTCACTTTAATAATCAACGGTTCACAGTTACTAAAGAATAATGTTTATCTTCAACAATGTTATAAAAATGACTGGAATAGCTATTCTTTGAGAGTTTATAACATTGTCATATAAAAATTTACTTCAGTGATACATTAATTGTAATCTAAATATATATCATAGTTAATTCATACCTAGCCCTAGAATCAAAAGCTAGCCCATGTCATAAGAATAATCTAATTTTATCAAAAAAATTAATCAAATAATGGTTATTTTTTCCTTTTTAAGGGAAATTAGTAACATTTCAAATCTAGTAGTCTTAAATATATATATATATATATACATCTTAAATAAAATATACATCTTAAATAAAAATAGCGGATGTATTGGTTCTTTAAAAATAATGCATTTTTCCCAGGGGTGGTGGCATATGACTACAGTCCCAGTACTCTTGTCGCTGAGGTTGCAGGATTTCAAGTCTGTGGCCAGATGGGGCTCCATAGGAAACCTTATCATCCTCACCCTAAATGTGAACATTTATTGGGTGAAAACTTTCTATGTGGTCATGAGTTTTTGGAGGCAGGAAATTCATAAGAATGTGTTCATGACATGAAGTGTACCCATTCTTCTTAGCATGGCCCAACTTTGTTTTAGCTGTGTATTTGTGTAAATAAATACCACAGACATTGCACATCTAACTTTATGCACCAGAGGGCACTCAATGAACCCATAAATTTCTACTTTAGTCAACTTACTCTTTTTCAGAGAGATTCTTCACAATTTTGTGTTTAAATTAATAATTAAAATACGTACTATGATGGTGCTATTTGAAGTAAAGGAGTACAAAGGAATACATCTTCTGAAAGATAGGACAGATGTCATGTACACCTTCTCTAAATGATCAAAATTAAGAAGAGGAAGTTGTGTGGAAATATGTCCTCAATTTGATGATTCAGTCTTTAAAAATTACATGACTAAAATATAGAAGTTTTCAGACTGTCCACATTCATTGAAAGATGTAATTATAATTCTGTTCAATATTTGATCCTTTTTTCTATTATGATCCTATGTTGCTTGGGAATAAAATTAATGTATCAAAAGATGACTATTCAAAATATTTCTTCAGGTGAAAGATCTTATAGCTGAGAATAGGTGCCAATCATTTTGAATTCTGTAAAATGTCTTTGAAAAATGTCTAACGAACATTTTCTGTAAGATGAATTGGTGTTAAAAAGGGCATCTCAACATTATAACTCACCATACATCTACACTTTATCTAAAGAATAAGCCATAAATCATCTAAATAATAAAGACAATGTATAACTAGTAGTTAAATGCTAACTATAAAAGGTTTTACAGATATCCATTTAGCAGGAAGCATACAGGTGCTGTTGTGATTGCATGCTTAAGTCTTCATAATCACATAGGTTCCTCATGGGAACCAAAGACATATATAACTAATTTAATTAGAAAAAAAAGATTTTTAAAGGTACTTTTAATCTTAAGGCTGAGAAGAGATGCAGCCATAGACAAGCCTACTGTCACAGGGAGCATTCTGCTCACTATCAGTCCTGTGGACAGCCAGCACATACGTTCAAATTAGAGGCCAGAGGAACTCTGGGAGCATGAGAGAAGGGAAGAGGGGACCCCGGCATGCAGAAATTCCAGTGTGAAGCCTAGGGGTCTTCCTGCGAGCATGGGGCCTGGCGGGGAGACAGCAGGCATCTTCGCTAGGAGGCAGAGAGGCAAGGGCTCCTGTGAATACAAGACACAGCCCTGCAGCGCCTACCCCAACTCCCCGGATGGCTGTCCCTTCTCTCCCCGCCACCCCCTTGGAGCAGCAGCTGGTATTGGTCAGGTGGCTACCTCTGAAGAGCCCTTTCCAGGCTGCCTGTCTGTGTACTCAGGAGAGCTGTGGTGGAGACTTGTGCTTATTTTTTTGTGTCCAGGGAATTGGCTCTCTCTCGAGGATGGTTCCATCTCACAGTATATAGTGGGCAGTGGAAAAGCAACCAAAGGTTTACTAAATACCCCATGAGTGACAGCAAATAAGTAAACTAGGCCTGACTGTCTATATTTAACCAGTTAAAACAGGAAAACACTTGGGTGGCTTTGCATACCTTATGCTTTATAATAGCTGATATATATATATATATATATATATATATATATATATGTAGGATATATATTTTTTCTTAAAAATCTATGTGTGTTAATCTTTGAGGTACTTTGGTTTGTCAGCTGTGTGTGTGTGTGTGTGTGTGTGTGTGTGTGTGTGTGTGTGTGTTGGGTTTTAAGGGTTGTAGTTGTTTGGAGATAGAGTCTCATCATACAGCCTAAGCTGTCCTTGAACTCACTATGTAGCCTGTGCTGGGTTCACATTAGCTATTGATTCTCCTCTCTCTGCCTTCCGAATGCCGAATAGGTGTGTTCAGCTAGCCTGGCTCATTTTTTTATTTGCTTTGCCTTCTCATGTTTGCCTTTAAATCTCATTAAACAAAATATTTAATCAAGCAGATCAGCATAATAAGCAAAGTATTTTATGTAGAAAGTAAATTAATCAAGTCGCACAGAAATGCAGCTTACATGACATACCATTGCATAAAGGATGTGAGTGTTCTCTGTACTGAATTGAAAACAAGTGCACATGTACCTACCTTGGTGAAATCAAGTCCATTGTTTCCTGACTTCAATCTAGATAGAGTGTCTGGGAAGGCTTGCATCCATTCAGGAGAAATATGCAAATTTTCAGGTCTACACAATACTGTAGTGTAGTAGTTGAGGAACTACTCAATGCTGGGCAATCACTCATGAAATCAAAAAAGCATTATGTGTAATAGAATAATTTTAGTTTACTTAATAAGGTAGTTCACATTAAATGTTGAAATCAATTTTCTGAGTTTTCTCAGCTGGTTCTTGGGAGCTAGTCAAGAGAATTTTTCCCACTGGATGGAAACACATAAAAACTTATATTCACATAATCTAGATGCAAGCCACCCACACTCTGAAATCCTAGAGGACAACTTGGAAAGATTCGACAGATTTATGGTACTGAACACTAGGTCCTAGGAGAACATTGTCTTGTGATAGTGAAGAAAGAAAATACTTCTTGGATGGAAGGAAAGACGGGAAGGGAAGACCTTGCTTGAGATTCATTGTACTCATAAACTTACTTGTGGAACTGTAACCCCTTTGTACAACCACTTACTCATAAAATTCATTGACATTTCTGGTGCCCTTCTAAGACAAGACGTTTAGATGACGAAGGCTTGGCTTTGCAGTATTCTTTTACCTGTTCATGGTATGTCTACTAAAATTTATGACATGCACAATTTATTACACTTGGGTTGAGTTGGGTCACTTATTACAAGAAGTAAACATATTGCGTGTAGATTTGTGCGTGCGTTATGGATGCAGAACATATGAATGTCATTAACACAGACAGGCGTCCAAAGAGGAACACTGAGCACACTGCTTCCACGACATCGTGAGTGGGTGTGAGAAAAGCTCATAAGCACTGAAAGTTAAAACCTTCAAACAAGAAAAATCCAGAGGTTCCAATTTCACTGAGGCTTCTACCTTGGTATGAAATTAACACCGGCCCAGCCCCAGAGCTAGCACTGGCCTCTTTGTCTGCTAATCCCTGTCTCCATCGGGAATGTCTGCTCCATGATGGAATAATTAAAATTCATTCTGTACAGAGTTGCTGGCATTGTCACCGGCTATTGTGAATAACGGCCGTGAAATCTGAAAAGGAGGTGCAGTGAGACCGAACACTTGCAGACAGAACTGCTTCAGTGTCAGATAAGAGCACTACAGAGAAAGGCTGGTTTGCTCATTTACGGCTCAGCCCGTTTAAGCAAGGGGCAGCTTGTCTTCTTTTCCTTGGATCCTTGCATGAGTGTGTTTTTCTCATTCTTTTCCTGGTCCCATTGGCTCTGGACAAAATATTTATTTTGAGATTGGACCGCATTTTACAGTGTGCCAATTGTTTCATACGATGCTCATGAGAAAAACAAAAGACAAAAAAAAAAACCCAAAACAAAAACAAAAACAGCCCAGCACTTAATTAACACCACCTAGCATGGAGAACCTCCCTCTCCCGGAGATGGAGCCAGGCTCTGAGAGACTGCCTCCTCAGACGGGGCCATGCTGTGACGGGGTCATTAAATAGCCACACGCTACCCTGTGGCACCTCTGGGGCTCCCACACACCCTTCTAGAAGGTTCTATCAGGAGGGGCCTCACAGTGAGCCATCAGCCCTGTGCGGGAGCAAGGCTTCAGATCTCCAGCTCCAAGCCTCCCATGCTAGTCCAGCCTCTGAGCCGACACCTGAGGCCACCCGCGAGGGGAGGGCTGCACTTCACACTCCGGAAAAGAGCACGGTGGCTGGCGGGTAAGGAAACGACGTATTACTAAATGCATTACTAAAAAAAAATCCTATCTCATATGTCCACAACCTTACTGTTTGTGCTGTAGAGATGTGTAGCTAATTTCTCCAGATTTATGAGCTTTGAACAAAATCAAATTAAATGTAAACTTCTAGCACACTTCAGTTTGTAAGTACCACTGGAGGCCAAGTTATTGCATTATGGCATTATTAGTCCCAATTCTCTCCAGAATTTAATACTGTAAGTACTGATACTTCATTTAAAATAATAAGGCATCTATCTTTCCTTTAAAGACTAAGAAAAAAATCACAGGAAATTCCTTGTTCAGATAAGCTATGAAATGCAAACATATTTTTCCTTCAGCCCAGAATTGTCATGAAAATTGTTCAAATATCAGTTCACACACACACACACACACACACACACACACACACACACACACACACACACACACACACACACACACACACACACACACACACACAAGCAGCATCCACATACCCGGGCTTCCACACAGGCAAAAACAGTCTGGTGTCATACAGCGATGTCACCACTAAGACAGACATTCATGTTTAATAATCACTTCGTCACAAGCATAGCACGTTCCCTTGCGACAGAAATAGGCAATGGGTAGCACGTCATTATCTTTGCTCAATACCTCACCTAACTGATTTATTCCTTGGTGTTATCATCCTGTTGGTTTCTATTTGTTGACTCATAGGATTCCAGTAATACTCTGAACGTTAGATAAGACACTGCACATCTTAGGGCTTTGAATTCCAGATGTGGACCTGGGAGAGAGAGTGACTGTCACTTACTCTCGCTCCTTCTGGAAGGCGTGTTGGAACGCAGCCAGGTGCCCCGGCAAAGCTGACACGTCAGTTCCTTTGGTCTCTGGAGGCGGATACTTTGCTGGCAGCGTGAGCCCAGGTGCCCTTCTAAATCTACCACTGCAATCTGGATCGGGGTTTGTCTCTTCATTTAACCTTAATGGATCATTAACAACAGCTTCCTGTAAAAAGAAACACACACACAAGAATTACTATTGTTTAACATTTAAGTCTCTTCTCAAAAGTCAAGGACAAAGCCTATGTTCAAAAGGAAGGAGATGCTGTCATTGCGCTGAATCTATATGGCAACAGCCCTGCTGTTCCCTAAGAGACGGAGAGATAGAATATGACCAAGCAGAACTGTATCTGTCAGATCTGTTCTGCAGTGTTCTGCTGTTATAATGAGCATATTGGCTTAATGATTTGCCTTAAATTCTGCCTCCCTCTTCTAATCACAGCAAAAAACAAAACAAAGTAAACCTTTGTGTAAACTTCAATATATTTAAAGTGATTAAAAATAAACTTATGAATCTTTACTACAGCTGATTTTGACACAAAAACTCCCTGGAGAGTTTCAAGTAAAGCAAAATGATTTTTATAAACATGTTTTTGTGGCAACAGGTAGAGAGAATTTTCAGGGTCTTGAACAGACCCATAGACTTGGTTATTGGATTTTTAGTTTATTAGTTCAATCTCAAGTAGAATCGAATGTGATATCTTAATAAATACAGATAGCAATTACTGCAATGTGTTACTAAAAAACAATCCTATGTCATATGTCCACAACTTTACTAAGTTTGTGCTGTAGAGATGTGTAGCTAATTTCTCCAGATTTATGAGCTTTGAACAAAATCAAATTAAATGTAAACTTCTAGCACACTTCAGTTTGTAAGTACCATTGGAGGCCAAGTTATTGCATTATTGCATTATTAGTCCCAATTCTCTCCAGAATTTAATACTGTAAGTACTGATACTTCATTTAAAATAATAAGGCATCTATCTTTCCTTTAAAGACTGAGAAAAAAATCACAGAAAATTCCATGTTCAGATAAGCTATGAAATGCAAACATATTTTTCCTTCAGCCCAGAGTTGTCATGAAAATTGTTCAAAATAAACAGCTGATTCAATTTTTTTCAACAGCCTATACTGATTTCCCTACAATCACAAAGAATTGTATTTATTCCCCCCTCCCAAACTTTAATTATTACCTACAATATGTGATTTATTCTTGATTTTATATATTCCAAATGAAACTTGAAGATTTTCCCAGAATGACACCTGCATAAATGTCTTAACTTCTACAGTATGGAGCTTACTGACATCAATAGAAAGAAATATTTTGTGAATTCCAGGCCTGTTGATTGTATCAGCTAGGCTTTCTCATCCCCAACACTGCGCTTGTATTTGCCTGTTGGCATAAAATGAATTTTGGTAATATAAACATTTCTCCGAATACATATACAGAGGTACTAGCAGCCTGAACTGTGAGCACAAAAAAAGTAAAAGGCCCAGTAAGTCAAAGTGATGTCACTATTATCTTTTCAGAGGTTCATTTAGAATAGAATTTCAATTTCATACATTTTGGAAAAGATTAAGAATTTCTATTGAGTTAAAAGCTGCAAGATATTAACTGATACTTTTAGAGAGGCAATTTCCCAGACAGGTAAAAACAGTGCCATACTGAGAGGTGGTATGTGCTTCCCAACTGTCCGGCTGGTCCACGGATGCTATGAGGGCTTGCCCAGCCAAGGTAAGGAGGTCGATACATGACAATTCATTGCTGGATTAGATATCAGAGTAAGATACTCAATACTGTGTCAGTTTTCCTTCTTCTTCATGGATACTCAATATATGCGCGCAGCACGTAATCTTCCAACTCAATGAGCATTTTTCTTACCTTACGATCTGTGTTTCTCTCTGCAGGAAACTGTCTTTTCTCCAAACATTGTCTCATAGATCCGCAGAGTTGTGAACTCCTTGGCGATGGCTCTCTATAGTCAGAAGACAGTTCTACAAAGCCAGCTGCATCCTGGTTCACTTTGGTGCCAGTGGCTTCCCTGGGAAGTGACAGGCTTTGCTTCTTTTTCAGGACACTCAATTCCTTCATTACCATGTCTAGTTTTAGTCTTAGTTGCCTTCCTTCCTCTTTGGCAAGGTTCCTTTCAACTCGAACTTTGCTCCATTTCTCTCTCCAATTGGCAGTGCAGTCTGACCACCAGCGCATGGTCTTTTCCATCTGGGCAGCTCTGGCCTTGACTTCTTCGAGTTCCCGCAGGCGAAGCTCTTCACAAATGTCCCACTTGGGGGAGGCCTGCGAGGGGCCACCGTGGGTTGGGGCAGCGTGGGGCTGTAGTTCGGAAAGAGGAAAGCAAGAACCTCCGGGGTTCTTGGGGGGCGATGCAGAAGCTTCCACATCGCAGCAGCGAGCTTTAGCTGAAGCCTGCTGCATCTGGAAGTCGTGTGCTTCCTCGATCAACCGATGAATGGCTTCTAAGTTCATCGTGATCTGCCTGAAGAAAGAACAGCAGCACACACTTGAATTTCCAAGAACAACAGGGCAAGATGTATACGCTGCAAGAACGGAGTTGTAAACAAGGCAACGTTTCAAGAGTGCCCATTCTCCTTCCCAATATAATTAAAAACACAAACGATCTTGTGCATTTGTAATTGTCCTCAAATAAACAAACCACTCGTGTCAAGTTCTGCCAGATACAAAAGAAAATATAACTCTTGGGGGTAGCATATGTAATGATTATTCATTTCAACAACTCCAATTCCACTCATAATATTTATTGTTATAGTTCATCACCAAATGCAAGGGCAGCTCAGTGTTCTTGCTACTCTCAAGCCAAAGTTTATGGAGGTTGAATGCACACTCTATGAATACAGGCAGATAGGACATTTCCTGTGCCAAAGGCTGAATTGAGAGATGCTCTACATCTCAAGGACGATTGACCCATTTCAAGGTGAGCAGATGACTTGGTTCTGACTGATGTGAGTGAAAACCTACTGTAAAAGAGGCCATTGAGATCAAAACTCTTTAACGTGCTTTCTTGCTGCATGAACAAGGAAAGGGTCTGGAAGGAACAAGTGTGACCCCCATTTTGTGCCGTCTGAAGTGAAGGAAAGGGTCTGGAAGGAACAGGTGTGATCCCCATCTTGTGCCGTCTGAAGTGGGGGACACAAAGGATGGATTTTGTGATTGCTTCACTGGAAGGCTACAATACAGACCTCTGGTTGCTTTGCTCTGTGTGAAGGGTTACCTGAATTTATATTAGCAATGATGGCTGAATTTTCTGTTCCTTGCAGAAGAAAAACCACAACTAATTAACTAATTGATGTATGAATTAATTACCATATTTAATATTATGATAAGCTTAGAAATGAAAAGATTAATCATAAGATGACTTATGATGAACTCTCAGCTAGATAAGAGGTTTATAGCAATATGAGGTTTATATAATCTTGGCCATTACAAAAATTTGCAAAGGAATTCATACTAATTTTTATATAAATTCCAAAACAAATAAATGTGTAAATGTATATGATTTCACACAGTATTTTATTCAATGTAGCTATGCAGCTACATTAAGAATACGGTATGTAGGAGAGTAGTCAAAAGGGTAGCATTAATCAAGGTATATTGTACTCACAAACTGACATGTTGAATTGAAACGCCTTTGTACAACTACCTAGGATAATAATCAAGACTATGACAAATTATACATTTTCTAGAAAAAAATTGCTCAAAACATGCAGGTTAGATTTCAAATTGATAAATTTCCATGTTTGTGTGAAATTAACCTAACTTTATTTTCAGGTACAGTTTCTGATATAAATAATCTTAGATATTTTATGTGCCTGACATTAATTCTCCTACCTTTCTACACTTGCTTTTATGTAGTTCCAGATTGTAAACTATGTCTTTATGATCCGTTGACTTAATCAACTGACTGGCTCTCATTATACCAACTAACTCACAAAACGTGTCTTTGCCATTAGGAAAAATAGTATATGGCATTTCTTAAAGACTATAATAGTAATGATACATAACTAAAAGAATTTATAATATACAAGTTGATTTGTATTAACTTTTAGTTATAGAGCTAAGACAGCTTAACAAGTGCTCTGAATGTCAAGATCATCCTTCTTTAGGCTCATGGCTGTCATTTTATTTGTTAATATTAGTATATGCCAACAACATTTGAATTAATGATATATAGGTCTAATTGTTCATTTCATTATCTGTAATTCAGAGGACACAGGTAATACCACTTGCCAATTTCTAAATAGTACTAAACCAAAACCAATATGAAGAAAACAAAAAATAAAGACACTTAATTCTATATTTTTTGGTTGGGATTCCAAAGTAAAGACAAAGAATTTTCAACATATTAAACTTACAATTATCTGTGCCATTTTTCAAATTAAATCAGTATCATAAAATTCCACTGTCTTTAAAATGTCTCATTAACTTTTCTAACACCAGTATTTTGAAGACTCTATAATTGGATTCAGGTGCATTGAGATCTTCCTACCAATTAAGGATATATTTTTTTTTCCCGCATCTGACTAAATAAAAATGAGCTAGGTTCAATTATTTAGTCCTTGAACTTGAATAGCATTTTCTGTTCTAAAGAGCTTTTTTTCCCCTAGCAAGGATACCGTGCTTGAAATGGTGGCACTTAGTATATGCACAGGTATTGTTAAAGCATTCCCTTTCTCCACGCAGGGAGCAGGCCTCCAGGATTGCAACGCCAGGCTTTCCATGCTAAGGAAGTACTTCAGCACAGTTGACTCTCTACATCCTCCTACTGTTTTCAGAATTACAAAGATGCTCATGATGGAAAGCCTTTGTGAATACTGTGGATTTGTTTTTAGCCAAATAGATAGAATTGTAAATATTCTGCAGTGAATATTTACTATTAATAAATTATAACTGATGCCAAACAAGAGCTTAGTTTATAAATCCCAAACTTTATCGTTTCTGATTTCAACTTGGTTTCTTTGTGCACAATCTTAGACAAATTATTGAACTATCTATGATTACTATAAAAACTGACAGAAATAGAATGGACTCCATAGCACTGAGTTCTTGTGACTATTATTTGGAAAATTTGTCACAGAAGTAACTCATATATGTATCACCTTGGACTACTGTTCCATTTAATTTTTGAAAAAGAAATGTGTTCTTAAAATTCCAGGAGGAAGGAGGTAGAGATAGGAATATTGTGATTTCAGACCAGATCAAGCAAAAGTAGTGAAATCCTATGGCAAAAGCAAACCAGATGTGCAGGTACACGCCTGCAGTTCCAGTTAGTCTGAAGGGACAGATAGGAAGATCTTGTTCAGGGGCTAGGCAGGGACAAGACTGTGAGACCCTACCTGAAAAACAAACAAAAAGCCAATTTAGGAGCCTGGTTCAAATGGTAGAGTGTATGACTACCAAGTGTGCAATGGTGAGTGCAATCAAATAGAAAAACAAGAACCAAAACAACAGAACACACCTGAAAAATGAGATCCACTATGCTCCGGAACTCATGTAAGATATTTTAAGGAAGTCAATAGCACCAAAATAACATTTTTAATTTTTAATACAGAAAGATATACTCTAGATTACTTTGAAATATATTTCCATTTTGGACATTTTAATGTAAAAACTGACATATACTACACAAAAATTAGACTGTTTAGGAGAGGAGGGAAGGGGAGGGGAGAGGAAGGGAGGGGAGGGGAGGGGAGGAGGAGGGTGGGGAGGGGAGGGGGAGGGTGGGGAGGGGCGGGGAGGTCACAGCAGGCTTTGATGTGATAGCAGGCTTTGGACATCTCTGCTGTTCTGGGACATTGCATAATACTCAACATGTATAACAAACAAACAATGACGATTTTTAACTAAGTATTTAAAAGAAACAATGCATTCTGATCCCCAACCTCTGTACTGTGAATTCTTTCCCAAGTGATGCTTTCTGTCACTTTCTGGAGAATGAAGTGAAGCAGAAAGAAGTATTTTGAGCAGGCACAGTATGATGGCAGAATAAAATAACCTGTAGGAGACACTCTAAAAGAAACTTTCGGATTTGCTTTTCTTAAGTCCAGGAGCATAAATACATACACAGGAATGATGACTAAAAATCATAAGCAATTACAGACTAGATGAATACAGACTTAAAATTAAATGCTAAGTAAATCATTGTAATGGCAGAAATGAGGCCACATGCTCACTAAGAACATAAGAGTAAGAACCTGTTTCTAATATTTACAAAAGGAAAACCTCATAATGTATTTTAAGATGACTAATGTGAAAGCACATATTATTTGAGTATAAAGGAAGAAAATCAGGCATTTGGGGGACTGTTTCGAAGAGAACAGGGACAGTAATGTGAATAGGGCAAGCGAAATCGCTTCACTGAGTGAGAAGGTACTTAACTGGGCTGAGGTTGAATGCTGTATTTCAAAAATAACTAAACTGTGTCAAATTATGTATAGAATCACAATTTATGCTTGTTCCTCCAAATGCAAGATTTTGTCATTACGTAGAAACAAAAAAAGGTTGCAAGAAACCGGTAGCTAGGCAAAACACAATAAGCTACACAGGGTCGTTTGCAATCCCGTTCTCTGCAGATAGAAGCAGAGAGCTCAAGATCCAGAGTCTGGAATAAATGGTAAGACCCTGTGTCGCAAACAAATTAGCATGATAATGAGGATAGTCACTAGAAGAAAAATAAAATAAATTTGAGTACGTTGTCCATTGTTTAAAGCTTATTTACTTCCCCAAATCACTGTAGTTTCAAACAATGATAAAAATAAATTGTTTAAAACATATGTACATGCATGCACACGTGCACACATACATATGTATATTTATATTGGCAAAAATTCAGGGTGATTTTATGGCTGGCATGATCTGATCAAGGAAAAGCTACCTTTATTTGAGGACGTGGCATGGATTGGTAAGAGCAGCAGCTCTGTCTTTCATTATTTTCCTGGTCTGTAATCTCCAGGAACCACCCGCAACGGGGGAGGCAATGTATCACTGCTCTAAATCAACAGGACAGCTGACCTTGAGCTGAGGGCTACAGTAAGAGCTCAGAAAATTTCTAAGAATGTTTCTTGAAAAGGCATAATTGTAAATATAGATTTATTTTTCAAAAATAAACTGCTCCTGAACAATTCTTCCATGTAGCACTATGATGCTACTGCCATTGTTGTTGATTTAAGGGAAAAAAACTGAATTTAAAAAAATATCACCTTAGAGGTCAGAGACCTATACCTCACCTCTTCGGAGCACGAATAATGCAGGAAAAGGGATCTAGGATGTAGAGCCCATTGTGTAACGTGCCCATGCACCATTTGTAATGAGTCCTACAGAAGTTAAATTCCTGTTTTCTGGAAGGCTGATCATCTTAGACTCTTTATAGTGCTTTGCCCACCAACCAAAATTAGGCTGAGATAATTTAAGATTTCTTGGTAGACATAGTTTGCAACCACTCTTATTTAGTATTTGAGATACCAAAAATGGTCAAGAACAATCTGATTTCTTTTTTTTATTTCAAGCCCCAAACCATACTTTTTTTTTATTGTGAAGAACAATCTAATTTCTGAAGGCATTCCTCATATTTCTCACCAGTGGACAAACACTGAAGCCTAAAAATATTTTATGAAAGTGTAGACACTTAAGTATATTTTTCCTAGTAATATATTTAAAATCTAGACCACTTATTACTCATTCGTATGGAAGTTTGACATTTATTGAATCTACATCATTTTTAAAATATTTATATTCACTTCAAGTTTCAGTGGACCAAACCACAAACAAAGCTTTCATATGTAATACAATACAAGTTAACAGCTCCACATAATAAGTTAAAAGGTTCCTTAAGACCATAAGCCAAAAATTGAAGTTAGAATTGACTGTACAGGAACTCCAAAGGCTCACAGTATCTTATTTTTCTTAAGCATAGCTTAGGCCTTGTTTGCAGGTGGCTGAAAGAAAGAGTGCTCATTATAATGGAAAAATACTGTCTAGGCCTAATAATATCAAATACTGCACCCCTTCCCAAAGTTGGACAGACAGTTCTGATTCTGGAATTTACCTCACTTCCTAAGCACTATCTTGTATGACCTGGTGAAGACTAATCAACAAAGATGAGAATAGAATTGTTTCCATAAATCCTACTTGACAAGAACTTAAGCGTAGAAACAAATGACTTGAATAACTGTTATTAATACATGACATGAGAATAGAGTCACTGTGAAATAATTAGTGTTGAAAGAGAAATTATGCTGCTCTCCAAAATTGGTCTTTTATTTTTTACTTGAAAGCTATACATTACAGATTTTTAAAACACTGAATTCATCAGTATTATCCAATATTTATGAGCATTTCAAGGTTCCAGTGATTAAATAGGCAACTTTCCTATACACTTATTAAACAGAATTCTTAAGCCATTTATCCTGTTCACACTTAGAGAACACACCCCACTAAGTCTGGACTTCTGCAGAGCCTCGCGCTGTGGAGAGGTGCTGCTCCTTGGTGCAGCACCGTTCAGTTCCATTTTCTCAAGCCATGCGATGGAATGCACACCGCTGCCAGCTCCTCCCTCAGCAAAGTCCTCCCAGGTTGAGCCGCGACGTTTGAAGGGTGCGGCCCAATGATCCTCATCGTTATCTTGTCATAAAAGTTTCCCCTTATAACAAAATCTATTCCTTATGCTTTTTCTCCAACAGAATATTCTTTGCCTTGATAATCCAAACTGGCTAATTATCCCAGATTAAAACACTAAGAGAAAGACATAGATTCAGAATCAAACATTTTGTGATATGTTGAAACATTTGTGCGCCACATCTGTGCATAGTTCATATTGGGTGTTCATCTGGAATTCCATTTTTCTATGTAAACAGTGATGACCACGTTGTTATCGCAGAGTAAAAATGGCCATTCAAAGCAGAGTAAAGGAATTATTTTAATACTCACCTTGCCAAAATTGTACCAAATGTAAATAGAGCATCTGAGAAAAGATAACTCTTTTTTTCTGAACAAATAAAAGGCCTGAAGGATGCTACATGCATCCTCCAAAGCTCCAGGATAAGGAACCCCAAACCAATTTTTCTAAAATTCCCTAAGGAGTTGTACAAAACAGTTACCCCTTGTAAAAAGATTGAGTAAACAAAAAGTTGAAAATTAGGGGCTGGGAAGATGGCTCAGTGGTAGAGCGCTTGCCTTGCATGCCTGAGGCCCTGGGTTCGATTCCTCAGCACCACATAAGCAAAAAGAAAAAAGCCGGAAGTGGCGCTGTGGCTCAAGTGGTAGAGTGCTAGCCTTGAGCTGAAGAGCTGAGGGACAGCGCCCAGGCCCAGACTTCAGGCCCCACGACCGGACCCCCCCCCCAAAAAAAAAACTTGAAAATAATATCTGACTTGTTTCTTCAATATCTTCTCTGAACCTTGTCTGTACAGAACCTATTTAACTTAAGAAGTAATAGTCCTGTCGGTAATTAAACACACTACGCGAGAGTCCAAAGTTTGTAGTAGCAAATTGCCACTAACTAATATCTTAGGCTGATACAAAGTTATCAACGCATAGCTCTGAAAGACCAGAAGTGTGCAGGAAGTATTACTAGGCTAAAATCACTAGGCTAAAAGCACAAGCCGACTTAGCTTGTCAAGCGTTTTGGGGGGAGTTTCCGTCTCCACCCGTTTCTGCTGTTCCAGGACCCCCCTCACGTTCTTCCACCCTCACCATTTAACCCAGCAATAGCAACACACTAAGAAGGTCTAAGAAGGATCTCTGCCAGGATAATCATCCCTTCTCAAAATGATTAACGTAATTACCTGTTACCCTACAATGTGATATATTCCAGTTTCTGCAGATGAGGGTGTGAACATATTTGAGGATCTTTATTCAGCTTCTTATGTAGGGGGAGCCAAAAGCTATTGGACTTTGAAAGCACATAACTATTAGTGCACACTCTAGTTTTGCTACCTGTCCAATCTTTGATCTCTAAAAAAAAAACCTTTATTAAAAGTTTCCCTGGATATAAAATGAAGACCCTAATGAATGTGTTTCTTTCAAGAACTTTGTGTGCAATGTTCATCTCCTTTAGAGAAAGGAGAGCTTCCACAGCAAAATCACTGCGCTAGCCGTTGGTTCTGCTTTTACTTCTCCTCATCATCCCCTCTTACCCCCCACCCCCCAGTTTCGCTGGAAGTCTGAGCACTTCTTTCCTGGGAAATTTTAGGTGTCAGAATTACAAATGAGCTCAGTACTATCCAACCAAATGTTCCTTTCATTCTCGCCAAACTTGACCTGGGTAATAGTCAGAATAATTGAAAATTCTTTCTTTCACACAGTTGTCTCAATGTCTCTTTTTGCCAGTCTGTTGATTGCTCCTTCCCTGTTCCTTCTTGGATTCCTTTGCTTCTCCTGCTCCTTATCCTCCACATGTCCACAGCGACTCCCAGTAGAATGATCTTTGACAACTCCTGCCAAGTTCATGCATTCAGAACACTGACTCACACACTGTTAGTGTGTTTTGGCCCGTTCCCTATCTGATGTGCTCCACAGAAATCTCTATGGCGCTGCTGGACACAAGCCTCTGAAAACTTATTTCTGTCCATGGTAAACATCAGGGACACCCACGGTGCCTCTGTCCATCCAACAGTTCAAGCCAAACCGCTAGCTTCGCGCTTCCTAAACCTCTTATTTCTCCCAATCACCTCCTACTCCTGCTGCACTGCCTCTATCCTGCGGAGAACTCCTCCAGCTCTCAACTACTGTTGAAATGCCTGCTAACACCACTCACCCATTCATATGGTACCTGAAGTAGCTTTTACAAAAATTAAATAAGCATGCACGCACACGCACACGCACACGCACACACACACACACACACACACACACACACACACACCACCACCACCACCACCACCATAATGGTAGCTATATAAAGCTGATAAATATGGTATCATATCTATCAGCTGAAAAGAAATGAACATTGTACAATTTGTGTATATGTTGAAGCATCAGGTTGTACGTTTTAAATATATACCACTATAGGCCAATGATACCTCAATAACAGTACTTTTAAAATGTAAATACATTGAAAGGAGAGATGAAAAATAATTATTTCCCTAATTTCTGTATGTCTAGTGTTGCAGAGGTTAAGAGCCAAAGAAGTATTTGTTAAATGCATAAACTAAATTTTATGAACAACTAATAAAAGTTCTAGGAAAAATATAAATACTTGCTGATCAGCTGCTATTTTTCATGTATTAGTTCCATAATAGCATAAACTATAAGTTAATACCATAAAGTATTAAGTGGTTTGATTATTGTATTAATATTCACAAAATATTTTAGATAGATTTTATTGCCCCATTAAATGAATAAAATCTCAGAGAAATAATTAACGTGTTCAAATCTCATAGCTAATAACAGGTGAGAGAGAATTAGGTAGGCTCTAACATTTAATCCACATATTTAACCCTATGAGGAAGAAAGATTTAAATCAAGCTTATATAGCCACAATCGTTGTGTTCTGTGATTTTACAAACCAAGAGTACATGCATAAGCATCATTTATGAAATGCTAAGTAAAGGTTCAGTTAATCTAAGTAAGGTGCAAGCAAAGGGAAACCAATAATTATTTCAGGCCCCTGAGATAGAATGCGGAGGTCCAGTCTTCATGGATGAGAAGGACTTCAGCATGTCAAACACTGAAACCGAGAAAGACTGAGACCATATAAACAAAGAACCACAGAAATAAAACGTTCAGCGATAATGACATTTTTCTATTGTTTTTCACTTTGTGGCGATGAGAATGAATATCGTGGTGGGGTTGGGGCAGGAACACATTCCTGCCTTCTCATATTATTGGTTTACTATTGCTATTGTAATAAACTTCTACTACCCCAGTGTCTAACAACAACATAAACTCATCATTTAGAATTTTGGACATCCAAAGTCTAAAATGGGACTGTAGGGTAGTCCAGAGGCTCCAGCACAAAATTTGTTTTCTTTCCCTTTTGCAACGTTTCCTGCAATGGCTTCCTGCAATGGCTTCTTGGCTAATGCTTTAAGTCAGTGCTTTACATCTTTGCTCCTCTCCAAGGTCACCTTGAAGGAAGTTTGGTGATTAGATCAGACCATCCCAGACAGCCTAAGAATCCAACACGATTCCCTGTACTGAGTAGTTACTTCTTCTTGATTTTAAAGTATAAACAAATATTATAATTTATTTGATAATCATTCACTATCCATTGCTTTGAAAAGAGTACCGTTGTCTGGAGGATATGCCAAATACAAGACTCGTTTGGCAAAGATTCATTCTCATTGCACTATCTGACCAGCTTCACAAGGATTTGATGTGGGGTGCGTCTTGCAGCTTTGGGCAAGATGTTTTGTTGAGCTTAGTATTACAGTGTTATTATCTGGTGTCCCTGCCTCCTACTCAGAAAATGTCCACACGTGTTTGAGTGTTGAGAGGCATGTTTTTGTTTGTTAGTTTGTTTGTTGTGTTTTGGTTGCAGGGGATGGGAGTCACCACCTGAGATAGAACTCAGGGCCTTCTTCTTGCTAATCTGATTATCTACCCTGGAGCTACAGTGGAGTCTGAAAGGAATGTTTCTTCTAGCCCACGCATTAGATACAGCTGTGAATGGCAGTGGTGTTTTCTTGAGTCAACAACTTTATTCATGGTAGAACAGCCCTTCTCTCCACTGATCCTCCCTGGCACCATTTTGAAAAGTCTTGGTTAGAAAGAAAAAGCCCAAGAGATGATGGAGGCAAGAAAGGTGGCCCCAGAGTATTTTAATTTTAGGAGGCATTGAAAGTTTGATGTAGAAAAAGAGAAAATACTAACAGAGTTTCAAGCATCAACCTAGAGATGTAAAAACCTTTCCTACTTACAAAGTACATTGATTTTAAAGCACTTGTGTATGTGTTGCATGATGCTTTTAACACTTCCACTAAGCAAGTGTGGTTTCCTCACAAATTTTTAGACCTTGATAAGTGGGATATATTCAGTGGATAGACATCTTCTAATGTTTAGAGCTATTGTTAGTGGCTAAACTGCTTCCACAGCAAATGTTCAGATTGAGTTTCAGTATCTAGACCAAGCACCACACACAATGTGAGGTCTTATTGACCTTCAAATTAGAGGGAGTGAGGGCCAAGGAGAGAAACTTAATTTCAACCACAAAACCATCCAGAAGGACACATAATTTTGCAATTTCCTTTATATCTTACAGAAAAGCCAGGTGAGTCAGGCAAAGAAGAAACAGAGAACCCATACAAATGGCAAGTGAGAGTCAATCTTGATATTCTCGAACTTCTTGAGTTCAGATCTCCATAAGCAAATCATTGCATTGCTTTTCAGAGAAACTGAGAATTGCAAAGAAACTGAGCAATTGAGTAATCATACTTTAAATTGCTGAACCAGCGACATAAAAAAGTACCATGCAAGCAAGTACTTAAATGTGTGTATGCATGTATGTATATATTTAAACACACATACATCCTATATGTAGAGAGATATTTTAATTGGATAGAGTATGATTTTATAATATTACCATTTAAGCACATTGAACTGCATGTTTTAGATAAGGATGAATGTGATTAGTATTTGGAGAAATAGTTCCACCACGTAAGTTACTTTAAATTCTGTGTTTATTATGACTATACAGGAGAAAATACCTTTAATATATTTGGATATAAATTTTAGTGTCTCATCAATGCTCAAAAAGTGTAATGTCACATACAGGGCTTGTATTTAAAAATATGTAGTAACTCAGAGATGATCAAGTTATCAATGATTTTATTTCATTACAAATTATGAACTAATAATTATTGAAATACCTTAAATTACTTTTACTTTCAAAGCATGTGTTTTAGTTAGCATGTTCCGTTATGATAGAAAATAATAAAACCAAGTTTGATGACACAGATATTTAGAAATGGTCAAATTGGTAAAGTAGATGAAAACACTGTGTTGGGAAGAGCCATTGGACATTTCCTCTTATTAAAAAGTAACTAGGGCTGGGAAGGTGGCTCAGTAGTAGAGCGCTTGCCTTGCATGCATGAGGCCCTGGGTTCGATTTCTCAGCACCACATAAGCAGAAAAAGCCAGAAGTGGCGCTGTGGCTCAAGTGGTAGAGCGCTAGCCTTGAGCTGAAGAGCTGAGGGACAGCGCCCAGGCCCAGAGCTCAGGCCCCATGACTGGCAAAAATAAATAAATAAATAAATAAATAAATAAATAAATAAATAAATAAATAAATAAATAATAACAAAAAATTTAAAAAAGTAACTAGAAGGAAGAAATGTCAATTAATTCCTGAGAATACCAACACTTTTTCTGTAAGAAAAATGTGTATACACCTAAAGAAGAAGGAAACGTATTGTTTCTAAGTTAACATAAACCTGAGCATCTTCAGGATTTACTTTGCTTTCACGGAGTAGTCTCCTATCTGGCATTAAGTTCAGAAAGTGAGGGAGTACTGATAAAGTTCAGTGTCTGCGCAATCTTGATGAATGTTGAAATCCAAACTGCAACATTTGGCTTGTGCCTTTCACTATCTTGCCAAAAGAGCCCATAAAGAAGAGGCCCAGGGAGAGTTCTTGGACATCAGCTACGAACGTGGATAGGAAACCCAAACACATTAAATTATGACCATGTAGATAGAATTTCCTTTAAATTACTTTTTATTTTAAACCTTAGGGGTAAAGATGGCAACAAACTGCACTTGAGGTTTATGTAACAAAATCTATTTAAAGAGTTCCATGGGAAATGTATCTACCCTGAAGGGAGATGAGATTTCCACTCTAATACTGAATACACTGCAGCCTCTGTCCTGTAATTTTTAAACACTTGTACATCCGATTAACATGCCAATCTTCACCATGTACACTTGAAATAATCATGAATGCAAATAATAGAGAATTGAGGTTTTCTCTGTTTTTGTTTGTTTTATTCTAGAGCAGGGAAAATTGAGTAATCAGAATAGCCAAAATAGGTAAGATATACATATATATATTTAAAAACAATTCTAGCACATTTTCACCAATTCTTTCATTATTATAACGCCACAATATTTTCCAAATAATGCTTTTGATTAGTAGTTAATCTTATAATGTATGGTTAGCAAGAATAAAATAAATTAGTAGATTTTTTGTTTGTTTCTTTTTGTTGGTCATGGGGCTTGAACTCTGGTCCTGGGCGCTATCCTACATCTCTTCAACTCAAGGCTAGAGTTCTACCACTTGAGCCACAGCCCCACTTCGGTTTTTTTGGTGGTTAATTGGAGATAAGAGTCTCATGGACTTTCCTGCCCAGGCTGGCTTTGAACCAAGATCCTCAGATCTCAGCCTCCTGAGTAGCTAGGATTACAGGCGTGAGTCATAGGCAGGATTATAGGCAGCAAATTAGTAGGTTTTTATGCTAAGGGCCTTATCAATCATTTTATTATTGCCCCCCAAAATCTTAGTTTTCATAATAAGACCAGGTATGGTGACACACAACACTAATTCTAGCATTGAATAGACTGAGGCAGGAAGATGGAGAGTTTCCGTCTACCTCTGACTATGTAGGAAGACCCTGTCTCAAAATGAATCAATAAATGAATCAATAAATACATATGGAATAAGCTTGCCAACTTATATTCAATAGCAATTTAACTAAGATATTGATGTAGCAAAAAAAATTTCATAGAGCATTTTCATGTGGCTAAGTTTCGTTTTGGTTTGGCTTATGACACAGGATCTTTCTATGTAGCCCAGGATGGCCTAGAACTATGTAGCCTCACCTGACTTCAATTCAATATCCTCCTACCTCAGCCTCCCTAGTGCTGAGCATACAAGCATGCATGACTATTCCCTGCTATAATGAGCTACTTTTTAAAATAGTTATAGTTTTACAAGATTTGCTTATTGAAGAGTAATCCTATTATAGTGTGTTTGACTTTAAATCCTTCAGTATACTCCTATCTGATATATGTAGTATAATTGTGAATGCATGGAAGTACATAAAATGTATATTCCTATGTGTCATGAACATTCAGAAGACAAAACATTAATACACAGCATAAAGACTTTAGTTAAATTTTAAATTGGGATATATTTGCATGCAAAAACACCCAGTAAATCCTGAACTATGGGGAAAATAAGTGAGAACAATCACAAAGACTCAAGATTTGGATAGCCATATTTTAAATACTACAAAGTAGTGATTTATAGCAGGTAAATAGAATGATACTATGCAAGATAAAATATAAATATGTTCTAATTCTTAAATTCCCATTCACACTAGGATATTTTACTGGGATAACTATGATGCAGTATGATTTGTGTACAGCTAGTGCTGTGGGTGTACATTTATGTACGTGCTTCCCATACAAGGTATGGAATTAAAGATCTGTCACGGGACTGAAATATGCTGCCTTCCCATCTTGGTCTGTGTAATAACATCTTGCTTCTTGGTCAGTACTCAGCTATGCTGGATTTGCTTCTGTTGTACTCTTGGTACAATTACATTGCAAGTCATAATTTATGCTAGAATAAGACTTAGGTTTGTCTGAATCAGAGTCTTGACTACGGCTGATTTATTACTGGTCATAAACCGTTGACATTCTTTTGGTTTCCTCTACTGTTTATTTATTTTGCATTTCATTTAGTTCTATTCTTATTGGTATTATTTCTTTCTGCTTTCCTGGGGTCTCTTTTACCATTCTTTTTTCTAGTTTCCAACCTAGCCTGGCCTCAAACTCACAAGACTCATGCCCTCGCCTCCTGAGTACTGTCGCTGCAGCCACGTTCCATTACCCAATTTTACTTCAACAATCACATATGGATTATAGAACCAAAGAGGAGAAATGTATTCAATCATATGTATATATTGTTGCCATATTGTTTTTCTTCACTGGTTTCCGATGCTGAGATGTTCTACAATTTTCTTTCTCCTGAAAGGACTTTCTCTGGCTAATTGTCAAGAAGAAATGATAGTACCTTTTCATTTTCTTCCCTCTGATATTTTATCTACCTTTCATTCCTGAAAGGTAGTTTTCCCAGCCATATAGTATTACATGATGTATATTTTCTTTCTCAAGGCCGGCGTTCTACCACTGGAGCCACACCTCCATTTCCTCCTTTTATTTTTTCATTCAGCTTTTAGCTTTCATGGCCCTAGGTGAAAATTTCACTATTGACAAAGTATGTCTATAATCCACATAGGTCTACCAAGAATCAAGAAACGTCAAGAAAAATCTTTAAACAGAAAAAAGTTAGAAGATGTCAAAAACAATATAAAGTTACAGAAATTGAGATAGAAATTTATAGGAACACAAAGAGGCATTAAACAGACTAATGGAGATCTATATATAGAGATCTCAGTGAAACTGACTAATGACAGTAGGAGATTTTTTATTTTTTTTCAATACTAATACCAGCTCGACTAGACCATTATAACCCTTCAGAACTAACTGCTACCTCACTACATGCAACAATAATCATCTCCAAATACAACAGTCCCCCCAAATAGATGAGAAAACAATAAAATGTTTTGAAGTTAAGGAAGTAAGCCCACTCCTAACATTGTAAAAGGCAGATTTTCCAAACAGGATAGCAAACATTAGCCACAAAATAAAGTATTTACAAATTAAACCATGTTTAACCCAGAATTTCCTATCCTTCATAAAATACCATCAACATAATTAAAATGCAGACAATAGCATGAAGGAGGTATCAGCCATGCGTATTTGTCAATGTGTATAAAAGTGTACACACAGGAGCACATTGAGGACTCAGAAAGTCACGAATCAACAAGAAGAGTTAGCAACACGATTTTTAAATAACATGCTACAGGCTTGAAAACGTATCTTGTAGAAGACAATACTCACAGTCAGTAACTCAACATGGAATTTTTATCATTAATTACTAATAAAAATGCAACAGAAAACTCTTGCTCACAGGACGATTATGGTAAGGTTTGTTGCATCTATGAATGAAGATAGTGAAACAATACTCACTGACAGTTGCTGAACAATGCGGGGTGGGGGGTTGGGTCCGGGAAAGGGTAAAGAGCATCAGTTTGATGAAGTCCCACATAAGCATGCGTGAAATGCCATGTGAACTCTGACAGAAATGTAAAACATTTGTCCTAATAGCGTGATGTCAACATATACACTGTCTATGAAGTAAAAAATAGGCCTATAAATTTTGCCATAGCCATGCAATAACAAGAACTGATCAACATTTGCTATAGACAAATTATTATCACAAACACAACACTAAATTTAAAACCAACTGCCACTGATAGTCAACATGCTCTCACTTATACTAAACCAAAAAAAGAAGGACAGAGCTAAATGCAGCGATCAGAAGTGTTTTCTTGGGAGAGTGTAGTCAGGTTGAGAAAGCTTGGAGGGGGTCTCTCAAACACTGGCAAGGGGCTAGTATTTGTATGAGTGACAGTTACATGCCTGTACACACAAAGAAGGTTCCCTGAGCTGTGCGTTGTTCACTTTATTTACAGTACAGGACACTAACAGCATTGTTCTCATCTTCAGATACCTAGAAAGCAGCCAATTGCCAGGTGTTGCTTTGGTAATTAACGTTGATGCATCTGTCCATAAGCTTCGGATTTCATCTTAACTAAGCTGTGGCCCCATCAAAACAGACATCAAGCTGGCAAGGGAGAGAAGATTCATTCTTGTGTGTGGGGATGGATGAAAAACTAGTCATTATTACTATTGGTATTCTAGCTGATTCCAATTTTAATTAAACCACTACTCACGTGCAAATTTCTAGATACTGCCAGGTACAATGGGACACACCTATAGATCCAACACTTGGGAAGCTGAGTCAGAAAGACTGAGAAATTGAGGCCAAGCCAAGGCTGTGCAGTGAATTTGAAACCAGACTGGGTTACATAGCTAGATCTGTCTTAATAAAACCAAAGAAAACAAAATATCTAGACATTTGTGCTTTATGAAATTGGTGATCATTGAAACAGTTACATTCATATTATCCAAATTTCACTAATGAACACATCCTCTTAAGGAAGATAAAAATGAATATGAGTACACAGATTACAGGTTTTCTCAGTTTCAAGACAGAATTTTTATCCAAATGTACACAATGTGATAACTTTTCCACAACAGCTCCATTCCCAGTTTTCATTCTCCTAAAGATTTATACAAATCTTTAAATAGATAAGCCCTAATATTTTCTGCTTCAAAATAATGGGAAACAAAAAGACAGAGATTCCTCAAATTGGGGAGGGAAAGAAACAAAGTATTATCACTTTTATCTTCTTTAAACAGGACACAGGAAGACATACTCAGTGTGGTCATTGTGCTACATCAATGACAAAATTTAAAATGGAAAAGGAAAAGCTGATACTTCAGGCAAAGGTTTAATTCCAATATTAAGTTCTTATTCATTGTATTTATGAAAGCCAAAATTACTTTTCAATTTCTAACCATTTTGGGGAACATTACATCCTCACTCCTCAGCCCCAAGTTTCCCACGGAGTTCCACTGTACAGAACCTACAAAACAAACCCATATTCAATTTTATTTTATGCTGTAAGATTATCTATACTATCTCCAGCCAAAATTGTTCTGATATAAATATAATTATGTGAATCAAGCTACTCATAAAAGTAACAATAAACTGAAATGGAAATATAAAAACATTTGCAATATTTTATATAGCATTTTTATTTTGTCTAAAATGCAACATATGATACCTAGTCTGACCATTTAGGACTCTTCTGGCTTTACACACTACCTACTTTCTCCCTGAATGCTAAGTAATAAAGCAGACTGTATTACTTTTATTGCTTCTTGTTTATCATAGCAAAAGTTAACTTGAACTTAATGTTTTGTGTCCTATTTTATTATACATTAAAACAGCCAAATATCTATTTTTTCACATTTTATGCTGCTTGTAGTCACTATGACTGCTTTTACAATAGTCAATAACCCTTCCAGAGAAATTGTCTACAACTTCTTTCATTTTCCCAAGATATGACAAGCAGATAGGAAGAAGGCCATAGTGAAAGGGAATCTGTGCCTTTTGAGCAGACATGAGGCCCGGAAGAAAGACCATTTTGCCCAGATTCTGCTTTAGCTACAAGACCAGTTCAGCTGTCGCATCAGGTTGCAGTGAGAATACAGAGTGTAAGGTGCGCTGACACCCAGGCAAAAGGCAGGCATTCGATAAAGAGCAGCTCGCACCACTCAGCTTCCCTTTATGGACATGACGAATTTGCAATTGAAACAAAAATGCAGAATATAAAGCTAACTTGCTCATTCATGAATACTAGTAGCCAAACTTCCACAAGAATAAAGCACTTTTGAGCGACTGTTTTATTTTCAACCCTTTTTGAGAAGAAAAAAAGGTTCTGATAAAATAGAACTAGGGGGAATGAGATCAGTTAAAATTTGAAAACAAAACATTTTAAAGATAAGACAAAGAACAGGATGTAGGAATGTAAACAATCCCACTCCCAATTATCTAAAGTTATGGAAATGATAAACTGAATGCAACAACTTGAACTGTTTTTCTTTGGCTCCTGTCCAAATAGAATGAACACTGCTCAAGGCAGCAGGGGCTGGCGCTTTCAGCATAGGATTCAAGCTCTGTCATAAACTCTTAAGTTACACCTGGATTTCATGAAGCAAAGAGCCTAGATTAAAATGGAGACCCATGCCTATTAATAATAATAATAAAAACCTTGTGAAAAGGAAGTTAGTGCTCAAGTTTAAAGACCAGACATATTCAATTTGTGTACAGGTGTGTGCAAAACTGTGCCTAACCATGGGGGAAAATGGCTTACCCCTAGTTTGTGTTTCCTGAGAACTTTGTTCCTATTTTCTCTGAGGTCCTATGTCCTGTTTCTTTATTTTATTCTGTACACTGCATAATGGTTTTAATGATCTGTTTTGATGACAGTAGAAACTGAAGTGATAAAGTTCTTAGGGATAGAAGTTGCATCTCACAGTTACTAGAACATAGAACATATTTGATTAATGGAGCCAGAGAAAACTAAAAACACAACGCAGTGGAAAAGGAGAAGATTTGCATAATCATGTAGTTAGGATTATGCATGCCCATTGAGAAAAACAAGTTAATCACATCCATTTCTAGTCCCTAGGCTAGCTGGGGATGAATATATTTCTGGCATGTGTATTTTGGAGGAAGTTATTGAAAGGACAAAATGAGAAGAGTAAATAGGAACTATTTAGTTACATCTGATACCTTAAGATGGGCATTCCAAAGGTTCCACTATAAATGAGGTATAAAGCTCAGAATTCGCCAAGTGCTTGTAGGCTGAGCCTGTCATTCTATCTTCTCAGCCATCTGAGATACCAAGGATCCCACGTAAAGATGATCAAGGAAGAAAAGTTGTCTATTCTCTCCAAAAGCAAAAGACAGGGGCTGGGAGCTTGGCTGGTGCCATGTAAAATATGGCTTTTGTTAAAGTACTGATGTAAACAAGTCAGCAAATAAACATCGCAGAGTCAAATATATCCCACATAAAATATCAGCATCCCCTGATTTAATCGTGCTTCAAAATACCACCACTACATTTCCTCTCACTGCCCAGGAGAAAGAAATCGTACTAGCAAATATGCCAGCCCATCAGAACTTCAGCACCAATGTAAACGTTTATCAGCAGCACAAAGGCAATTACCTAAATGTTTCTGAAGTATTAGCTTTCCTCATTGAAGTTAGTTTGTGACCTTTAAAATTACAAACACATTGCAGATTTATTTTTCTTTCCCAGATCCCTTTTATTTCAAATGAAGTATTTTGGGAAATATGTATTGTAGCTGTTGCTGTACAGTAAAATAATCCTGGGGCCATTTGTATTGTTTAAAATGCAAACTCACATTTATAGAATTTCTAAGCATTAAAAATCTGACCCTGTGATATACTCTTTGTTCCATTATTTGTTACTATGTCTTCCTTTAATTATTTTGGCAGATCATAAAGACAAAAAAGTCTATATCTAATCTTTGATCCGATTGTGTTTGAGCACAATACAATTATACATAATAACCTTAAAGCATGAGTATAGAAGACTAATGAGTCAAGAAGTGGCTTACCTTTCCTGCCAAAGTTCCATGGAGGAAGAATTATGTATCCAAATCCTCGCCTATTGTGTCTTAATGAATCCGGTCTATTCTACTTCAGATGGCTGATTCATTGATATGATCAAATAATAAAACCCATTAAAACTGTCAAAAGTTGTGGAGGGGCATAAGAGAGAGCAGTTGAGGGTGAATTTCATAAAGACACATTAGACGTATATGTGTGTGTATATGTACATGATATATACATCACTATTAAGTGCCTTTGTATCATTAATATGCATCAAAGAAAATGAAGTTCTGTAAATGGAATAAATATGTTTAATGATTATTTCTATCTAACAATGGCAAATGACTGTCTCTAAGAGAAACCCCCCCCCAAAAAAAGTGACTCATTTCATACTGGGTGTGATTGCACACACCTGTAATTCCAGAACTCAGGAGACTGAGGAACAAGGTTCTTAGTGATTCCCTGGACTTGATCACAGGTATGGAAAATATTCTGTTTCCTAGAAATAAAATGTATGTTCTGCTGTTTCAGGGAGTTTGGGGAACGATCTTCACATTTCTCAACCTATAGAAAATTAACTCTCTCAACCTCCACTGTTCCTACTAATAACATATATCCCGGTCCTATGCATTTGGAAAGGCAGATGTGAAACAGCATCCATTTTTATTCTGCTAGGTTTCACCCTGTAACAGCTAAGTCATTCCTAACTCCTTTCTATTGGAGCAGGACATGCTAATATAACATGTGGATGTCTAGGATTGTGGCACAATTAAAATGATATAATACTTTTACTGTACTGTCATACCCTTTTTCTGAGGTTTTTGACTCATTGAACACCAAATGCTTTTGATTACCAGTTCAATCTTTTGTTATTGTTGTTGTTGGTGGTCATGGGGCTTGAACTCAAGGCCTGGGCACTGGTTCTGAGCTCTTGTACTTAGGCTAGCACTCTACCACTTTGATAGCTACACCCAGTAATCACACAGAGCCACAATTTCTGAAAGACAGCATTTAGAAGTCATCAAAAGAAATCAATGAATAACTTGGTTAAAAAGTAAATTTAGTCACAAAATGTAACTTTTATCATTTGACATCCAACCTAGTGCTGGTGGCTCATGCCTGTGGACCTAAGCAGAAAAGTTCTCAGGTCTCTTTCCCCAAAACAACTAGCAAAAAGCTGAGTTGTGGGAGCCTGGCTCAAGTGGTAGAGCACCAGTCCAAACAAGGTAAGTATGAGACCCTGAGTTCAAACTCCAGTAGTGGTAGAAGTCATACATCCATCCATTCATTCATTCACAGCATGGAGGCTCAGTCCACCACAGAAGTGTGGGGAGAAGAGAGAAGGGAAAGTTGGGGATCATGAGGATTACGGTTCAAGGCTAGCATTGGCAAAAAGGTAGCAGGACCCCCTTTCAATCCTTAATCCAGCGTGGTGGCATGTACCTGTGATTCAACATATAGATATGGGAGGAGAGGATAAAGGTAGGGAAATCATAGTCCAGAATCCAAGAAAAAAAATCCAAGCTCTTTTTAATTCTTTGGCCCACTTATGAATGGGGTGGTTGTTTCTTTGGGTCTTTTTTTGGTTGTTGACCTTGTTGTTGCTAATGTACTGTATCTCGTTCTTTCCTTTAATTTCCTTTTTCTTTTTCCATTGGTTTATTCCTGGAAATCGCTGTCTTTGATTCCGGTGCCCTGCGCCTTGTATATACATTTAACTAATTTGGGGAAGGGGAGGGGAATAACAAAATGCGGAAACAAGGACACAGGATGACCCATTGCAACAACTCTACTCACAAGACACTATGCCGGAAATGAACTTTACTACTTGGGGCAGGGTGGATGGGGAGGGGAGTGGAGGAGGGAAGGGATAGTGGGAGGTAAACAAAGGAGTGGGTAACTATGTCCAACAAAAAATGTACTCATTACCTTACTCATGTAACTGTAACCCCTCTGTACAGCATCTTTACAATAAAATACATAAATCAATAAAAATCCAAGCTCCTACCTAGAAAATAATTGTAGCACAAACTAGATGAGGTATGTCTCAGGCGGTAGAATGTCTGTCTAGCAAACAAGAAGTCCTGAATTCAGTCACCAAAACCACAAAAATGACACTTCATAAAGTTGAATAAATGGTATTTGATATATTAATTTGGTTTGATTTTTAATCTGTTTTTAAATAAAATTATTTGAATATATTTCCCCTTAAAACAGATGCATTTTCCTAACAGAAGAGAGAAAAGCTTTTTTTCCTTCCTGTAAACTCGACCATAACTTACAACTCTCTGCTTCAACAATAAAAGATTAAACACTGGTCTGGGATGATAAAAATCCAACACTGAAGTATCGTTATTCCTATAAAGTTATAATCTCGTTCAGTGTTACTTGAAATTTGTATTTACTTTCAAAAAGGATGACTGGAAAAATACCCACAGTGGTGATAGAACTATGTCTCAACATGCTGAGTGCAATGACTCCAAACTCAGCCGGACATTCATCTCTTCTAGCGCAGGCTTTGTCCTCAGACTCGCTTCCTAATGCCACGGTGAATCAGATTGCTGTCCATGCTTCACGCATGTCAGAACTCATAAGCTGGGTCTCTGCTGTCTGACCATTGCTCACAATGTCTGGAAATCCTTCCACATTCTGGGCTCATAACCACCTTGCCTCTCCCTTTCCAACTCCCTTCTTGAAGATTCCTCTATCTTTCTAAGTCACTCCCTTCCTTACACTTTGTACTTTGTGAACATAAAAAATAAACTTCCCTTGTGTATATATATATATATATATATATATATATATATATATATATATATCCCTTGTGTAAAATAAATTCTATTCAAGAACATTAGAACTCTGAGGTTCCAGATATAACTGAGAAATGATTATATAAACTAAATTACACAGTATATAAAGGGAAAGCAATAAAACATATACTTTTAAGATTTTTTTTGTCTTTAACTCCATTGTCATCCAGGTTTCCATTGTAAAAGTATTTCTACAACTCCTACACAACAGTTAAAAGACTGCTCTGAGACCCACAGACCAGCAAGGGAATGTAACGGATTTTGATGATTGTTTTGCTAAAAATGTACATATACATAAACTATAATGCCTATCAATCCCTGCTGCCATTAAAGAAGAATCACAGTCAATGGTTATTCATATTTGAGCCTTTCATATATTCATGTACTTATTCACTGCCAGGCACCCCATTTCACGGGCTGAGGAGCTATTGGAGGATGAGAAGGTTTGAATGTCTATGTTCACATTTTGGTGACTTGTGAAATCCTATTCCTGACAATTCCAATGTGTCTGTAAAAAGAAAATGTAGCCAGGCATGAAGGCACTCATCTGTAATCCCACAGAGGAGGAACAGGCAGGAGGATTTTTGAGTTTGAGGCCAGCCAAGGTGAATTAGCAAGACTCCGTCAAAAAGAAGTGGCTGGGAAGGTGGCTCAGTGGTAGAATGCTCGCCTAGCATGCATGAAGCCCTGGGCTCCACTCCTCAGCACCACATACACAGAAAAAGCCGGAAGGGGCGCTGTGGCCCAAGTGGTAAAGTGCTAGCTTTGAGCAAAAGCAGCTCAAGGACAGTGCCCAGGCCCTGAGTTCAAGCCCCAGGACTGGCAAAAAAAAAAAAAAAAAAAAAAAAAAAAAAAAAGAAAGAAAAAAAAGAAAAGAAAGAAAGAAAAGGAAAATATAGAAGAAAAAAAAGTTGAGTTTTCTAATGCATGTATTTGGATGTTTTTTTTTAGAGAAATACAAATTATATTAAGAATGGATCAAAACATTTTGAGCATTTTGGAAAAACTGGATAAAATGAAATTGCTTAAACTGCAATGTAAACATAGCAATTTTTGGATTTTTATCTCATATTCCTGAATTGTCTCCCATAGATGGATATTTATACATCTGTCTCACGAAGGGATTGGGGGCTGAGAGTGAAATGAACTTCCTGAGTTTCTAAAAGTTGTCAAAGTATTTTATTTAGACAGAGCAATGTGTTCAAAGTATGATACTCATTTAAATTCTTGAATTCTCCAAACCACTCCATGTCAGATTTAGTCCTTGAAAATTATATGCCTGCATTAGTGCAGTTGCAGGAGGTATTAAGGAAACAAAATTGTTAGTGAGCAGAGGAGTTGTCCAAGTTTCATAATTATGTTTTCTTGAAATGCTTGATTAATTTAATATGAACTCACAAGGCTATCCACCTTTGAAATAGTAAATGTTTCAGAAGGTGTAGCACATTTCTTGTGACATGAAAGAAAATAGTATAAGTAGAAAATAGTTCAGTGTTCTTTGTACATAGAATAGGATTCATTTATATACTATATTATGATACTAACCCAATGACTTTCTTTCAATATTGGAAACTGAAATAGAAAGTTACAAAAATCAACAAAACTACTACAGAATTATTAAAATCAAATGTGTGATAATTATGTAACAAAAATTAAAGAGTATACCCATAAAGCACTAAGAGCTATAAGAACAAAGGTTAATAACCACGTATCATTGCTCAGATAACATGGTAGTTACCATGTCCCCATCATGGCACATTATAATTTCCATCTACTCTTCTAGGATGAAAGTACTATTAATCAAAAGTTGCTCTAATTCCCTCAGTTTTAAAGTAATAGAGGCAAACAATCCACTTTGAGATCTGTCTTTTGGGAAAACATGACACAAGAGTGGTGTAATACACAAGCTACATCCTAAAACAGTGAGACCCAAATCCTGAATTCATGAAAAGTTTCATTTAGAGGATTTTATAGCTTCTAGGAAAGAACATGAATTATTTTTTAATATGTTAGACAACTACTTGGAGATTAGTTGCTATAAACACTCATAAATCTTTCCCCTAGTTTTAATCCCTGTCCATATCTTCTCCACGTTAGAGGAAAATGAATTAGTAATGTGTCTAGTCTTTCTAATCCTCTCATCTCCCAATCATCTTTTCAAGTGTTGATGTTTCTGTTTTCTGACCTGGAACACAAAGAGTGATAGCACAAAAAAGGAAACCAGTTTAAAGATAAAGCAGAATTTTTAAAAATCTTACTTGCTAATTGATCTGGAATCCATTTTTATTTGTTTGCTTTTATTGAGCCTGGATGTTTATTTCCTTAATAATGAAAACTAAAAGCTTTTGATTAAAAATGTCCAAGTAACAGGAAATGAACAGTTAGTTAGTGTTTATCTTTTTCAAGAGATCTGGAATAGAAAATGTAAATCACATACAAAGAAAGCCAGAGCCAAATCCCAGACTAAGTTCCTATGGTTTGGGTTTGTTTTTCATTGTATCCAGTTCTGTGAATACATTTTCTCAAATCATCCTTCCAATACTGTAAAGTTTTTCAATAGCTGTTTTGATTTCTATCTCAGATCTCACTTCTTGTCAGATTTACGTGTTCTGTTTAATTTGCAAATAACAACACAAATTGTGTTTATAGAACTGGACTCACCACTTTAATTACCTACTTTGTACCATTAGGCATTCTTTTTTTTTTTTTTCTGGTCCTGGGGCTTGAACTCAGGGCTTGAGAGCTGTCCCTGAGCTTCTTTGTGCTCAAGGTTAGTGCTTTTACCACTTGAGCCACAGAATCACTTCCAACTTTTTTGAGTAGTTTACTGGAGGTAAGAGTCTCACAGAGACTTTTCTGCCTGGGCTGGCTTCAAACCACAATCCTTAGATCTCAGCCTCCTGAGTAGCTAGGATTACAGGTGTGAGCCACCAGGGCCTGACTAGGCATTCTTAAATTACTAAGTTTTCATCTATTTTGCTCTTAGTGTCAAGACAACATAACTGTATAAATACGACAATAGTTGGATTAGATGGTAGAACTCAGAGAACAGTGGCTTGTTTTCAGAAACTCCAAGGCAAAGACTTTTCTCAATAAGGTCATTTGAATTTGTGTGTACTCATGGGAAATAAATGCCTTAGATATGACCTATGGTTGCTAAGAGAATATTCTGCAACTATTTATAGTCTGGATTACAGCTCTGCATGCCATAAAATGCAGCAGTTGCCTGCCAGTGAATAACGAAGAATTGTATGACTGAAATGGTTCCATGTGTTAAAAATAAGAGTACAAAAGTAAGGATTGAAAATCTCAATAATTTGGTATGTATTACATTTTGAAGTAATATTTTGACACAAATGGATTACACATAGTAAGAATAAGTATACATATATTTACTTATTTGTATTTGTTTTTCTTCAGTAATAGGGATTGAATTCATAGACTACTATTTGAGTCATATCCTTGCCCTCTAACTATCTCTCTATTTCTTTCTTTCTTACTTTGATTCTATTTATTCATTTATTAATTATCTATTTAAGTCCATAATTTATACAATTTTATTTTTCCATGAGTGATTATACAGAAATCTATAGCCATATTTTGATATTTAACGTATATTTCATATGTGGAGGCACCATGTCTGTCCCCATTAGATAGAAATGTCATGCAAGAACTTCAACTTACGGTTTTCACTCATATCCATATAAATATTTATAAGCATATACTTGAAAAGTACATTCTATTGATAAGGACACTAAACACAGAAGCAATCACAGCTGTCATTCAATTATAATTTTGCAGGAATTTTAATTCTCTACCACATGCTCACAGAACGAAGCTGAAAGGTCAGTTGCAACAGTCCTGTCAAAACAAAGTGCTCGCCACTCAAAGAGTTGGCTGTATCTGCTCGACATTCGTCTCTAAGCTTCAAACAATCCCACGGATATATATTTCAAGCTGTTTAGACAGCATAGAGAAAAAGTCATTGAATTTTAAAAATACATGAACTTATCAAAATATCAGTTTTATAAATCAGTGACCAAGAGCAATATTACCAATGCATGTTTCCTGAGCATTATTCACAAATATTTCACTTCATTTTTTTCCAAAATGTGGGCAAAAGGAGAAATATCAAGAAATAACACATTCTGGCCATTTGTTACATGCAAAAAACTCGATTTTATCACTGTCTAAAGGATGTTTATTCTCTTCTCCAGTTTTCAGGACCAATCAGAGCTAGAGCATAAACAAAGACACACTCAGGGATGATATCCCCAACAAGGTAACACAGCATGGCGTGGGAAGAGCTAGGAAAGCTTATCTAGTGATAGCAGATTTGGTTACACAGGGGAGGGGTTGAATGTTTGCAGAGACAAAAATCTTAACATCTTCAGTGTCTTCACATGGATAATACATGGGAACTATAATATTCTCATCTGTAAAAATAACCTCATCTCGTTTACTCATTGGCTTTCTATGTAGTCTGGAATGGGAGCATTTGCTCCCATTAAGTGTGGAGTTCTTTTGCAGCATTTTCCTAATGCACTAAAACTTTCCTCTACCCACCTTGGGTTTCCCGTCAATGGACTGTCTTCTTCTCAGGCTTTCCTATTCACTTAATGTTTCCTTCCCGTTATATTCTGTATTACAAAATTCACAAATCATTCTCAGCATTGTATTTGATCTATCTTACTTCTTTAGAAAACCCTGATTCAGACTAATTACTACCATCTGTCTGTCTATATCTACAGTTGACCCAACAATCACACTTTACAGGCACTCTGGTTTTGCTTCACATTCTTCATTCAAAACCAGAACAGGCCCTAAAACCATCCAAGAAACTCTCCCCTATGTCCAGGATGGACTCATCACCCATTCTACTAAGATTCTCTACTCATTCCCATTGATGAGTGTTCTGTTGTATTCTACTTCATGGAGAAAAAGAGAGGTTAACTGAAGACCACTGTCACCCAGGCATTCTCCTCTGCCTGTTTCTCATGCATGCCTGTGTATTCTACCTGTTTCTTTGGAGGCATTGTCCATAGCTATGTAGCCAAAATGTTCATCTGAAAGCCCCATCAACTGTCCTGTAACTTACACAATGGCCTGGCTGCTCTTAGTATAAACCTGTTGTCCTACAAGAAAGAGTAATCAGTTTTTCTCTCTCCTAGGTCATTCACATCAGCAAATGAGCATTCTGGTAAACTTTCAACTTCAAAAATACGATCTTGGGCTGGGAAGGTGGCTCAGTGGTAGAGTGCTTGTCTTGCATGCATGAGGCCCTGGGTTCGATTCCTCAGGACCACATAAGCAGAAAAAGCCAGAAATGGTGCTGTGGCTCAAGTGGTAGAGCGCTAGCCTTGAGCTGAGGAGCTGAGGGACACTGCCCAGGCCCAGAGTTCAGGCCCCATGACCAGCAAAAAAAAAAAAAGAAAAAGAACAATGATCTTGATCATCATCCATGTGTCATCTCATTTCTGTGATATTTTTAATAACAATCTTTAAAAGTATTTTTCCATCATATTGTCTATTAAAGTCCTATATCTAAATAGACACAGGAAATCAATGGCATCTATATCAGCAAATATAGTTAATGGTTTCTCAGGCTTGAATTTCCTGCTTTATTTGGCTGGTTTGTAGCTTTTGTATATGAATGCCTATTTCGTATTTCTGGTTTCACTCACTCATTTATCTTAAATAAAATTTAAATCAATCCAGACAAAGTATACGTATAAAGTGATATGAATAATCCTTTTCAGTGCTATGATATCTAAATGGCTAATTAGCTTCCTCTAATACAGTGTTTTTCCTTTTGGTTTCCATTTCTCAACTTAGCATCTGTAGTTGGTCAGAGCATTGAAACCCGGACACTGGGTGTAAAAAATGCCTTCAGTAGAATATGGTCTTGAAATACAGTCCAGTACTAATTAATTAAAATATATGATCAGAGAACAAACATTTTCATTTCAAATATCCTTATCCATTTTAGTATATAGCCAAAAGATATTTCTGCAATACAGCTTCTAAATTGAAGATAGTATTTTTAGTATTATAGTATAAAAACCATCATCTATGTATGTATGTATATATCACATGTATAATTATTATATATAAGCTAGAATTTTTACTTCACTTAAGTATTAAAATGCAAAATGGAAGGCTTAGAGGCTTAGCTTAGTAATAGTACCTGCTTTGCAAGTGCAGGGCTCTGAATCCCAGCCCAGCACCAGAAAAGGAAAACAGAACAGAAAAGGGGAAAAAATGATATCCCAGATAACAGTCCAATTTTATTTCAAAAAGAAAATAACCTATTTAAACTTAATATCTATGTTTGGAAAAACTTCTGAATAAATAAGTTCTAATCCTCTTACTATGGATATACTGTATTCTGCTAGGAACAATATAAATTTTGTATATGGTATTCACTGATTGAAACAGACCTTACACATGATGGTTTTCTTCAGTAACAATTGAGGCTTTATATAGATATGAGTCTGTGATCACTACATAGTCACAGACACCAGACATGGAAATGAAACTAAGGAAGCCAATGTCTTCCTAATATAACTTCTAGTCATCTCATATATTCTTTCATGAATAATAATATTCAATTTGAATTCATTAAGAAAGTTTCTCTGTGGAATCCAAACACCTTCTCTGAATATAGCATTCAAAAAAGTGAACAAGGAAAAGACTAAGTAATGAGTATGAAGACAGATTATTTAAAAGTAAATGCCCAGCCTGGCACCAGTGACTCGGGGCTGTACTCCTAGCTACTCAGGAGGCTGAGATCTAAGGATCACAGTTCAAAGCCAGCCTTGTCAGGAAAGCCCGTGAGACTCTTATCTCCAATTAATCATCAATAAACCGGAAGTAGAACTGTAGCTCAAAGTGGTAGAGCACGAGCCTTGAGTGCAAAAGCTCAGGGATAGCACCCAGGCTCTGAGTTCAAGCCACAAGATAGACAAAAATAAAATAAAAGTAAAAGCCCCTCTTTATAGACAGTATTCGTTTCTTCTGTACATGTCAGGAAGAGATTGAGGTACCTTATAGAAGTGTGTTGGGTTTAGAGTTATCAGACACTGAATTGCTCTTCAGCTTGATGGCTCACACCTACTCTCTACCCCCGATTAAATCAAGGTCCATTTCTAATCATTCTACTTCAATACTGCCAGTCACATTCTTAAAATACCCCTGCAGCATAATGGAAATAGAGCCAGGATCCTGAAATGCTAGAATCCTGGGTCCAGTGCTAACTTTATCTGTGGCGTTATGTAAATCATTAACATTTCTGAGCACCATGATTCTTCCTGTACAGAATCAAGTTTATTTGTTGAATAAGTATGAAAATCGTAGACCTCTAGGCACGTCATACTGCACATGGGAAGTGCCATTTTGTTTTTTCAGGATGACGGTGATGGTGGTGTGGTGGGGTGAGACTAATAAGAGGCATGCACATTCCATCACTGCTAAGAAACTTGCAGGAGCCCTCATTTTATCATATGGACAAAATTAATTTATGGGGATTTTAAGGTGAATCATACATTTCCCCCCTCTTTTACCTACTGAACACATTGTCTGCTATTCACAACAATACATCTTTATGCTTCGATCATGTGGATTCTTCGTCCCTGTTTTCCCAGGCTTACTGCTAACTCATGCTTCAAAACTTTTATGCCAACTGTGTCTACAAAGTCATAATGTTCTTTTTGTCTCAACAACTAATCTATTATGCACTGAGTTTAAAACACTCATCCCAGAAAGTCCATCTTGCTTCTAAGCCTTTCAAGAGCTGGCAATCAGCCTAGGGATGTCTGCCCTGCCTTGCAGGTATGGATCCTGGTTTCAGTCCTCAGCACTGCTGCAGGAGGTCATTTCTCAAATCCTCCTACTGCTAACATCCATGGAAGTAAGAATCTTTTAGATTATTTTGGTTACGTTTCATTGACATTATCCACATAAAAACCCGGATACTTCTTCAAATAGAGGTAATCTAAGATGTTTTTTTAATATATTAAGCATCATAGATATCATATTTGTGGCTCTAATTACTAGATACAAGTCACAATTAGAAGCCACACCAACGGTGAAGAAGAGGAAGCTATATCCCCAGAGCTAGATAAGAACCGAGTCCAATGAAAACAGATGAAGGATGTAAAATAGACAATGACACGCTCCATTATCTTGTAGGAAAACATCTGTGAAGATTTGAAAAATAAAGTAGTTCGTGGAAGCCGTTGTTTCTATGTATTTTAAAGTGCACTTATTGATGCTAGTATTCTCAACTGATTTAAGAAGATTCCTTTCCAAATAATACTTGCTTAAAATTTTTAGAATTTAAGAATTGTTCATATGCACATAAGTATATTTGTGAATAAGAAGGTAGATTCCTTACTTCAAAACATGTAGTCATGGGGGAAGGAGAAGGATTGGGATTGGGGGGGAGTGGGGAGGCTGGGAAGGGATGTGAAGGGTGAACCAAAGGAGGAGGCTGCAATGCTCGGTAAGAAATGTACGCATTATCCTGCCCATGTGATTGTAACTCCTCTGTACAGTATGTTCACAAATAAAATAAAATTAAATAAAAAAAAACATGTAGTCATTACTGTCATACTGTCTCCCATGAAAGAATCATCCAACATATTAACGTGATTCAGAAAAATGGCACTGTTATAAATGCAATTACAGAGAAATAAACTATATGGTTGGATATATACTTATATTAATATTTCTGATTGCAAATAAGACTATCTTCCTTATACTTAACAGATTTACCTGTTTATGCTCTTTTGATAATTCAGCTTTACACAAAACGGAAGCAAATGCTATGTGCTTGCAGAGGCATTTCACTAGTCTTGGAATGTACTTCTCTATATACTTAATCAATACTTTATTACCAAGTGCAAGATTTCATTTTGTTCTGTATCCCTATCTCCTCCACACTATGTGAATAAGGCATAAGAACGTAATATTGGTCTAAGTTGAAAGTATGCTTTTCAGTTTCCATGGCAGGAATGCAGTATGAAGTCTCACAAAAGGAAATATGTATAGAGTTTACATGACAATCCTTATTTATTATTGTAGAAATATATATTATAAACGCATGAATTCCTGTTCACATAGAAATAAAATATAAAGTTTCAGTATCAACATATTCTATTAAAGACTAAACTTACCAGTTGAAATTCTTACCTGAGTTTTGTTTAGTAAACAGCTCTTTTTATGTTAAGGGAGAAAAATGAATGGCAGGCTGTCAGCACAAATACCACTCAGAGTGGACAAACAGGAGGAGAGGGAAGAAATCAAGCCCACTTCCGAAAGAACTACCAACTCCTTCTCCCCAGTTCCACAGGAGCTGTGCTGCACATCTTGTAAGCAATCCCTTTTTCTCTGCTCTGAGAATCACATACCAGCTCTGCGCCGGCACAGAAATAAAAGCCTGAAGTAGGAAACCACGGGGTTATGAAACACTCTTACCCTGTGGGGCGTGGGGCTGCTCGGGTCTCAGCTGCAGACGTGTAAACAACAGAATTTCCTGTATCCTCTTCTCATCTGTGTAGCTCCGGGGCCTGGCCAACCAACAGGATTATTCCAGCATTAAGGACAATCCACACTAACTCAATAAGGATCCCCATCGGTCATGAAGTTTTATCAAAACCAATACCACAACACTCTCTCTGGATCACAACTGAGCTAATCAGTTTAAAACCACTTCTTAACATATTTCCTAGGTATTTAAACATGATTATCCAAAGCCTCCTAGAACAACCAACTTGAAACTAAATAGAAAAGAGAAAAAAAAAGCACCCACCTCTTCATGTGTGCATAGAGTTAATATTTTAAAACACTTAGAATAACAGAGAACACTAAACCCAAGATGCCAAAACAAAGGCTGTCCAAGGTCTCTCTGCAAAATATTTAAAGGGAAATTGCACTGTGGGTCACAGAAACAACGGGAGATATCCTGTGGTAAAGATTTGATTTGTAGTCGATGTCCAAAGAAAGAAAAACAAATCATTTAATGAAAAGTCAAATATACAAATCATGACACGAGACTGGATGTCAACCTTCTGATCTCAGTCACGTTGGCAGGGATTGTGAGCTGCTCCCTTCAGGGCCTGTCCCCTGGGGGAGGGAGGGGAAGAGCTTTCCATCGCCAGGACTCAGCTGTCCCAAATGCTCTCATGAAGAATAGGGGTGGACCACATAAAAGGGTGTTAGTGTTGGAATCCAGCACACTGGAGTGTCCAGCGGAAGAGAAGAGCACAGGAAACAAGACATGTGTACTTTCTCATGAGTGATATTACATTGGAAGTTAGGAAGTCAATGACTGCAAATGATGTCAGTCTTCCCCGTTCTTGATGTGCAGGAATATTCTAGTGGAATAAAAGTTTTATGACCTGTTTCTATTTAACATCCCTTCCTAATGGACTGGGAAAAGCGCCCGTTCTACTAGGAAGCCAGCTAAGACTTGTGAGCTCACCTTTCTCAGCTGTGATTCGCTTGCCTTTGAACTCCCCTTCTTGTGAGGATTTTTCCCTGTGACATGTGCAAACACCATTATTCTTTGATCCATTTTCATTCAGTCGTTTTCTCTCCGAGACACCGTCTTTCTCTCCCTCATGATTGAATGATTAGAAGAACCTTCTTCAGTGGGGAAGCCCCTCCAATCCTGCAGCCCCTCCCCGAAGCACATCAAAGTGAACAAATGTACACATGTGAAAAAAATCCAGGTTGATGAACGTTTACAAACTTCTCTCTGTCCTCCTGCTATTGGCATCTCTGGTGCCTTGCAGAAGCCTGCCCACAGGTAAGACTCTCTTGACACAACTTTATTCTGGTCTTTTCCTCTAGCTGTGTCTCTTCTCATTCTCCTGATGCCACCCCTCCCCCCATTCCCTGTCCATCCTTTGGTGCACCACAGACACCTTTCAAAAAACACGTATAATCTCTTTCTGTGTAGTGTCATGACGCTCATGTTTTTAAATGCCCTGTCTTCTTCCAGATAACACCCAGTCCTCTCCTGAATCCCCAGTACTCGCAGTCATTAGCTCTAGAACATGCCACAGCCAGGGCCTCGGCTTCTTTAAAACTGGACTCATCATCATTGCGGGGAGATGCAACCACTCCTTCCTTCATTCAAAGAAAATCCTGCAAGTCACCCTGAAGTCCCTTTATTCTTGATTCAACCCTGCACCAGTTCCTTTCGGTGGTTGGCCAATAACCTGCTCCATTCTCCTCTTTCCGTGCCACTCCTCTGGTTCAGGCAGCCATCAAAGTATTGTAAACCATTTTTCCGTTATCCTCCTGGTCCCTCACTGGCCTAAACTTCTTCCTCCCCATGTTTAGAAAGAGGCATGGCGGTCTTTGTTCACTGCTCCTACTACATGAACTCTCAAGATTTTTAGCCCTCTCCTTGTGTACTCTATGAAGGTCTGATGAAAAACAAAAAAACCTCAGTCCCTGTACGCCCCTTCAGAGGAGTGTTATTTAGATGTCTCCGCAAAGCTGATCAAGCTGAGGCCACGCTGGATGGGGACAGGCTCCTCAGGAAGAGGGGAGGTGGGACAGACACACAGGAGGACATTCCACAGGCCCAGCAGCAGCAGAGATTGCAGTGATTTTTCGACCACTAAGGATTTTCAGCAGCCAGCAGAAGCTAGGAGAAGGCAAGGCAAGTCTCTCTCCTAGGCCTTCAGGTTGGATTTCTGCCCAGCTGACGCATCAAGAGCATGGGACCTACCAGAATCATGGAGATGGCGATCCATGGTCTCCACCCTGCGTTGACAGTGACAGACACCATGGTTTCCACATAGTGTGTGCACATCACACACCTCCATCTTCTAAATGCTACATCCCATGATCATCACTGGAGACAAAGGGAAAAGGCACAGGAAAAGTCAATTGTGGCTCTTCATAATTTGCCGGCAAGTTCACAATGTCTTCAGACACAGTCCATAGCATTAGGAATAGACTTTTCTCCTGGAGTACATTCAAGTTTTATTCTCAATGTCAGATCCTCCCCCTTAGATTCTATTCTCTCTTCCATATCACTTCTCCCCTTGTGCTCCTCCAGAAATAGTTATTTCTGTTGAAGGCCACGATGTACGTTTCTTCTCCATATCCCATGTACCTGTGCCTCCTGTACCAGCGTCCCTGTTCAGGTGGCACAGGTCTGCCAACAAATTGCAAATGGAAATCCCATGCGAATTTTCAGAAAGGTAATTGTCTCCCTGATAGAGAAGCTGATTCGTTTCTATTCTTTTTTTTTTCTGAAAGGATACCCGATGGAGCTAGAAAGGTGCTGCTGAAAGATGGGGAGCTCTAAAGCAGTGATTGGAATGAAAGACCCTGGAGAACAGAGGAAAAAATCCAGGGTGCTGTTGGCTTTGCATGGTCTTCTGGTGATGTGGGAGGAAGAGCGAGCGAGGTGTGGTTAATTCACTGTCATCGGGGCTTTCCTGTACGTTCTTGTGAGACTGGGAGCCTCAGGCCAAGGGAACGTTGTAACAGAATTTAACTAAAGAAAGACTGAAGAACAAACATTAGTCAAAACAGCTTTTAGCCAGCAGAAGAAATAAAGCTGTGCCTTCTGGGCTCATCTGTCTCTTGCTCTCCCTTGTGAGTCGTCTGAGGATTCCTTCCGACAGTTAACTCCTACATTCTTGTGCTTAGCTCCTGGTGTTTCCTCAAAAAGCCATGGATTTCTTAAGGAGAAAACACTGCATTTGTTCACCTTTGAATAATTAGGGTAAGGAAGTACATAGATTAATAGACAAATGAACGCGTCAGTGGGTGAAAATATAAATTCATCAATATAAATTATCCATTTTGAAGAGGATAAAAATTGATAATATTTCCGAACTGGTCAAGGTGAAGAGAACATAAATTGGGAAGCCATAGCATTTAAATAGTGAAAAGCTGTATAGTGATTCTCCAAGAAGTTTTACTTACTTTTATACACTAAAATAATCAGTAGTGCCACAATCATACATTCCCTGACAAATTAAATAAAGTAGTAATACTAACAAAGTAAGACAAGCAGAATTTCCAGTGAGGCTTGAATTCAGTTGCGCCTTTACATTTTAATGGCTACAATTTTAATGGTTTTACCAATAGTTTGAATATTACTTGAAAATAACATGTAACCATGTCAGTAACTGAAAGTTTTTTTTCCTAAGGAGGCCAATTTGGTTTTCACTGAAAGATTTTAGATGGATCAAAATCACAGCTCAGAAAAGTGCCTCATAGCTCTGATGTTGTAAAACCACCCTCCCTTATTCAAGAGAGACCAGCTGAAAAGCCGCTCTTATGAAACCGACTTGTGTCTATCTGACTTCATTGGTCACAGAAGTCCAAGTGGCAATATGTAAGACTTATTGCAGTATTACACAAAACAGTGTTTTCTTCCTCCTATCTTAAAACTACAATGTATTTCTCTCAATGTCAAGAATTTGAACTGGAGGAAAAGTTAAGAAAAACTTTAAGAAAAATGTATCTGAGTTGCAATATCCAACATATTAACAAAAGAAGAGATCATGAAGTCAGTAAAGCCTGCAATTGGGTTTTGGTTGAGTGTGCCCAGAATGACATTTTTGAGCCTCGCTTCCTGCATTTATGAGTTGGTTGTTATAATCTATAAGGTAAGGTTTAAGAGACAAAGGGGATGAGGTGATTAACAAGGCACCCGCCACCCGAACGAATGAAAGCTATCATTTTAAATGATGTTGCCCTATGTATATATCTACAAAGGAGTTTTAAAGTAATTTTAACTTTCTGAATATAAGTATTCGATAAGTGCAGGCATAAATAATTTCAGTGATATAACTTACTTTGTTACCTCTCAAAGGATAATTTCGGATATGATCTTCTAGTATCCAAGCTTAAGACTTAGAAAAAAATTAGATGTATTACTTATAATGATTACATTATAATAATTACATAATATACATTATTTATAATAAATCCTCTCGACTTCTCCTTTGTAAGACTTCAGAGATTTTAGGAACATCAGGGCTACCTAATCATGAAAGAGAGACTCAAAGATAAGTACTTGGTTTTTACATCCTCAGATTATTTGGGTGATAACTGTAGGATATAACCCAGTTTTGGGAAGAGTGTCTTATACTTACGTTGTTCATATTTGGACATCACAAGGCTTTGTTAGGTGGGGCTGCCTTGTACACTGTCCAGTGTTTGGCAGGATCTCTGGCTCCTAGCCACCAGTTCTCAGGAGCAGATTCAGTTGTGACAACTGCAAATGATTCCAGGCACTGCTAAATGTCCCCTGAGGAGCCAAGTCATCATCCATCGAAATCTACTATTCAGAGATCCGGCTCTAGAAAGATGAGACTAAGGGATAACTCGGCTCTGCTACTAACCAGCTGTCAGCTTTGGGGCCTCGGAAAGCACGCCTAGACGATACTTGAAATTCCAGTTTCTCTCTCTGTCTCTGTCTCTGTCTCTTCTGTGTCTTTCTCAGCCTCTCTCTGCCTCTCTCTCTCACACACACATGCACATACACGAACAGTATCTATAACACATTTCCAACATGCATATAGAGCATTGAAATAACAAATGTACAAATAAATAAAAACAAACATTATAAAACCCAATTCTAATAAAAGACTCCAGTGTGACAACCTTAACCTTTCTACATACTTTCACTCAAGGGGTCCCATACACAAAATAAACAACTAAACATTCTCTATACTGCTACACACATAACTTTCAGCACAGTTTTATTCTCAGAAGAACAGAACTCACCATTCAATATGCAGATGGAACAGGAATTACATTAAATTTAATATAACTTGATGCTATTATGAAAAGTTGTTATCTATTTAGAAATACAGAATTCAAATGAAAGGAAAATTAATTTTACTAAGTTCATTTACAAAGAATTTCTCCACACTAAAACCATCTTGTTTAACCATCTTGACAGCCCTTGCTAAATAATCCTTCCCATGGCATAAATACTCTTCCATGGTCCATATGTGTCCTGAATTAGACTAATAAGTATTCTAGACATCCCTCTGTTTCACTAATCACTAAGGCGTAATATAGGGTTTCTTCACATACCATAGCTTATTTCACTCTCAGAATTTTTATTTTTGCCCTTGTCTTTTTGGTCCTTTTTTATTTGGAAGGCCCCGAGTTTGAACTCAGGAGCTGAAGCTACACCCCTCACCATTTTTTGCAGTGATTCTTTTTTTTTTAAATAAAATTTTTATTGTGAAAATGCTGTAAAGAGGAGTTACAGTTACATGAGCAAGGTAATGAGTACATCTTATCAAGCATTGTTGCCTCCTCCTTTGTTTTTCCCCTACCTTCCCTTCCCTCCCACCTCCACAACTACTCCCTTCCCCTGCCATCCCCCTAATCCCACCTAAATTGTAAAGTTCGTTTTTCAACATAGTGTCATGTACATCTCATTGTTGCAATGGGTCCACCTGTATCCCTATTAAATTTTGTTTTTTCCCTTCCCCTCCCAAAATTATACCAACATCAAATACAGTGAAGCTATGCCATATGACCATATGATAAGAAGAAGTTAACCAAAATGAATCCCAAGATAGGGACAGTTTCTAACATATTTATAAGGTACCACGTGATTCCTTTGTTGCTCTGTATGTCCCTTCCCCACGGTATAAGGCCTGTTGTCAGTGCAGTGATTCTTTTGAAGTAGTGTCTTGCTTAGGGCCCTAGGCTCCGCTGTAGCTGAGCTGACCAGGGCACACTACCATTCCCAGCTTCTGTGACGCAGAATTTCCCAGACTTTGCTGCCTGTGATGGCCTGGAACTGAGATTCTCCCAATCTTCAGCCTCCCAAGAGCCTAGGTGAGACCCAGAGTTCAAGCTCAGGAGCCTGAGCTCAAGAGCCAGGACCAGGAAAAGGATTCTTTAAAAAAGAGAACAAAATATGGTATTCCGTAGCTAAAAAAAGAAAAATATCTTGAATTAAAGAAACCTTATTAAAATTTTTTCCCAAAAAAAGTAAAAGAAGAGAAGACATTTTCAGGATTTTCTTTTTCTTTTCTTTCTTTTTTTGTAGGTCGTGGGTTCTGAACTCTGGGCCTGGGCGCTGTCCTTCAGCTCAAGGCTAGCGCTCTACCACTTGAGCCTCAGCCCCACTTCCGGCTTTTTCTGCTTATGTGGTGCTGAGGAATCGAACCTAGGGCCTCATGCATGCAAGACAAGTGCTCTACCACTGAGCCACCTTCCCAGCCCCTATTTTCAGGATTTTCTAAACATTCGAAGTGCATGAGATTTGATGAAAGAAAATAATCAAAACAAGAGAAAACATCTCAAAGAGAATTCTGTGGCAAAAGTAAAAGTCATTCTTCTCACTGATTCTGGGAGAAAAATCCAAGTGCTGCATAGTCCAAAAGCAGTGAGGAATTCACCCCAGGCTTCTTGCTGTATGGCTTGCCTGAAAGAAGGTCCTGGTGTCCAGCCTGCCCATTCTCCCCAAAGCAGCTCAGCCACTTGGAAGACAACTTGGTGCCTGGAGATCTTTCTTCTAAATAAAGATGGTCACTTCTGTGATATGGGTTCCTGACCTGAGTACCATGGACAAGCACATAGATAGATAGATAGATAGATAGATAGATAGATAGATAGATAGATAGATAGATAGATAGATAGATAGATATAGATATAACATCTATATATTGCATGAGTATTTATGCAGATACATAGGTACAACAAAGCTTCCAGAAATTTCAGGAACCACTGAAGAACAAAAGAAGGCACACGTTACCAAAATGAAAAATGCTAAAAGATTCCAATCAGAAATCAAAGTGGCTCTTCTTTGACTACCTAGAACCTGCATACACGCTCCCATCCTCTCCTCCCACTCACCACAAAGGGAACACCTACTCAAACTTCTATTTATTCTCCACTCGTCATATAAGCAAAATGCAACTCCTAGACGATAATCATATTTAAATGTTTTGAAAGCATAAACTCAGAATTAACCTATCTCCATCTTTATACAAGAAATGTATTTCAAAATGCTCTTGAAGTAATGGAGAGCTTTCTCTGAGAATTAAAAAGGGCTTGTGTTACACAGAAGTCACTAGGCTGAGTGAAACTGCTCCCAGTGATGCCCGAAGGAGAGCTTGGAGAGCTGCCCACTGCGGATTTCCTCACATCCACTTCCCTCCAGCAACGACCCTGGGAACTCATCCACACGTCTCCAAACTCAAAGGAGAATTTATGAAAACAACCAGTATAGTAAAAGCATTATTTTACAGATGAAGAATCTTTACCTGCAAGGCAAAATTGTACATTCAGACTTTTATCAGTCTAACTACTCATTTTTCCTTTTATCAGTTTTCTGGAATCTTAAAGGTGCTTTGTAATTCTTATCACATATATATATACATACTATATAATAATCATAACATATAATGTATTGTATCATACAACATATTTTGATATATATATCTATTAGGTATAAATCAGAGATGTTTATTTTGAAGATATCAGAAAACAAAAATGAGCACAAAGTAAACCCCCATCCATTCTCTCTAGCATCAGCTGAGTAATGAAGACATTTTGTTTTGTAACTTCCACGATGCTGTCAGCTAATTACTGCACATGATATATAATCTGAGAGATTAATTACATGTATCTATGCTTATTAGTTCCAAGTAGCACTAATCTGATTTGCTATACTCTTTCCTAAACTTTGGGCTGATGTGGTAGAGTTTTCCCTTCAGCCTGAATAGATGTGTCTGAACAGGCCTTTGTGCGCTAACCCTTCTTGCTCACAGCAAGTGTTATTGTTACTTCACTGATGGCAATCCAAGTTTCTTCATGTCATATGACAGATCAAGAAAGATGAACAGATTTGTGGCAAGACTGTCCATTGCAAATGAATGCAAAGTATTTCTGCACCAAGTATCAAGACCAAATGGTGGAGTAAACAATGCTGGTGCCTGGACACACTGAAGTACTTGTAAAGTCTGTTAAAATGTTCTGTAAAAGATACCTCAGTAGCTAACATGAATGTGAAATAATATGCAACAACATTGGTGATAAGGAAATATAAATCGAAGCAAAAATTGGTTGCTCCATTGCACCCATTAGGATGGCTGCAATCAAAAAGACAAAATAATAAGTGTTGGCAGGGATGTGAAAGAAATGAAACTTTTATATATTAGCAAAAGGCTACAGCTCCTTTGGAAAACAGGCAGTTCCTTGAAATAGCAAGCATACATGCATTGAAATTTCACTTAAATAAAAGAAGATATTCACATGAAATATGTAAACACATGCTTATAGCAACATTCATCATAGCCACAAAATGGAAACTGGGTATGAACCAATGAATGAATTTTTTAAAAATGTGATTTATCCATATGATGGAATATACTCCACAATAAAAATGAGCCAGACACGGTGACACACACCTGCAGTCCAGCACTCAGGAGGCTGAAGCCGGAGATCATAAGTTCATGAACCTGTCTCAAAGCCGACAATAATTAAAAAAAACTCAAGTCCTGTGACATTCTGCATTGAGAAAATATGAAAACTTAAAATAAGTGAAAAAAGCGCTGAAAATAAAATATCCCATGGTTCCATTTACATAGTTATGATGTAAAACATAAAAAGGTTAAATCACACAGACACGGGGTAGATCCCTGTTTGCCTACAGTTTACGTGAAGGGAAATGGAGATTGGCTGTGGGTGGGTTCAGAGCTAGATTTCTTGTATATATTTTTTTCACAGAAAAAATTATTCTAAAAATTGTTGCTGGGGCTGGCACCGTGACTACATTGGTGTGGCGCCTTCCCTGACTTCAAACTCCAGCACTGTGTGAACTGATCGAGAAGGCCAATACACACCTCTGTGAATATACTAAAACCATTCATGGGTACATTTCGAGTAAAGGAATACATGGCCGGTCAATTTTCTCTATATAAAACGATCTTATCTTTTGAAAACTCAATCCATGTGTGAGGCAGATTTTGCCTATCCAAACTCTTTACAATCAATAGCAAGACCCTGGAGAGTATCTTGTCTCAATAAGAGAACGCTCCTATTTTACCACATTTTCTTCCATCACTTCCTAATTGTGTACAATTATGGCTCATAAGCATTTCTTATGATACATTCATCAGGAACTTAACATTCATTTGAAGCGATCATATGTATAAATGATTTAATAAAATATAAACAATATAAATATAATAAACAATATAAATAGAATGGAAACACAAACTTAAGGAAGATAAAGGATTGTAATACAAATTTGTGTTTTCTGATTGCTTTAAGTAATCCAGCCAAACAGCATATGAAAAATGTTTGATTCAAGCTCAAGCTGGTGTTTGCTCTCCTATTGTCATGCTTTCTGTAATTCTTTCCGTGTGAGGGCTGCATGTCTGCTAATTCATTGCTCCACAGTCAGCTCACACAACTGTGAAAAGATGTAAACACATGTGTGTGCACCAGACTTCCTGTTAGAGTCCATTTGGAGAATTTTTATTCTTTGTTTACTAAAAGTATTGGGGCATAAAGACAGTGGACTTGGGATCCTTCAAACCTATCCCAGCATTCCAGCTGAGAGTGGCTCTCTGGGTGGTATACCATATTCAATGAGAGCATGTTAAAAATCTGTTACTCTTAAGGGGGCTCCAGTGGCTCACGCCTGTAATCCTAGCTACTCAGGAGGCTGAGATCTGGGGATCGCGGTTCAAAGCCAGCCTGGGCAGGAAAGTCTGTGAGACTCTTCTCTCCAATAAACTGCTCAGAAACCTGGAAGTGGTACTGTGGCTCAACAGGTAGAGCACTAGCCTTGAGCTGAAGAGCTGAGGGATAGCACCCAGGCCCAGAGTTCAAGCCCCACAACCTACAAAACAAATAAACAAACAAAAATCTATTACTCTGAATAACTTCTCCCCAAACTTGTGCCCAAATTTGCTTCTTTATAATGTCTTCTTTACGTCTTCAAATCCTGGCACTGGTGTATTACCAGTTTTATTTTTGGTATTTCCTTGACTTTGCTCCTTCACCATTCACAGTAAGAAAATGGAGAGGAAGAAGCGTTGAAGACCATACCTAGCAATTGCTTTGAGCAGGTGATGAGTAATGCTTTGCGGTTATGTTTCCCCAAATTGTGAATTTATTCAGAGCAGTTCCCATGCGTTGTCCACATTTTATCCCCAGCTGCTAGCAGATTGGCTTGACAAGTACTTGGTTTTCCATTAAAAAACAAAACAAAACAGCTTTAAATCAGCATGTAATTTACTAAATCAGTCATGCATTGGGGACAAATTTGGTTATTTTTAGTATGCGCATGTTCCAATTATTAGGGTTTCTATATGGAATTTCTCTCAAATCACTGTGGCTTGTCTTTGTTTATTTGCCTCTGACTTATATTTACAGGAACATTTTAAACTGATAGCTGAAATCCTGTTCATCTTGAATTGATAGCATCTATGAAGATGATAAACTAAAGCTGACTCTTCTCACACTACCAGTTTTCACTGATCAGTTACAAATGGAAGATTGGTAGAGCTGAAAGAAACTATTCTGGGCATATCCTGGAAAAGTGACACGGAAAAATCCAATACAATACTATTAACCCAATATATAATTCACAAAATGGGAAAATTGATTAATGGAAAGGAAATGACAAAACTTTTATAAAGCTGGATGATAATATATTTAAAGAATTAAAACAAAACAGGAAACTTCCTTGGCTGGAAAATGGAGACTCTGGACTTAATTGGTAGTTTTGCCATTCATTACAAAAGCATTCTCTAGGAGACGGATGTGGAGGTCTGCTGGCAATCCCGGTACTCAAGAGCACTCAGAACTGAAAAAGGAGGAGTTAGGAGTTCAAGTCCACCCTAGGATACACAGCAAGATTCTAACATAAAAGTAAACAAATGAATGTTCAGGCCTGTGGTGGTGTAACCACAAGATGATCAACGATTACATTTTATTTACATCATGAAATTTGGGCAAAAAGAACTGCAAAAATTACGCCATATCAGTATTCACATGCTTAGTATTCACAGCATTACTTTGAGAGTACTGTGAGGATATTACAGTAGAAAAAGTAAATAAAATCATGGGACCGGTGAGAGCAAATACTGCAATTCCTAGCATCATTGATGAGGGATTTGGAACATGGAAAAAAAGAGATACTGAAAAGACTCAAGGGGCTAGTAAAATGGCTAAATCTGTTTGTTTTCCTGAATTTTTTTGGGGGGGTGGGAGAGTTCTGGTCATGGGGCCTGAACTCTGGGCCTGGGCACTGTCCCTCAGCTCTTCAGCTCAAGGCTAGTTCTCTACCACTTGAGCCACAGCGCCACTTCTGGCTTTCTTCTTTTTGCTTATGTGGTGCTGAGGAATCGAACCCAGGGCCTCATGCATGCAAGGCAAGCGCTCTACCACTGAGCCACCTCCCCAGTCCGTTTCCCTGCATTTCTATTAGCATAAATTAATTGCATAAGACGGCGCCATTATATTTCCATACCTGCATAACATGTATCCTGATCAAATGAATACCTATCGACCATTCACTATCTCTCATTCTCTCTCCTCTACCTCTTCAAATGCTTTCAGTGGGGCTCTGCCTTCTTTTGTCATGCTTGAGGCACAAGGGGCTTGGGTCATATTCTCTTCTCTCTACCCATCCTGCTCCCACTGGTACCCAGAACATGGTTTGCTTTCTGTCATTCCTTTTCAAGATCTGATCCTGAGTTTGAATGAAAGCATCAATGAAAATCCATTCTACATTTCATATAAATGTATCATTATATAACTATATAATATACAAATATATCCATATATGCACACGTATGTATATGACGGACACTTATTCTAAGCTTTTTGAAATGGCCTAGGAATGATGATGAGCAACATGCTACTCCAACACCAAAAAATAGGGTCTCCACATACAATATAATCCCTAAAGTTACTAAACTTAAAGCAATGGGACAATCCCAGGGTAAGTAAAAATAATTTCAATGGTATCTATGGAGGCTGTTAGTGAACTGTTAGGTTTTAATGTTTCCTCTTAATCAGATTTAATGATATCAGGGTCACTTTTATATGACCATTTAAACAAACAATAAAAAGTGAACGTATTAGAATTATTTCTTTCCTCTTAAACACAATTTGAGGCAAAATGGATGTCAGAATTGGTAAAAGTGGTAGCTGACTAAGAACTATGTTACTATTATTGTTTGTATTGTTCAAATAAGTAAATGTTTAAACAAGTGACCAGAAGAAGTAAATGTCACCCTATTCCAAACTTGTCAATTCAAATACTCAAATATTTTAAACCAGTCCCAACACACATATTTATATTTTAAAATAAGTACCCTGTAAATTACATGTCACCCTTAATAATAGTAATAGGCAACACAGTATGTTTTTCATTTACAAACTTGTAAACACAACTTTTTAGTAGAGATAAAATGCACTCTGTGTTAAAAGTAAACTCATTTTTAACATAGTGGCTAAAAGACCATATTTAAAAATTAATCTACAACTAAGGCAAAATTATATTAGGATGCGACATCAAAAGAGATTTTAGTCATTTATTTTTAGCAGTTCCAATAGGCACATTAAATCAAAGTGTCATGGGAAAATTAAATATAGAAGATTAACTTTAAAAATCTTTATTCTGAATAAATTTTCTTTTCTTTTCTTTACCACATATCCAATAATCTGACTTCTTGGGTTCTCAGAACATATCAAATTAACCTTCCCTTTTTCCCGGGCCTCCTCTGTGTTACTAGTGTTTCACTCAGTCTCATGCGTGTAAATTGTGTAGCTCAAATTGTTTACAGCTGTAGACAACCCCTAACACTGGCAATAGCCAGGTTTCAAATTTGAGAGAGAAACTCAATCCAGTTCCTCGGCATTGGCCATTGTATTCTAGTTTCAAAAAAGTTGCTTCCAAGAATCAAAGTAATTCTTAGTCCTTGTGATATATTTTCAATAGAGTCTGGTATTGAAACCACACTTTGCTTTCATGGTCCACTTTTCATGGTCATACACTGGGAATGAAAACTTGACTTGGTAACATTTATTTGCCCTTTTCAACCTACCTCGTTGCACTTTGATTCATTTCCAGACTTTGTTCTCTCTGAAAAAATACTTTTTAATCTGTTATATTTTTTCTTTCCAATTATTTTCCGTTAAACTATAATGATCCTAGAAATGTGTACCAGTTAGGTCTCCAAAGAAAACATTAAATAATCATTTAATTACTCTGTTTACAACGATCAAGAAAAATCTGGCCATTCTGAATGATTAAACATTCCTTCTTTCCCCTGGCTAGACAAATTAACTCTTCATATCGATTTTCAAATAAGCAGAAAATCAATATATTCAATATTTAAAACAATTATCAAGTGATGTACATATGAAAATGAATAGTACAAGGCTTGTTAAATTAAGAAATCAAACTATTGGGTTTCTTAACAGTCTAGATTTACCCAACCTGTAGGGCACAAAGCAAAATGGAAAGTTGGCATCAAGCTCATGGAAAGAGCCAAAACAGATAGTTTAGGTTAAAAATCAAAATGTCACCATTGGTTAAATATTACAAGTTACTCACAGCTGCAGATAATTTGTATGCCACAAGTTCTGAGAATGTGGGGCTGTGTCTGGTTTTGTGCTAATTATCTGCTTTGGCCATTACGCCAACCAGCCTTTCAGCATTTTCTCCAAATTTTCATTTCACCTCCTTCGGGAAACCTGAAATCTTTCACTAAATAAATGCATTTGTGTGAATAAAATCCTCCATTTTAATGAATGGTACCAGGCTGCCTAGAAGTCTTTCTCAGGTTCCACTTTTGTGCAAGGCTGGAGTTGGGAACACTGGGTCAAAAATGACAGATTTGGATTCTGCCACTCAGGACATTTGCCCTTTGTTACACGTATCATTCACGGACTCCTTGGCAATGAATAAAACTGAAGTAACGGAGATCCAAACAATTGCATAGTGAAGCAGTAATTCTCAAATGTTGAGAAATAGGAAATATCCATCTGCTTGAAAACACTCAGGTGGACATTCAAGAGCCAAGCGTCTTGAAAATTCTCATTCCTAAAGGACATGTGTGTGTACATGCTTGTATTTGTAGTTTCAATTCACAACTGGTAAATGCAGAAATGAGAATTCTCTGCCTTTGAGAAAACTCCAATATCCACCTGGAAGACCAGTTTATGAGGAATAGAATTGAGTATGTTATGAAAGAGAATTACTCTTTCATTTCTCAACACTACAGTTTCGGTTCAATTTCAACAGCTGTTTTAGATTGACTTCATTTGAAATAATTTTACCCAAAAGAAAGAGTCATTTCATCTCCTAAGGATCCCTAAGAGAGGCAAAAATGTCAACAGTCATAGCAAAAAAATCATGACTCTCCCTGGAAACTACAATTCTACTGAAGACAATGAGGTCATTCTCTTCGTGCAAGCTGATACTAGATTCTTGTTATGTAAGCTAACATAGTATATTCCTTTAAATGTCAGGGATAAAGAGAGAAATGTGTCATGGCATGGTGCAACTACCATGCAGGAGAAATCATTGCGATGAGGGTCATAAGCAGCCTTTGGTAATCATTAAGGCTTTGTAATGGGGAGAGATGCAACTGTAGGTAAGAGATAGAAAAACCACTTCCAAGGGTTTGGAACAGGGATGCAACCATTCATTTTCCTTAGCACTCAGAATGATCTATAGATTATACTCACCTGCACAGACCCGCATGGGCACACGTGCACACACACATACACACACACACACACACACACACACACACATCAGATGCAACTTTCTAAGCCGTATGCTATTCAAGGCTACATTAATGTGACATAAACAAAATGGCACATAACTTACCCCCTAACATATGGAAGATGTCTGTGTTGTTCTCAGTGAGTGCGATGATTACTTGGCTTATGAACATTTCTTAGAAGTAATGGTGATACAGCCTTCTGCATTTTCATAAGTTTTCTACCATATTGCAAAACTTCAGACAGTCATTTATATACATAGCCCATACTTAGAGGAGCACATTTGCTTTTAGTAGGTCAGGTAATTAGTATGACATTTTATTTACATTAATATGATTATGTTATCATTAACATTCATAATTTTATTAAATCTATTAGGGACCAATTACATGCATAGGCTGCACCCCCCATTGCCATTAGTTTTCTGACAATCAGAAGTCCTTTAGTAGCTACTCTGGGCCATGATAGCAGAAAACCATTGACAAGGCGGCTTATCAACAGAAATCTGAATCTCACACTTCCAGTGGCAGGGATTTCGAGAAAGGAACGTGTTCTGGGCTATGCGTTCCCATGCTCACCCTAAGTCTTCACACGGTGCAAAGCATGTCCAGAGTTTTCTTGGGGGTCTTTTCTGAGAGCATTAATCTCTGTTATTAGGGCTCTTCCATGATGAACTAATCACACATTAAAAACTTCATATCCCGAATATTGTCATGGTAGAGGTTACATTTTCACAGTCAGATCACAACAGTCTCCCAGCCCACTTGTGGTCCCAACCCTCTTAGCAATTTCTTGATTTTTCACAACCTCTAACCACAGAATTTGCATGCGTTTTCTTTAGCTCAGAAGGGATTTTTTTTTAGAAGCTATATTCATCCATGTATTCTGTCACTCATTTAGCAGTTCAACTCATTCCTAAAATGCTGAAAACACCAAGTTGGATTTTTTTCTCATTTGTTTCTCACTTAACTTTTCCCCCCCCTTTTTTTCAATCTTCCAGATATAGGAATGGGACCTTTCTCATCCCATTTTGCCTTATAGTCATTATAGGTTTGGATATAGGTTCCCTCAAATCTTTTGTGGAATAAATAACCTATATAAAATTATATAGTATCTCATAAAATTATAATATAAATATTTTATTTTTCAAATGAGAAGACTGACTTAATGGTACACATTAACTAGCTTGTCTACCATACAAATGATGTAAGTGAGAGAGAGCATTGTGTTTTAAGTGAGTTTTTCATTAAAATCTATTTAATGTGTAGTAATAAATCCCCTTTTCATATACAGATTCTGTATTTTCTGTAATGAAACCCTATCTGATAAATCACCTGAGTACAAACAGTACAACAGCATGACCAACAAGAATAAATTCCAAATTCAGAATAATGTGTTATTATTGCAGGGAGAAAAAACATACAGGAAGGGTGAGTAAATAGGAACAACATTATAGATAACGTCACTAATTCTTCTTTCACGTCCTTCTGTTTTGCTTTTACTCGGGGTTTGAACTCAAGGCCTTGCCCTTACTCAGGTCTCTTAAGTGACTGCTGCTCTACCACCTGAGCTATGCTGTCTCCACACTCCAGCCCTCTGCTAGCGCCCGGGGACTTTCTGCCTGGGGTTAGCTAATTTAGGGACACATGTTTTCAGCAATCGAGTATAAAGCTAAACAACAAAAGGATAATTTCACAGGTTATTTTCCCAGGAAGACAAGGCTATAAGTTTGCATAAATATTTTCTATTTTTTTCAAGATCGAAGGAGATACTAGGTTGTTGTTGGTTTAAGAATATATGACTGTTCATCTGGAATCCATGACTGGGGATTTTTTTTTTATCATTCCCTTATGCAATTTTGTCATGGATTTGAGTATGAAAAAGGCCTATCACATTGGGTAACCTCTCTGAGAAAAGGTTAATAAATCTTCCAACAACTCTTTGAAATTTCTTTTTCTTTTTCAATAGAAAAAGACTCCCATCTGAAAACAACTGAACTTTTTAAAAAAAGAAATCTGCAACTGCTTTCTTACCTTTTGGGGTGGGATGGAATATATTCAGAAATTGCTAAAGTAAGAGTAACTTTAAGACCAAGAAAACGTACACAGTGCAATTCTTTCTTAAGGTGGCAATGAGAAGCTGACAGGGTGGGTTCCACACACACACACACACACACACACACACACACACACACACACACACACACACACACACACACACTCACACACACACACACAGCTGCAGAGTGTCAGGCAGAACATTTGTTTTTAATGTGCTACACATTAGTAATAACATTAAAGGCCCATTCTGTCCTGTGATTAGATATTTCACATGGAAATGTAAATAAAAAATCCAATTCAGTGTCTAATATAAAGACATATGTTTCTGTTATTCTAAGGAATACCAATATCTTAGTCTGTTTGTACTCTTTTCACAGAAGAACAGAGATGGGTAAATATAATTTATAATAACAGACTGGGTAATAAAGTAGTAAGAGTATTAATTCTTATAGTTCTAGAAGCCTAAAAGCAAGGGGTTAGGCAAGTGAGGATGTTCTTGTAGCAGAATGCCACAAGAGAAGGTGGAAGGATAGGAGAGGATAAGAAGGATTTAAACTTGCATTTATAACAATGCTATCTTTCTAATGACAACTAGCTCACTCCTGTGTTAAAGACATTGATTATTTCATAAATCCCATGCATAATGAGGACTTTGGGGACCAGCTTACATCTAACCAATGCAATTTTCCATCTTCACCTGAGTTCTGCACATGATGAGGGTGTGGAGGAACAAAACATGTGAATATAGTTTGCATTTTTGGGGGGAAGCCCGGCCCTACGCTAGAAGACCTCACCTATGCTGTGCCTGTGACGTAGGGCTCCTCAGAACAAGACCCAGTCTACTGAGGCTGAAGAGTTCCCAGAGCTCCTGGCATTTCTCAACAAGGAAAACACAAGAATGCGAACTAGAGCAAGCATGCTTTCTTTATTCTAACCTTTCTAACAAGTACATACACTTCCACTTCTTTCTCTCCCATCTGTGTGGAGCATGCCTGAGCGATTAGACCTGTAGTGCTTATAGAAAGTCTCTCCTGACATCACAGCTAGGGATTTATATGTCTGCCCCCAGCATTTCTCAGCTTTTCATTCCCTTTTCTGGCTAAGAATCTCAGGACTGATCAAACGCATAGGGATTTTCCCAGAGAAAGGAAGCCTAGGGTCAGTCTCCAGCCCTGAGTGGGTTGCATCTCCTGTATCAGCTGCTTGGCATAAACAGATTTTTAGAACCCTGACCTGTTTACAATTACTACCCACTCCAACGCAGTAGCATGCCATGGTCTCAGAACTCTCAGGATGAATTCCTGTGAGTATCTTTTCTCTGCTTCAACCCTCTCTGGGGACTTGGGCAGGGTCACTCAATATCTGCGGGTAACCTGATAGTGATAGTGGAGCACCATCTGGAAGTCTTCACGCTCATATCTGGAGATAGATTCCAGGTGGCTGAATCTATTGAGTGACACTTCAATTAGTGCTTCGGGCCAGAACACCTACACATTGCCTCTCTGTGAGGTCTGAGTGGCTTCACTTCCAAAGATCCTCACTGTCGTAGCAAAACAAGGATCTCAAGAGAACAAGGAGGAAGCTAGATTGCCTTTTTGGACCCAGTCCCAGGAATCAGGCATTTTATTTCTGATGTGTTCAGTTCTTAATAAGCAAGTCCCTCCTAGGGCACAGAATCAAGTGAAAAAGACAAAAGCCTCAAAGTCATAACAAGACTATGACCCAGGCATGTTTTAAAACTGTCGCAAGGGCAGCAGACACATGAGCATCTGAAATTACCTGACAATATATCAAAAAGCCCTAAGAACTTGGCCACCCAAGTTAAAATTACTTCATTGGCCTATCCTATATCTGAATTGAGTCCGGTTAAGAATTTTCAGAGAGGAGCTGAGGCTGGTGGTTTATACCTACATAATCGCAGCACTTAGAGAGGCAAAGGCTGAAGCATAGTGAGTTCCAGGCCAACACTGGCTGTATACCAAGACCCTGTCTCAAAAAACAAACACACAAGACCATATCAGAAGACCCTCAGCGAGATGAAATAAAATGGCATTTGCATACTGACTTTGTTATGGATATTCCAATAAAAATTACAACAGTTTATAGAAAGATCCCATACATTAACTATACTTTCTCACTGATGATAATGCCTGTAAGAAATTCAATTTAATCACTATATGTGTTGAAGTCCAAAGACTTAGAATTCCAAAGGAATTAAGTCAAAAATAAAACCTTTTGCAAATTAAAAATGCAAAGAAAATAATTCTCCCAGTTTTCTGACTTCTTAATCTATTCAATATCAGATTAAAAAAAAAAAACAAACCCAACAGTTAATGTTTTCTGGATGGATTTGAAGTTTGTATAGCGGCTACCAGCTCAGAATCTCTCACTGAAGTAACTAATGTTCTTCTGGGCATCATAGGCTGAGTTAATTTGGTGCCAGCTCTTCCATTAACCTCCCCAGGAGTATGAGAGGATAAGACTTCACAGGATTTATGCAAAGATCCTGTTTGAGGGCAATAGACACAATCTCTTCAGAGAAAGACAGCAGAATTGAACAGGCACCAGGGTTTGGGAGAACCCCAGCATCCTTCTTCCCCATACTAACATACTTGCTATCTAGACTGAACCACGAGGCATGTACGACGAATCTAGTCTCCAGAGAACTCAACATAGAAGTCCCAAGACAAGTTTTTATGTCACTCTGATCAAGCCAGGTTGTCTAATCCAGCATGTCAGTTAAAAATCATGTATTGTTGGACTCTGATGGCTCTCACCTGTAATCTTAGCTACTTAGGAGGCTGAAATCTGAGGATCATTGTTCAAAGGCAGTCCAGACAAGAAAGTCCATGAAGGTTTTATCTTCAATTAACTACCAGAGAACTGGAAGTTCAGCTGTGGCTCAAAGTGGTACAGTGACTAGCCTTGAGCACAAAAGAGCTCAGGGAACAATGCTCAGGCCTTGAGTTCAAGCTGCATGACAGGGGGAAAAAAGTTAAAAACGAGCCCCAAGAATCAAAAGTTAAGTACAAAATTATAATTACTCTTATCTTACCCAAGAGTCAAAATCAGATATCAAGGCATGCAAAAAGAAAGCCAGAGCTCTGACAAGCCAGCTCTAAATTGCCTTTACTACTGTATTTCTGTTAAGGCAATGATCTAGCAAATTAAGAAAGCAAAGCAATCTCTATCTCTAAGCAGGAAATGAGTCAAACTCTTTTTTTTTTTTTATTGCTTATTACTTACAGACAGCCCAATCCACAGCAGAAACTTAGTGAGAAGAAAGTAAATGCAGAAAACCAGCATGGACAACAATGGACAGGTATTGGTCAGTGACTAATTAATATGGAAAAGTTATTTCTGCCATTAAGTTTAACTTATATAACCACACACTACAGCTACCAGAGTTACATTTGGAATTAAGTTGTCCTTTGTGGGTTACATTGTGTCCTTCAGGAAGACATGAAGCCCTAGTACTGGATCTTACTTGAAAATAAAGTCTGTACAGAAGTAATTAATATGCATCAAGATAAGGTCGTTGTGAAACCATGAAGTGACTAGTATCTTCACCAGAGGAATGCCATGCAAACAGGAGCAAGGGGAATGCAGCTTGAAGACTGAGTCACAAAGGAAATGGGCACATCTGCAAGCCAAATAACGTCAGGGGCAGCCATACCCAGGAGCTGAGAAGCCTCAGGGAACAGATTTCTTCAAAGCCCTCTTATTTCCCTTCTTCTGCTTATCTACTTAAGTCAGTATTGTTGTGCAGATGCTCCCTCTGGTGTCAGATGGAACACTCTGTGTAAATTCCTTGAAATCTTAGTTCTTGCTATTTGATTTGAGCTCCTTGTGTTAATAGACCAGCTAGCAAAGAAAGGTATGGCTATGCTATGTAGCAAACTACCTATATCTAACTAGAGGTCATGCATGATGCCAGAACTCTCTAGGAGGACTGAGCTAGAGCACATGCTGTCCTGATCTCCTAGGACTCTTCCCCTAAAACTGAGCTGCACTGTGTTACTGAAACAAGAATCAAGCTTGGCCAGGAGCAAACCTGGAGGTTTTGTTTGTGAGTATAATATTTAATACTCAATAACAACCATGGTCTAAGTCACCAGAATAAAAACATATCAGGAACAGAGCACAAGTATGGTTAGAACTGTAATTCCTTAGAAAGGCAAAATCAAAGTTTAGCAGAAATAAAACACTAGGAAGAGGGTAGGATAAGGTCAAGGGGAAAGGGTAGATGAATGAAGAGGAGAAGTGGGGGAGAATACAGGCAAGAATCCAATGTACATCCTACACAATTAAGAAGAGTGAGGGAAGGGATAGGTATGGGAGGAATGGCTGAGAATGTAAAAGTGGTGACACTGATGAAGATATATTGTATTCATAAACTGCTGTTTTGTACAACTATTTATAGATAATAATAAAAATTAAAGGATAGATTTGTAAGATATATTCTTAACTCACAACCAGATACATTAAGGAATTTGCTACAAAAACACATTTTAAAGCATAATAGCCAGCATTAATTCACTGTCATATTGGAAAAAGATTTCTATCTTTCAAAGAGCTCCTCTTGAGCTCAATATTTGGGATTATCATAACCACTTTAAAAAAAAAACAAATAAAGGGGTTGGGAAGTTGGCTCAGTGGTAGAGCGCTTGCCTTGCATGCCTGAGGCCCTGGGTTCGATTCCTCAGCACCACATAAGCAAAAAGAAAAAAGCCAGAAGTGGCGCTGTGGCTCAAGTGTTAGAACACTAGCCTTGAGCTGAAGAGCTGAGGGACAGCGCCCAGGCCCAGAGTTCAGGCCCCTTGACCAGACCCAAAAATAAATAAACAAATAAAATAAAATAAAATTCACACTTTCAAGAAACATATGGAAACACATGGAGTAAGATGTGATAATGATTCAAATGTCAAATGACTTAAAAGTTGAAGGAATTGTCACAAATGACACCCACTAGGCAATTTTGCATTCATGGTTAGTGAAGGTCTGACAGTCTTTAGAAGTGTTGCTCTTTTTATTTATTTGGAAAGAATGTTCTCAAAAATCTTAAAACTTCCTCTTAATCTAAATAATCTATGATATTATCCTATGAAAGATCTTATTGTTGGCATACAATGTTTGGCATTGTAACGTAAGGAGGGAACTGATTCAAGGAAGGAAAGGGGAGGTCTGCCTGCATTGCCTTCCAGCACCACAGGGTGTCCCCCCCGAGGAACCCACTGAGGCTGGAGAGAGCCTACAGAAGGAGAAAGGCAAATGTAGCATAAAATATTGGATTGGAAAGCAGGGGTTATACCGTGGGGGAGGGACATACAAAGCCACAAAGAAATCATCTTATAAACGTGTTAGAAACAATCGCATGAAAGAAAAAAAACATTTGAATACATCTCTTAGGGTTTGTTTCCCTAACATCAACTGATCTGACCTTTTCTGTTTGACTCAGACATTTACTAGATATTTCAAATAAGGGAAACCATGGGACCTATGTTTCTTTGGGCCTGGCTTACTTCACTTAATATAATTTTTTCCAAGCCTTTCCATTTCCTAACCAATGGGGCAATGTCATTCTTTCTGATGGAGGCATAGAATTCCATTGTGTATATATACCACATTTTCTTGATCCATTCATCTACTGAGGGGCATCTGTGTTGGTTCCATATCTTAGCTATGGTAAATAATGCTGCAATAAATTTGATGTTGGTATAATTTGTGGAGGGGAAGGGGAAAAACAAATCGTTTAAATAGGGATACAGGTGGAGCCATTGCAACAATGAGATGTACAAGTCGTTATGTCGAAAACGAACTTTACAACTTTGGTGTGGGGGAGGAGGATGGGGGGGTGGATAGGAAGGGATGGGAAGGGGAAACAAAGGAGGAGGCCGCAATGCTTGATAAGAAATGTACTCATTACCTTGTCCATGTAATTGTAAACCCTCTGTACAGTATTTTCACAATAAAGTCCTATGTCTACATATATATATATATATATATATATATATATATATATATATGTTGCATTGGAACCACAGAACAGCACAGATCTTACAACATAAAGCATTTTAATTACAACATAAATCATTTATACTGGATCTCACAAGTCACTTATCAAGAAATTTTTTTTTCGGGCAAGTTCTGGACAGTTTGGTGAGGAACTGGCAGAAAGTATGAGCAGCTGAGGAAAACCACGGTTTCGGGTACACCTGAGCTTCCTTGCCAAATTTGCCTTCTCAACGAACAAGATGTCCAACAAAGATCCATGCCTTACACACAAACGAAACAGTGAAAGTTAAGAACTTCAAAGACCCAGACACTTGTAGAGCTTCAAATAAGTAAGACTCCTGATATTTTGGGTTTTGCGTTGTTTTGAATTACAAAGAAGAAAGGACCAGAAGGACACCAGTTACACAATAAGAATTTATTCAAGGAAAGAAAGAGTATGACTTTAAGAATTTTAGAAAAAAAACTGTTACATACCAAATGGCATCCACAAACACAATAGTGTGTGTGTATTAATTATAGGGCTTTATGAAATGTTTCTGCATGCAGAATTATTTTATCATAATTTGGGAAGCAAATATTAGATGCTGGAAGAGGTGGGAAGTATTTTGTGGCCTCAAATGCCAAATGTTAAAGAGATACTATAAAAATTCTCTCTAAATTTTAGAAATATCAGCAGGTTGAGAAGGGAGAAGACAAAAGAACAATCATACCATTCACCACGCTTTGTCTTCTTCCTACAAAGTTGTAGAAAATAAACTAGGGAATGCCTACTGAATAGTGACTAAAATTATCAAGTATTTCTTACAAGAAATGTACTGAAATGGTTGTGACCTTTAGCCTGAAAAGATTCTGAAAAGGTTGACATTTACAAGAGCATGAAAGGAATAAATAAGGCTACTCATTTCAGAATATTGAATGAAGAAGTGTTGCTTTAAGTCTGAAATAGATTTAAAATTGTGACATTTAAATCACTACGCATAAACCCTTGGCATTTATGGATTTCTATTTGTGGTTTAAATATATGAGATGCATCAAGCTTCTCCCTAGGCAGGGTTAGGACAAGAATTTCTTGCTTTTGTCATTCTGTGGCATTCAAAATACTCTGCATCATGTTGAGTGTAGGATGTAACTTAGGTTTCAAAATGACAAAATCACACATACACACACACACACACACACACAGATATCCTTCTGTTGAGGTTAATCACTATATACTGATGATAATTAGGCTATTTACAGAAAGGTACTTCTCCAGCCCCCCATTTGTGTTTTCAACACTAGATATCTCCCATTACCTGTGTGTTTCTTCAGGACAAAAATCAAATTCCCTGGAGTTCAGCCAGCTCTTCTCTTCTGTGGTTCCCAGAAGACAGGCTTATATTCGCTTCTATAGCAACCACTGCTCTTTCCTCTGACATTTTAAACTTAGCAGTGTAGGTTTCTTTGAAAAAATATTATGCTACAAGATTCAGATCTCAAAAATCTTAGGGAGCTTGACTTTGTCCATTCTGAATCTTTGAAAGTGAAGACCTCATTTCTCCATTTGCATGTTTATCTGTCACCCTTCCAGGTGTGATTGGAGAAAGCAAGTGGTCCAAATCTTAGTCTTTAATAAAAGCAGAAAGTCAAGGTTCCAGCAGATGACGCCATTCTGATCACTCACTCCAAGCTGGAATCCAGAGCGACTTCCTGACTGATACAAGCAATCTTACTTTTTCCCAGCAAAATGGACCAGAAAGTGAAAGTATGATTCCCATGCAATCAAGTGTAATATTTCATTTTTAAAATGAATAAACAGACTGAGTTGATCAGAAGGCCTCTTTGGTGAATTCTCAGTTTGGGAACATTTTTGGTGAGCTTCTAAATTCCAGTTTATTCATCCATTAGGCAGGGCTCCTGATTCAAAATACTGGAGGAGTGTATGCGGCCGGCCACACACCGTGTCCACAATGCAGATATGCATTAAGAGACTGACCATTCAAGCCAGATGAGGGAGAATGCAGACTCCACGTGTTAAGGCAGCCAGGTTTTAAACAGGAGCCTCAACTATACATCACAAATACATAAATAGTAGACCTTCCCCCTAGTGAAATCTGTATTTTCAGTGTCTCTTTATAACAGCTTCCTACAGTTTTCTAAATTCTGACTTTCCTTTGCTGACAGTCACAGTACCATTTCCTTCCTGTCCGCTATTCTGTCAACTGCAAGAAAATAGCCACAAGGGCTTAAAGAAAAATGGCAGTTATGAGATATTAAAGAGAGTTGTGATTCACAGTCCCCCTCGGATGGGAAACAACTGGAACTAGAAGCACACAGCTTTCCTCCTGACAACTTACAACGGTCCTGGCAATCAACCGGCCAAATCATCTGCCTCCTCTTCCCCCTGAACAAATACAGGCAGTGGTCTTGGAAGAGAGCCTGAGACCAAGGCCACAACTTAAGTCTGATGTCCCTGGTGGTTACAGATGCTGCTGAAACAGTGAAAGCCTTTGCTCAAGGTAAGATGGCCTCCCGTACACCCTCCCTCCATCTCACCCCATTTCCCCCTGCTCCACCTAACTTCACTTTCTCTGGTAGTAAGGGGGTGGCACCACTTTTTCTTCAGCTGAGCTGAAGCAGACTTGGTTGCCCTTCTCAAGTTTTTCTCCCAAATATAACCTGTTGGTCTGTAGAGTTAGCCTTTAAGCTCTTTTCTTTATCCATACCCTTGGTACTTGGGATACTTCCTTACCTTTCCTTATACCCTTCCCCCCCCTTTCCTTCTCCTCTTACACTGTTCTTAGTAAACCATTATTTTAATTGCTGTTCTGCCACTGTGGTCTTATTTTCTGGCCCTTTGAGTGCTTATGAGGGTTCTTTACAGAGCTTTACTTTCCGACTCACCTTCCTTTCTCTCCTTTCTCTCCTTCACTGCCTGAGGCTAGCTGGCTAGCTGGATCCCTTGCTGATCTGGTTTTAGTTCAGTTACTCTAGGGGATTCACCTAGGAAGCTCAAGCTGAGTCTGTTCAGCCTGTGACTCCCTAGCCTGGGGAAAAGGCTCCCTTGGCACTGACAGCTTTTGGCATGGTTTTCCTTGAGAATTGGGTTTCTTCGTTTTGTCAGTCTATGAGAGGTTTCTGGTCTGAGAAGCAGGAAGGGGGCCTTACTCCTGAACAGTTGGTATTTAAGTCAGTATTGTCTCTGGTCAGTAGACTGCAATTGGCATGATAAGGGTAACTCAAAATTTCAGATTTGTACACAGTTATGCCAACCATGACATCCTGAAATAGTTAAAAGAACTCAAAAATGAAAGAGGAGAGAAGCTGTTGTGTTAGCTGTTGTCAGGTGAAGAAGATTACAAAAGAAAGATCTAGTTTTACAAAAATATTTTGAAAAATTCCAAGCAGCCATTCAGAAGAATTAGATTTTAAGATACAATGATCATTTCCAGAGTCAAAATACACATATATTTAAAACATGCAAGTACCATACTCAGTCCTGTCTGGGCATTTTTCTCTAGCTCTAGGAGTTTATGGCCTATCAATTTTACATCACAGTGAAGGCTTATCAGTAATTTCACAGCCTGTTGTACTTCAAACCAAGCACAGCTTAGCAAATATCTCTGAATTAAGAGTTAATGTTTACTGAGTAGATCCCTTCATATTTTTCTTTTAAAAATACTTTGCCCTGGTTTTTACTTAGCTGGTTTGTTTTGTAGTACTAGGGGTCAAACCCAGGGCTTTGCATGTGCTGTTCAAACACACTTAATCTTCATATTCTTTTTCTAATACCTAGAACATACTTTTAGAAAGGAATTGGTCAGGAATCTTTGTAAGTGATTTGACTTCTCATATCAACTGTAGAAAATGTTTCCTTAAAACCAGTCACAGTGGGGGGGGGCATTGTGGAGGGAGGGAAAGTGGGAGTAAAACAGAGGATGGGGTAACAAGGCTTTGACTAGAAATGTACTCACTACCTTATACCTTAGTTATGTAACTGTAACCCCTCTGTATATCACCTTGATGCTAAAATTAAATTAAAAAATAAAATGTCATAAAGCCCACACTTCTATACAATTATTATAGTCTAATAAAAACCAATGATGCTTTGAAAAAACAAACAAACAAAAAACAGTTACAAGAGAAGGACACTGGTGGCTCATGCCTGTAATCCTAGTTACTCAAAAGGCTGAGATGTAACAATTATGGTTCAAAGCCAACCCAGGCAGGAAAGTCCATCAGACTCTTATTTTCAATAAACTACCCAGCAAAGCTGGACCTAGCACTGTAGCTAAAGTGGTAGAGCTCTAGCATTGAGCACAAAGAGGCTCAGGGACAGACCCCAGACCTTGAGTTTGAGCCCCAGGACCACAAAAGGGAAAAAATCCCCAAATCCCAAATAATAATGTTGACAGATGAATAATTTACTGCAGGAGCAGGGTATAATATTACAACAGTGCTCTAGAAACAATTATATGGGTGAAAAAAATGTGTCTCAATGCCAGGGGTCTGAGCAAACGGCTTTTATTATCTTTCTGTAGTGTCAAAGAATATGCACTTTCTTTCTTCCTTTACAAACACCAACCTGTGCATAGATCCCTATGGAACTAAGAAGCCTTAGGCAGAGTCTCAGCAGGGACTTCATATTTTGCTGTCACTTACATACATTCCCTCTGTAAAATCAGCCTCAAAAGAACTCTACGGGCTCTCAGCTTACCGAGATCAAATATAAATTAACCTCTTATTAATTAACAAGGCTGGCAAGCTGGGAAAGAGAAAAAGTGTTCTGGGTCCACAATTCCAGAAATATTACTGTTTTCGCAGGTTTTAGCTTTGGACTAGAGATTCATTTGATCTAGGAAATCATCTCAGGATAGTCCCAGAACTGCTACAAATTAGCCTTCCTAGCACATGTTATTATTCTACTATTCTTAGTTTACTGTTAGGATTGGGGGTTTAGTCATAAAATTCTGTTGCTATATTTCAATGATGACATAGTTTAATTATATTAAAATTTCTCCCTTTGGTCATAGCATAGCTGTATTTCTGGGGGCAGGGGGAGGAAGGATGGGTCATGATGGTTTTCGTTTGTTTTTGTCCCTCATGAGCTTGAACTCTGTGCCTGGGTGCTGTCCCTGAGCTCTTTGGCTCAAAGATAGTGCTCTATCACTTTTAGCCACAGCTCTACTTCTGGTTTTCTTTCGGCTAATTGGAGATAAGAGTTTCACAGACTTTCTTGCCTGGGCTGGCATTGAACCACAATCCTCAGGTCTCAGTAGCTAGGATTACAGGTGCGAGCTACCAGCACCTGGCTTGTTATTATTTTGGGATGGCATTTCATTAAACTTTTTTGCCTTTCTGTTTGGGAATGCAGTTGGCCTAATTTCCTTCCTCAACAGGCTTCTTCTGGTTTGTGCATGTTCACACTAGCTTCATTGAATAAACAGGTGAACGTTCTTTTTGTCTCTGTTCTTGGGAACTCCGTATCAGCAATGTGATCGTTAATTTTATGTGTCACCCTGACTAGATTGAAGAATTCTCAGATAGGGGATAGAACTTTAGTTCTGTGTATCTGTGAAGACATTTCCAGGAGCGGGTTATCATTTGAGTCAGAAACTGAGCAAAGCAGATGGCCTTCCCAATGTGGCGAGGCCATACTTCTTTGGCAGGAAAAAAAAAAGGGGGGGGGGGATTGTGGAGGGAAGGCTAGTTTGCTGTTTACTCCCTCAGCTTGGGCTAAAATAACCATCTTCTCCTGTTCCCACTTCTTGTTCCTAGTCTCTAGGCCCTGGAATTCAGGGTGAAGTTGCATCATGACACCCAGTCCTCAGGCTTACACTGAATTACACAACCCCAGCATTCTTGGTTCTCTAATTTGGAGAGGTGGTGGAACTTCCTGGTTAGCACATCCTGTGAATTATTAAAAGAGTAGCTTTCTTCCTAGTAGCTTGTATTTATCTGGTGAATCATGATCAATGTGAACTTCAACACAAATGAGAATGGGAGGGGGAAAATAAGAAAGTGATCTGCACTATATAAATCTGCTGCACTGCTTTTTCTGTTTGTTTGTTTGTGAAAATACCATACAGAGGGGTTAACATAGGCAAGGTAATGAGTATATTTCTTATCAAGCATTGTTGCCTCCTTCTGTTTCCCCTTCCGGTCTCCCCCTACCCTCCAGCCAAAGTTGTAAAGTTCGTTTTTCGACATAAGGACTTGTACATCTCATTGTTGCAATGGGTCCATCTGTATCCCTATTTAAACGATTTGTTTTTGCCTTTCCCCTCCACAAATTATACCAACATCAAATACAGTGAAAGCAGGGGTTATACCGTAGGGGAGGGGCATACAAAGCAACAAAGAAATTATCTTATAATTATGTTAGAAACAATTGCATGAAAGCAAAAACATTTGAAAAAACATTTGAAAAAAAAATTTGAAAAAACATTTGAAAAAAAAATTTGGGGTTTATTTCACCTAACATCAACTTATCTGACCTTTTCTGTTTGTCTGAGACATATACTAGTTATTGCAAATAAGGGAAACCATGGGGCCTATGTTTCTTTGGACCTGGCTTACTTAATATAATTTTTACACTGCTTTTTTAACATTGTCTTCACAATAGTCCTCTTATTTTTTTAAGTCTATATTTTATTTAAAAAATATCTGAATCTGCAGAGTGCCTGCACAGAAGGGAAATCTAGAGCCTGCTTTCAATCCTATTGTAATTCACCATGTTCTTGTCACTAGGAATAGCATTGATAAGGACATTTCTGTCCAGCAGAATTTTGAACTTAAACAGAACAGGCCAACATCATATCCCTCTGTTGTGCCCCTAGCATACCCTTTCAAGAGCTGGTTTAACCAAAATCTCTGGTACCTTACTTCTAGTAAAAACCTTCTCTAAATTAGATACAGTGACTAGATGCAAAAGTGTTACCAGTTTACAGCAATAAATCCTATAGGAATGTCTTCATTTTCTGCATAATCAGAAAGCAACAGAAAGGGATTGCCCGGCGCTGGTGGCTCATAACTGTAAATCCTTGCTTCCTGAGGAAGAGACTGTGATCTCAGGTGCAGAGTTCAAAGCCAGCCAGGGCAGGACAGTTGTAAAGACTCTCCTCCAATTAACCATCAAAACAAGCCAAGTGAAGGTGAGGCTCAAGAGGTCCAGTGCTAGCCTTGAGGGGAACAAAAAGCTCAAATCAGTGCCCACGCCTTGAATGCAAGCCTGGGACTGGGCACACAGTGTGTGTGTACACACACAGTGTACCTATATTTATATATACTTATTTATATAGTTATATATATAGTTACATAGTTATAGTTAGTTATATATAGTTATAGATACATATAGCTATAATTATATATAGTATATAATTATGTATACTATATATACTATATATATAGTATATGTATAGTTATATATAGTTATATATAGTTAGTTATATAGTTATAATTATATATAGTTATAGTTATAGTTACATAGTTATATATATAGTTGTAGTTACATATAGTTATAATTATGTTTAGTATATAATTATATATAGTTACATAGTTATAATTATATATAGTTATATAGTTACATATAGTTGATAGTTATATATAGTTATAGTTATAGTTACATATAGTTATAATTATATATAGTGTATATATATAATTATAGTTATATATAGTTACATATAGTTATAGTTATATATTGTTATATATAGTTATAGTTACATAGTTATAGTTACAGTTATATATAGTATATATGCAATTATATATAGTTATATATAGTTACATATGGTTATAATTATATATAGTTATATATAGTGCTGGTTACATATAGTTATAATTATATATAGTAGGGCTGGGAAGGTGGCTCAGTGGCAGAGCGTCTGCCTTGCATGCCTGAGGCCCTGGGTTTGATTCCTCAGCACCACATAAGCAAAAAGAAAAAAGGCGGAAGTGGTGCTGTGGCTCAAGTGGTAGAGTGCTAGCCTTGAGCTGAAGAGCTGAGGGGCAGCACCCAGGCCCAAAGTTCAGGCCCCACGACTGGACCCCCCCCAAAAAAAATTACATATAGTATATATAATTACATATAGTTATATATAGTTAGTTACATATAGTTATATATAGTTATAGTTATATATAGTTACATATAGTTATAATTATATATAGTTATATATAGTTCTGGTTACATATGGTTATAATTATATATAGCATATATATAATTATATATAGTTGTAGTTACATATAGTTATAATTATATATAGTTATATATAGTTACATACAGTTATAATTATATATAATTATATATAGTATAGTTACATAGTTATAATTATATATAGTATATATATAATTAATTATACATAGTTGTAGTTACATATAATTATGATTATATATAGTTATATATAGTTCTGGTTACATACAGTTATAATTATAGTTATATATAGTTATAGTTACATATAGTTATAATTATATATAGTATATAATTATATAGTTATATATAGATACTTACATATAGTTCTGGTTACATATAGTTATATACAGTTATAGTTACATAGTTATGTAGTTATACAGTTTTATATGCATATACACAGTTAAGCCCCATCGCCTTTGCTGGGGTTGTAGAGCGTCCGGTGCACGGGTCCGAAGCTGACCGCGGCAGAGCTTTGCACTCCGGTCGGGGCTGCAGAAGCGGCTCGGGCTGGGCACCGGGGCACAGGGGCTGGGCACCGGGGCTGGGCACCCGGGCCCGCGCGCGAGCTCCCACGATTCCCACCCGTCACTACGCGGCCCCGGAGCCGGAGCAGCACACGCGGGAGGACGCCGGATCCGCCCCGGCCCGGCGAGTCGCCCGCCCCCTTCCACGCCCCCTCCCCTGCCGCGGGACACAACCCCACGCCCCGCTTCCCCGCGCCGCCCCCCCCCCCACTGCCTGAGGCGCACACGCGACCGCGCCTGCGCCCCGCGCATGCGCTCTGCTCCCCTGCGCGGACGCCGCGCCCCCGCGCATGCTCAGAGGCAGAGCCGGCCGGGCCCGCGAGGGTAGCGGAGGCCGCCAGCCCCGCCCCCGCTCCGCGCGGAGCTTCCCCGGCGCCGGCCCGGCCCCGCTTCCCTTTCCGGACCGGCAGGCGGGGTCGCGGGCGCTTCCTTCTCACCTCCACCGGGTCGGCGGCGGCAGCTGTCCATGGCGAGCGCGCCGGGCCGCAAGGGCCGGGCCGGCCTCCGGCTCTGCGCCACAGGTAACCCGGCGGCGAGGCGGCGCGCGCGCGTGGGGGCGCGGCCGGGGTCGGGGTCGAGCCGGGGTCGCGGCGGGAGCCGGGGTCGCGGTGGGGCCCCTCGGGGCTCCTCCTGCCCGGCGCCGGAAGTTCCCGCCGCGCTGGCTCCCTGGGTGGGGGCAGGCCGACCCCCGACCTCTCCCCTTTCACCCCCCGAGTGGAGGGCCTGCGAGCAGTCGGGTGCGGAGGCCCACGCTTGCTCCTGGGGCCGAGGGCCGGGATGGTGCGGGGACCCGCGGTGGCCGGCCTGGGTCTGCGGGGGAGGGGGCTCATCCGGGTCACCGCGCGGGTCAGGAGCGTGAGAGGTGCGCTCCGATCCGGGGCTCCCCGTGGCTAGCTTTCGGGGACACCCGCTGCCCCCCCGAGGACCCTGTGACCCTGTGCCGCTGGCTGGGAACGTCCCCCGCACCTCCCCGCCAGCGACGGCTGCACACGCCTCGGCCTCACGCACCACGTCCCAGATCCGTGGTGAACGTTTGGTAGATGACCAAGAAAACAGAAATCAAAACGCCTTAACCGTGACTAAGCGTGCATCAAAAGCCAGGTGATAAATCACCTCTGTGGGGTCTTTACATTTTCTCTTCTTTTTTTCCCCCCTAGTGATATTATTTAATGTGGCTTTCTGTAAAGGCTTTGTGGAAGACTTAGATGAATCGTGAGTATATCCATTTAAATATCATTTTGACTTCGTTCCATGTAGATGTTACCTACACGTTGGCATCTAATGTTAAATAATAGGGAGAGCTCAGCGACAGATTGCTCAAATGTCCAATGTTTACATACTGCTAGCTTGATTCCAGGAGTAATTCTGCCTGCTGTGTATGTCCAAAGGAGAGAGTGCCCCCAAGGAGCTTGGTTAAGGGTTTAAACACTAGCATTCTGTTTTGTTACTTACCTAGTTGTTGCGGTTTTATCATATGGAGTGGGCCTGGAATTCATACCTTAGTATCACTGCGTTCATCTCACAGGTTTGGCTTATAGTAGGTAAAAGGTTTTAGCTTCATCCTACAGGCCTTTGTGTAGTCTTTCAGGTATGACTGTAGGCAATAATGCCGCTTTTCCCAGCAGGTCACATGAGGGAAGCTGACTTCTCTACCCCAGAGTGGGTGTACAACCAGTGCTTTGCAGTCTCTGGAATTTTGCCTACTAGCCAAGGATTCATGCTTCCCAGGCCAACCAAGTTCATATAGGTATTGGCACTCTCGACCAGTTGCTTCTGGCTGGAGGCCTGATTATTGGGGTGCCTTATCTTTGCCAGGACTGCCTTGTGGAAGGCTGTAAGCATAAAGAGACAGCAGCTTGCCTTTATTCAGAGCTGCTCAGCCCCAGCAGGCATATCCAACTGGCTTACCTGGTGCTCTTTCATGGGAGAAAATGGATCACAGCTGGCACGTTTTTTGTAGACTCTTGGTTGCACTGTGACCATTGAATGAAGATTTGTTTCCTCCAATTTAGCTTATTGTCCACCTTGAAGACACCTGATTGGGTGGCAGAATCTGTGTGGTAACAGTACAGTACAGTTCTGGAAAAGCCCTGAGGAAGGTCCCAGGGGCCCCAAACATGTTCACCTGTTTTACAAAGTACCTGTGGTCTGATTAAAGAAATTTTCTGATTGTGAAGAAAACTGGAGTCAACAAGTGGTAACCTTGTTGAGCTCAGTGGTGGAAGGGTCTATCCCTTTTTGAATGTGTGGTATCAGTAGTGAATGCCTGAGGAGCTGTGCTTTTAAGAATCATTTGGTTAGGCATGTGGATGCTCACTGCCAATGGCATACCATGCTTATCATGTAAATATAGAAACTGAGTAGCAGCAGAATTAGCAGTTGAACTAGCGTCTCCAGGATTCATAAGTTGCATGGAATTTACGACATGACCCTAGACTGAGCAGGGCATCAAAACAGAGAGAAATAGATGTCCTTCTGATCATACCCTGGCTTAATGCACAGCTCAGGGTCAGATTCCTCAAGCCAGAAAGCCAGGGTATTCTTCACCACATACAACCTTTGGCCCTTGGTGCCATTCATTATGTTCCCAGGGAGCCTAACTTCCTAACTTGGCTGTCCCTATGCTGTCTGATGATTTGAACCACATTGCTCTAGGCTCCGCAGCTCCGTGTTTGCTTTTAAGGACACAATTTTAAATGCTGATTACAGTTTTGACTTGGTTTACACATACTGGGCCCAATCATGGGCATACAGCGTATGCACATAGCCTCCTAATCCACAGGGCCAAGTGTTTTAATGGACAGGTAAATGGATAGGGTGGTGAAGGCCTGAGGTAGATAGAGTCATCTCACAGTGTCCCAGGGGATCGCTTCCAGGACTTAAAGTTGACAAAATCTGGATGCTAAGTCACCTGAGGTAAATGATGTGATCACACATACTACATCTCTGCACTTAAGTCCTATTTAAGTCATGTTACAGTCCATGCCTGTTACCCTGTAAATGTTGTGTAAATAGTTGTCATGATTTATCGCTTAGGGAATAGTGACAAAAAAAGAACATCTAAACCTGTTTAGAGCACAGGCAATTCTTGCCTCCCAGAGTATTTTCAAGTCTTTGTTGAAGTAGGACAAAATTTAGAGGTGATAGAGTAAACCATTGTTGAAAGAATTTGTTCCATTTCCTGTAGTCATCAACTTATTCTTGCCTGTACTAGAAATTTGTAACTGTGTGGTGTTCACATCTGTAATGTGTTGTGTGCTATATAAGTGGAGATGTTTGTGGTGAGTGCCAGTGTCAAATTACAGATTTGTCTTTTTTTGTTGCCTTTAGGTTTAAAGAAAATCGAAAAGATGATATTTGGCTTGTAGATGTAAGTATATAAATTTAATTACCCTCCTCTACTATGTTATGTAGCATTTTCTAAAAGAAGAGAACATGCATTTGGATCTACTGTTTGCTTTCTCAGGTTTTACTTTAAGGGTTTTGTATTTTGAAATTTGTATTAGCGTTATTAGTTATTTGTTAATTGATTAGTATATTATTACTTTATCAGTTAGCATAGTTTATTATTTATTAGTTGTTTTGTTAGTTTGTTATTAGGTAGTAGGGATTTCACTGTGACATCTCTGTACATTCACCATTTTCCCTCTGTCACTTTCATTGCCTCCCTCAAAAAAAACAAAAATCCTCAGCAGGCTTCTTTGTTCCATCTTCATAGTTGCAGATAGCTTTTACGATTTATTCTCTAGGTTTTAAGTTGAATTTATTCATTTCATAGTAAGAATTAGTCTCCACATTTAAAGTTCCTGGCAAAGGAACTTACCTATTTTTGATGAAATTCAGAGGTATGTGGGACATTGAGGACAGAAGTTGGAACCCACTCCTTTAGTGAAGTACATCTGAACTACAGTACGCTCTTCCTATGAAATCTACTGTTTCTCCATGTTTTCCAAGAGATTGAGTATGTTCATATCTCTTAGTAGTCACAGCATACATTCATCTTGATAATGAGAAAAATTCAATTTTCATTTTCATTTCCTCACTTTCAAGTTTGGAAGATACTTATACTTCATAGTTTTTGGAGCTTGTTTTACATGCCTGAGCGCAACATAAAGTGGCCACAAATGAAAGGGACAGAATAGCAGATGTGACAATTACAAGGCCATTCAGTGGGGCACCAAACCTCCATCTCATTCTCTCTCTTAGGTGACTTCACATTTCCATAGTTGGAAGTTTAAGAATAATTTTCATTTCATGAGCAGTTGGTTATGTAGTATGACTAGGGAACCCAAGTATCACCTCACAGTTTCATAAGTCTGAATGAAGTATCTGCGATTGTGGTTTTATTTTAACTATTCTGTCTTATCTCTTAGCTAAAGCAGTCATCTTAATGATAGCCCACATTTCACTAGTAGAAGTAATGAAAGTCAGCAAAGGCAACTACTGTGCTTAAATTTCTGTAACGAAAAATAGCCCAGTGTTTGTCATTAATAGGGGATAGATGTGGTAATAGTATTCACATGGTTTTGTGGTGTTTCATTTTTTATAGAATGTGGACATATTCACGTGAAGCAAAATCATTTCTTATTTATTTATTTTTTGGGTCTGGTCGTGGGGCCTGAACTCTGGGCCTGGGCGCTGTCCCTCAGCTCTTCAGCTCAAGGCTAGCACTCTACCACTTGAGCCACAGCGCCACTTCCGGCTTTTTTTCTTTTTGCATATGTGGTGCTGAGGAATCGAACCCAGGGCCTCATGCATGTAAGGCAAGCGCTCTACCACTGAGCCACCTTCCCAGCCCCAGCAAAATAATTTCTATGTTAGCTTATGTATGTTTTAAAAATATCAGTAGTCATTTTAAATGAACTGAAATAGTATTTGTACTAGAAGTTAACCTATCTAGATTTATACATATTTTTAATTAATATTTTTATTATCTTTAAGTAGTTGTATAGACTATATAACTTAACATTTTTTTAGTATATGTGGTGTGTGTGTGTGTATGTATGTATGTATTTATATTTCATCATCACGTAACTACCAGTGAGGTTTAAACTCAGTGGGCACTGGGTACTGTCCCTTAGCTCTTTTGCTAGTTACTTGGAGATAAGAATCTCACAAACTTTTCTGCCCAGGCTGGCTTCCAGCTACAATCCTCAAATTTCAACTACCTGGTTAGCTAGGATTATAAGTGTGAGCCACACAAGCCTTCCATCAGACTGAAGTTATTGTCAAATACAAATTATTAACATATTAATAGTCAAAGACATTCTTTAAATATTTAGGCCTATATAGTAGCACTTTTTGAAGTTTCTTTCTTTTGATTTGGATAGTTCTATGCACCATGGTGTGGCCATTGTAAAAAATTGGAACCAATTTGGAATGAAGTTGGTCTTGAGATGAAAAGCATTGGCTCTCCAGTGAAAGTTGGAAAGATGGATGCCACTTCCTATTCTAGTAAGCCTTTTCTTAAAGTTTATTGTTTCACTGTTCTTAAATTGAAAATGTTTTAATTATAGGCAGTAGTGTTTAAATCTTGCAGATTGCTTTTTTGATCCTGTAAAATTATCTTGATAATCTCAAAGACATTATGAGCTAAGTGAATTGGTCATTACATATTTAATGTGGAGTGAGGCCCTAGGGGAGACCTGTAAACCATCATTTGTTACCAGTCAAGTCCATTTACAGGAGGCAACTACAGGTGTCAACATGTTACTTTGATGTTGTTATTGTATGAATAGCCTTGGTGGAGCACATGGGAATGTGTAGGTAAGTGTATTTAGCATAGATACACAGTAAAAATCAGAAGATATTCAGAGTTGAAAATGAGTTTATTGAGTCCATATCGAGAATAGAACAGAATGAAACATACACAGAGAAACTAGGAGATACGTCATGTTTGTTCTGCCTATTTTTGGAACCTGCCCAAAGTTTTGGAACCTGTTTGCTGTTGTCCTGGCGGTTTCTGTGCCTGTTAGCAAAATTGAACAATTGTGACAAAAATTAACTCCTAAAAATACTCTTGAAAGCCTGAAATAAATATTATCTGACTTATTCACTGACAACTGTCTTAAGAGATTTTGGAAAAAAGGAATTAAATCTAAAGAATTATAAGTTATCATAGAAATTTGGAAAGGTCATAGCTTCAGAAAGCAAGGCCTGCCTTTGTTTCCTGTGTTTGCTCTGTAACGCTGGGACTGTTTCTGAGGGCCTTAAACTTTGGTCTCCATATTGAAAAATACCTCATTGTAATGCTTTTCATTGCATATTTTGAAGTTGTAATGACGTAGCCCATAATATCCCTTGTATCTTTTAGCTAATAGAGAAAGTAGAAGGATGCAAGCTACATTTCTTTTTAGGTAGTCAACTGTCTTCTCTAGGTTACACCTTTAGCATGAGCTAGAATTAGGTTTTAATCTTGGCTGCTTTATAGTTTGGCAAAAATACTTACTCCCTCTGAAATTTAGTTTCCTTGCATTCAGGGAGTGTGATATTTTCAGGATTGTGAAGACTATAAATGTTCTATATTCAGAGCCTCTTGGCATAAAGCCTAGCACATATATGATACTAAAAGATACTCTTGATTGTTAAAGCCTCCCAGCTCAGGTAATGTATTTTGCATTTGATCAGTTATCCATGGGAAAGTAATACACAATTTTGAGACGGCAAATACTAGAGAAAAATGTTGATGGCACAGCTTATAGGATGCAAGAGGAGAACTGGTAGACCCAGAGGTCATTAAGGGAAACTTTAGAGTGGAAAATGGTAGGGATTGACCCAGTAGTGCAGAGGAGCATTAGAAGAAGCGACAGTGTACACATCTCAGTGAAGTACCACTCTTAGTGGAAAGGAATGCTAGTCGTATGTACATTTTCAATTATTTAATTGAATTGATATTGTTATTATTTAGAATCAGGTGCATGTTAGAGCTGGAATTAATGAGCAACGCAAATACGTCTGTGTGTGTGTGTGTGTGTAATTCGTTAGAGTTGGAGTGTGAACTGAGGGTCCTGGTGCTTGCAGAATGGATGTTTTTATTGCTAAGCACCATCTCCAGTCCTGCAAATGAATTTTTGAAACTTTGAAAGGTCAAGAAACATAACCAGTGTATTATTGTAGAAAGGGAGAGAATAATGAATGAGTTTATATTTCTTGAAATGAACATTTAATGATATTGAAGTTATTGATTTATTGTTCGGTAGTTACTCATGAAAGTAAGTTTTTATGTCTAGATACGTTGGTTAAACAAATACACTTTATATATCTATTTATTTGGCAGTACTGGAGATTGGAAATTAAGACCTCACACTTATTGGGCAGGTACTCTACTGCTTGATCCATGCCTCTAGCCCTTTTTGCCCTGACGTGTGTGTGTGTGTGTGTGTGTGTGTGTGTGTGTGTGTGTGTGTGTGTGTGTGTGTGTGTGTGTGTGTGTGTGTGTGTGTGTGTGTGTGTGTGTGTGCACGCCTGTGTGTGCCTGTGTGTGCACATGACAATATGGGGCTTTGAACTTGAGCCTTAGCTTTATTACTCAAGTCGGGCCATCCACCATTGACCCATACTTCCATTTCTGGATTTTTGGTGGTTAATTGGGGATGAGTCCTACAGACTTTTCTATGAGGACTGGCTTTGAACAGTGATTTTCAGATCTCAGCCTCCTTTAGGTAGGATTATAGGTTGAGCCACCTGAGTGCCCAGCTTGCTCTGGTTAGGTTTTGATAAGACTCTTGCTTAATTTGTTTTTTTTCAAGCCATCTCTCAATGTTGTGTGTCTTAACTATGGAATACTGAAAATTTCTTCTGTCCTCTTGACCCTTCTTTTTCTGCTTATAATCTGTTGATTGTCTATCTGCAATAGGTTTGCAGGTGCTTCTTGTCAGCTCTTGATCCAAAGGCCCAAGCCAACTTCCAAATCTTTTAGATTGGGTCGAGTGGGCATATTTTAAAATGCATTTTACATGATTTTGCTACATACTTAAGTTGGACAGTCAAAAAGTAAGATGCTATGATACACCATTTTTGTGGGTATATAGGTATAGGATTTTGGTTGGAACAAGATAGGATTATTCAGAGTGATAAAGTATAGAAAATGTCTCTTGACATTCTTTGATAGTAGATTATTTTTCCTTACGAAACTGCAGTAGTTGAAAGAAAAAGCCATCAATTTTCTTGCTGAAATCTACAGACTTGTATAGATAGATCTGATGGCTTGAACAATTACAAATTTGACCTATTATGATCTATTCTGCTCTATGTATTTGAAATTGTAGCAAAACTTAATGATACCCAGGTTTAATAATAGTATAAGATGTTAAATAGTGTTCAGTGTAAATTCAGATTAGACTCTCAATAGGTCTTTTCAAAAATGAGTACTAAAATTGTTTTACATTGAAAAGTTGAATGATGATATAAGCTCTCTCTTCAGCCTGTATGTGGTAACTTTTATGGTAAAACTATTTTACTTCTGTTGCATAAATTTACAGTTATATTTGGACAATTCATATTCTGACTTTTTACTTATAGGTTGCATTTATAAGCTCATTTTGGTCAATAATTGTGTTGCAGTTTTTCAACCTTGTGTTAATATTTGGGTGGCCAATTCTGGGATCATTTTGGGGGCCATGGTTTTAGTGTATAGTAGGATATTTTACTTCCATCTCTGTCCTCTATTCACCAGATTCAGATAGTACCTCCTTAGTTCCCCTGTTCTCACATTGTATCCCAAACCATCTTGATTTAACTGACAATCACAACTGTGGCTTTTCTTATTAGATGTGTGGTGACAGTAAATACTTAGAAAATAGGAATTTGGGGCTAAATAGGTTTCAAAGCCTTTCTAGTTTATCAGTCAAATAATAGAAGAAAAAAAAAGGTGAAATTTGTATGTACTTCACACACTGAGTTAGACTATTGGGCCTAGGGTCAAAGATTGCCATGACTTATATTCTTAGTTGTCTTTATGGCAAGCTGTTATCATTTCAAGGAGAATGCAGGAATGAAGTAGAGAATGCTATGTTTATCTTTATTTTGTGCACATTAAAAATTACCAGTCTTCAGAGGAAGTCACGCATGATTCTGATTCTTAACCCAATGAAAAATAGCCTCAATTCTTTGTATAAATTATTATATAAAATGAAAAGTGAAAGTCATTTCGTATTACCTGAATTTGCACACATTTTTCCTGCTGCATCGAAATTGTTGTGAGGAGCAGTTTAAAGATATTAAACCTCATTATAAAATGCTCTACAAGTTAGTATTTAGGGTTATCTGTACATTGATGTGTCAGTAATTAATGTTAAGAGTGACTTACATCTAGTTTTTAAAGATCTAATTATTTTCTGTATATTTTCCTATTTAAAAAGTCTCACAATCCTGCAAGATGAGTTGTATTCTCACAAGGGAGAGCAGACTCAGAGTCATGAAACACATCAGGTTACATTGGTAGGTGTATATGTATGTGTGCATGTATAGAAAGGCATTGCCTAGTTGTTACCTGTCTGTAGACCCAACCTTCCTTTGCTTCTATCCTTTTTATTGTACCTTTCAACTTCTCTACAGAAAGCTTAAAGCTGATGAAGCTTTAGGACTCAATGACAAAAGATTCTATCAAAAGACAGGGGGATTGACTTAAGTGGTTAAGCCGTTAGTTCAATCCCCAGTACTATCCAGAAAATTAGGTAAGAAATGAAGGTTAGTGGTCCAGTAGACAAGGCATTTAGGTAGGTGGTATGTGGTATCCCCATCTTCTAGATGTAAAAATGCAGGGCATGCAAGTTAATTGATAGGATAGGGATCTGTGGGGAGCTAGTATTTTTCTGATGAAGCCTGTTTGGAGATTCATAGCATCACTCTCTGTAAGACCACCACTTTTTCCAATTGATTGCATACTTTCTTTATTTGATATTTGGCATTATAGAGTTTGCATTCAAGGCATTGTGCTTTGCTATAAAGAAGTACTTTTATCATTTGAGTGACACCCCAGTACTCTTTTTGCATAGGGGCCTCCATTTTTGCCATGGGCTTGTTTCAGACCTTGATCCTTTTACTTACAGCTAAAATTGTGGGCATGAATCATGCATGAATCACCACATCTGGTTTAATGGTTGAGATGGAGGTCTCCGTAATTTTTGTCCTAGGATAGCCTCAGACTACAGTCCTCCCAATCTTTGTCTCTCAAGCTTCTGGGATTATACCACACTTGGCCTTAAATTTTTAAAAATAAATTATGTGGTGATATTACTAGTGGAACATAACCCTCTTCCCTAATCAGTTATTCTTTATGTTTGTATTTTATATTTATGGTTTTGCTATTTTTAATGAGTTTTAGTAGAATATAATAAGAACTTGTGTTTGCTGGCCTCCAGCAGTTGGGAAGGGAGACGTTTAAAATAATTTACTCTGATTTCCCAAGTCATTTGGCTTTGGACAGTACAGTCCCAACAGCTGCACTCATACTCTGTTAGAATGTACAGAATTAAGTCATAAATGATAAATGACACAAGTAATAGAAGCAGTTGCATTGAATTCACATGAATATTCACAGGCAGGCCTGACTCAGTCGTGGTTACCCTTGCTCTTTGAAGTGACTTTTATAGATTGACCATTAAGGAGACCTTTCCAAACAAATTCTCCCACACATCTAAGGGAGGGTTGACAAACGAAGATGGAGAGCTTTGTGATATTATCTTGCCACAGATTTACTTTGTCATTCTTTTGACTTGGGGAGGAATAAGAAACAACATTTATGAAGATCACTAAAGTATTTCAGAGAACTGAGCCCAAGTCTGGAAGTATTTTCTCCATCAATGATGAACAAGTACCCTGGAAGTAAAATAGTTGTAAAGGGAAAAATGATGTGCATTAATATTAATTCTGCATACTTTGCATAATTTTATAAGTGTTTTTGTATAAGATCAAATAACTGAGACTCTACCTTTCTGTTCTTGACTAGTCTCTCAGGTAGTATGGTAATTAATTTGGTAAACAGTTGCTATACTCTTAAAAGTTTTGATTTTCTATTTATGTTTGCTCTTTTGTTTTCAAATGATCCTATTATAGCAAATATTTCTCATTGTAATGTTTTTCAGAATAATCCCGAAAATTATTAGGATTGTCCTAGGTTATTAGAAAAGCAGAAAATTAAAAATTGATTTTTTATCATATGTTGACAGCAGTATGAGATTTTTGCAGTTATAGTGTGTATTTTACAATTAAATATACTGGCATTCTTTGAAGACTCAGGGAACAATAAGGGAAGAGTAGAGGTTCTTTTAATTTTTTTATTAATTTTTGTAGAAGAATAATGAGATCTATAATAAATTCTTGTTCTAGAATCAAATGAGACACTTTTTGTACTGTATATGTTTTTTCTTTTACCAAAATATCTTTTATTCTGAGTTCTTGAAATTTAGTCTTTTGATATTTATTTTTTTTGTCATTATATTTTGTGTAATACCATAGATTAGATTAAGACATTATTTTATATGAAAAATTGTCATTTTTTTTCTTTTTTTAATGCTTCAAAACATATATACATGGGTTTGTGTACATAGACCTATATCCCTTAAGTAAAAGGCTCATTTGTTACCTAGTTTCTCATTTAAAACAAATTTAGAATTATTTATTCTTTTTCTTATCAAGGCATTGCTTCAGAGTTTGGAGTTCGAGGTTATCCAACAATTAAGCTGTAAGTTGAGTGTTGTATGTTTATATGTATATTTTTAATAGTTCACTCTGCTTACGTTTTATGTTTATTTCTAGTATTTCCATGGCGAATTGAAAGATCTGGGGTTAGTCATGTTTTCTTTTTAGGTAAAGTGTGTTCAAAGAGGACTTTGTATCTGCCTTTCTTCTGCTTGAGTAGTTTTGCTGCTTATGGCTAATGTGTTGTGCTGGCTGTGTGGGGTGACCATATGAATAGTCTCGTTTGGGAGAGAGGGCTCTGCTTTGTCATTGTTGATCACAATTTCTCACAGATCATGCATGTATATAATTGACATGGAAGCAAAAAGAAACTAATCATAATTGATGGATGCTAATTCTAAGTTTGGGTGTTGAGGTAGTGTTAATAAAGCATCTAGGTTAGAAGAAATAGTGTGGTGATTTTAAAGGACTTAGTTAATAATCATGACTTCTAGATGTTTCCAGGACTTCCATTACCCTTACAGGGGTAATGTGGAGAGCAAGTGAATTGGTTTGAAAGTTATTTTATGATAAAATAAGGAATTTTTTCAATATTTTAGAATCTCACACTTCAAAATTTGAGTATTTTAAGCTTCTTTCCTGTTGTGTGTGTTGAACGTCCTTCCTGCACTTTGAAAAAAACTTTATTATGTTTCTTTTACTTTGTTTTAAGCAAATCATTCTTTTTTTTTCTGTTTAACTGTAGTGTTGTGTTACGCTTCTTCATTTTTCCTTTTTGTACTTTCAGTTAATTAGATAAAGTCACTGGCAGGCTTTTTTGAAGAATTATTTAAATTTGTAGAAGAGTTTTATATTATGGACATTGGTTCATCTATTAAGTAACTATGATATTATATTGTTTAAAATCTGTTAGTTCTTTTTTTCCCCTTTAGATAGAGAAGAGAGTGAGAGTGTTTCAAGTTCTTGTTCGTGAGTGTGTTCATTACTCATTTTTCTGAAGGCTTGAATACAGTGTGCCTATCAAATACAGAGAAAAATGTTTTCATATAATTCTAGCAAAGTGCAAGCTTTTTCCTTCAGTTTTGAGTTGCTGGTGGTCTGAAGTCAATTACTCATTGTGTTTTACAGACTGTGCCACTTAGAAAACTCCTCTATACCTCCCCTTTTGCATACTATTAGTTTATGCTGCAACAGAGGATGATTCTTAAATGTTAAAAGAGTTAAGATAACAAGTACTTATCCTTTTTCCTTTTCCTTTTTCTTTCTTTTCTTTTTTCTTTTTTTTTCTTTTAAGATTAAAAGGAGACTTGGCATATAATTACAGAGGACCACGAACTAAAGATGATATTATTGAATTTGCTCATAGAGTGTCTGGGTAAGTTCTTATTATAAAAATAATTTAGCATACCATACTAATACTTGAAAATGCAATATATTATAATAAAACTGAACCTCACACTCATATTTTAGGGACTTACCTAAATTAAAATGAATTTATTCCATTTGTCTATGTACATGATAGCTTTAAACCATTATATGATAAGTTAAAACAGCAAAGATTCATTGTGTTGGGCTGATAGTCCATCAGAGCATTTGAGGAAATAGAAATAGTAATGATCTGTATACATTAAAGTTTGTAATTATTGTTAATAAAACTTCTGTTATTTTCTTATTGTAATTGTGGGTTTCATTTTCGTGTCCTTTGTGAATAAAAACATTTTGCAGGAACTGTGATATATGAGTTGCTAGTATGTGTTTTATTCCTAAGTGACTTCTACTGTTCGTATTTATGTTATTAATAAGCTTGGTTCCAGCATAAGAAGAGACCCCTGAGGTAAATGGCTGAGACTATTGCAAATGCAGTTTCAGGAGCCAGTCCTGGAGTTGCATCACTTCTAGTTAATTACTAAGTATTAAAATAGAAGAGGGAAAATGATGCAATTAGCTATGTGTGCACTTTGAGAAACTTTGCCTTTAGCCTGTTTTGTGATCTTTTTAATAATGCCTTGCAGTACAAATCTAATATTGTATACCATATTTACAAGATTGTGTCTTTTATTTTTTCCATGATATATTTTCTAATAATCTTCGCCTTCACTCATTTCCCAGTGCCGGCTTTTGTCAAATGCTTATATAATGAAACTATTGTAGAGTCCTGATTTCTCTTTATGAGCTGAGCTTCTTATGCATAAACCATACTATTCTTTCTTCATTTTTCTGAAACTAATATATTTTTAAAGCTTTTGGGACTTTAACTTTCATTGAATACTTAAATACATTTAAATGACATTGTGTTTCCCTGAGTGTTTTTTTGGAAGGGAAATAAGATCTCATGTGAATTGTTTGTTTTTAGCTGAAGACTTTAAATAGATGACAGTTCTGTTTTTTATCTGTCAAAATATTTTCAGTGATGATGCTCTGAAGCTATGTATTTATTCACAACTTAACCTAATTGATTGAATTGTGATACTTCATAGATATATGGGTATAATAGTTGTTTCCTGGGAATTTGTTAGGTTATATTGATTTGCCAAAGCATCTGAAATGCAGTTGACATTTCTAAGACCTTACAATTTAGAATATGATTGACCATCATATAGCTGTGATTATATCATCTATTTTTAGTTCATATTTGTTCATTTTGCTTTCTAACAGGGCTCTAATCCGACCACTTCCAAGTCAGCAAATGTTTGAACATGTGCAGAAGCGACATCCTGTGTTCTTTGTTTACATAGGTGGTGAATCACCACTGAAAGTAAGAAATTACTTTCTTACCTACAGAAAATTCACATGACAGTTTAACTTGGTTTCAGATGTCACTCAAAATTTACTCCACTCTTACTGGAAATATTTTGTTGCCTAAGTAATTTTTGTAACCAGAACACTGGTTGTATACTTGCTGTTTGTGTTGTTAGCTGTGTATGTACATAGTGCCTGCCTCGGTGTTTCTCCTGTTACTGACCCCCAAGGCCATCCAGAGTTTGCATTGCTTTTAACAGTCTTTGTCCAAGATGGTACTGCTGTGGGTGTCACAACTCACCATTGTGGACATGAGACATGCACATCTTCCTTGGCCGCTGTGCACCAGGATTCACCTCACTTTCTGTTTATAACTAAGCCACCTCAGCCTTACTTGGAAACAGACTTTTACACGCAGTTGCAGTGTCTTTGGCCTTAATGATGTATTTGACTTGCTTTATTTTATGTTCGTTAACTCAGTGTATAGTAGGATAGTGTTAACCTGATGATGTTTACTACGTAAAATTTCTTTGACATTTTATGAGTGACAGTTTTAATCTTTAGTCTTGTAAAGTGGTCTTTATTTTCTGCTTGTGTTGTCACAGGAGAAATACATAGATGCTGCTTCAGAACTCATTGTGTATACCTACTTCTTTTCTGCCTCAGAAGAAGTGGTTCCTGAGGTAATATTTAAAATTGAATTCTGATAATAAAATCTCTTCTTTTAGATTTTATTGCTTGATTTTTTTCATATTTATTGTGACATATGGAAAGAGTAAACCTGTTAGCTCTTTCTTTACTGCTCAAACCAAACTACTTATAAAATCGACTATCAACAGATTCTTGACATTTACTGAAGAATTCATTACATTTGTGGTTTTGTCTTTATGTAATAACCTGTGTGACAGATGGTATCTGCAACCCTTGACTTGTTTATAAGTAGTATGTGTTGCAGATGAACTCTTCTGTTGGGTTGGCAGAATTCACTAGTGATGCTCAGAAAAAGTTTTATAAACAGGACAAGTGCAGTGAAAAAAATCAAAAGGCATTGTGATAATAGGGACATACAGGATTGGCATAACTATTCTTTATGAGTCAGCCAAGAAATATCAGTGTGAGAAGAAAACAATATAAACTGGGATTAAACCTGATTTTAAAAAGAGCACGTGAAGGTCTGTAGGCAGGCTGTCAGTAACAGTTTCAGGATAAAAGATAACAGAAAAGGAACTACAGTAGCCATTGTGCTTGTTCAGTGAGACAGGAGGTAGCGGAGACAGTTCCATATCATGTATGTTGTGGCAGTGCAGATGATGGGGTTGTAGTTAAAGAATATGGACTGAATATTACTCTGTGTTACCCAGGATGTTCTGCTCTGTGCAGAAAGAATTGGATAGGTGTAAAGAGACAAGTTAAAGTTCTGCAGTACACAGGGTGTTAGGTCTTAGGAGCTAGTAAGAGAACTGGGGAGACTTGAAAGGCTTGTTGTGTTTAAGTGAGAATTGTCATAACCCCATGATACAGAAGGAAAGGTTGCACTGAGGATGATGTAATTCTTGGGTGGAATATCTGGGTGGATGGTGGCATTTTTTATGACTAGCGGGGAGGGGGGGAATACTGGGGAACAAGTTAGGAGGGGGTGGGGTAATCTATAGAGCTTTCAGTGATTTAATTTGACTCAGTATGGCTTGCTTGATATCCAAAGGCAAACTTCAAATAAATGTTAGTGTAAATGATTATCAGTAGTTACATAGGGTGTGTGTGTGTGTGTGTGAGAGAGAGAGAGAGAGAGAGAGAGTGTGAGAGAGAGAGAGAGAGTGTGTGTGTGTGTGTGTGTGTGTGTGTGTGTGTGTGTGTGTGTGTGTGTGTGTGTGTGTGTGATCCTCAAGATCCTCAAGATTTCAGGGAGGTAAAGATAGAATGTCAGGTCAAGACCATTCCAGACAAAGTTTACAAGACTCTTATCTCAAAAACAAAATACAAAATACATGGTTAGTTGCATGGTTCAGGTAGTAGAGCTCTGACTTAACATGTACAAGGACTTGGGTTCAATCCCTGGTAATACAGAAAGTTGAGTGAACTGCCTACTCCTGTCAAGTTTTCTAGTAGTTCTGGGTGTTGGTACTATCCAAGACCTAATATAAAAATAAAATAGGATGTATTAGTTAAGGCCCTCAGATGCCAAATCTTGGGGGACAGAGTACATATGACATCTACTACATGGGCTTACTTTATTATTAGTTATTCCAGCTAATTTCTTTAAGCATTTTTAAGTCAATTTTCAAAATGTCAATATGTGTCATTTCTCTTTATTAGATCTTAAATACGTTATTGTAAAAAGTTGACTGGAAAAAATAGTAATTTCAAAATAATATGAAGCGTTTTATTGTAGGAGATTCTCAAGAAAATATAAAGTTTGTAATTTTGTGGTCTCTGTATTCAGAATTTTTCTAGCTTTTTTTTTTTTTTTTTGGTCGGCTGTGGGGGCTTGAACTCTGGGCCTGAGTGCTGTCCCTCAGCTCTTCAGCTCAAGGCGAGCGCTCTACCACTTGAGCTACAGCGCCACTTCCGGTTTTCTGGTGGTTTATTGGAGATAGGAGTCTCACGGTCTTTCCTGCCCGGGCTGGCTTTGAACCGAGATCCTCAGATCTCAGCCTCCTGAGTAGCTAGGATTACAGGTGTGAGCCACCAGCACCCGGCTCAGAATTTTTCTAGCTTTAATCTCGGTTTTATGAAAACTTGAGTAAGTACAGTGAACAGACATAAGAATGAATTGAAACTGTTTTTAACATGAGAATACTTAGATGCACAGAGAACAGTGAATAGACAGTTATAAGATGGTGCGATCACAGGAATACAGAGAGAAGGGTAGACCAGGAGTATGTGGCATTAGATGACAACTGCAAGTCTTCAGACTAGTTCAGTGCTCTTCTAGAAAGTGCCACTCAGGTTTCTTTGAAAGGAGGAGATATTGAATGTGAAAAACCCTTCCCAAACATCTTTGTGAATTAGTTCTCAGAAACAGATAATAACCTGTGCTTGATCACTGAGCCTAACAAGTGCTTTACCACTTCTGCGATGAAGTAGTTCTTTTCACAGTCTACATCATTTTTGATTAGTAATGTAACTAAATCATTCCTGTCTTCTCGTACTGAGATATGCCTGCCTTCTGTTCCCCTTATTCATAGTTACTTTCGTTTTTCATGTTCATGTAATAACATCACTGATTCTCTACTGCAGTTTGACTCTTTAGAAGTACTTGTATAGAAACAAATGTTTTCCTAATGACCTTATGAATGACGATTGCAAGCTGGTTTTAAAATCAGTTGACTGTTTACACTGTGCTCTTACTTGTTCTCTAATGCAATTCACAGCTACTGTGTGAGGTAGGCAGCCTCGGTGTCTTTATGTTTGTGGGGGAAGGCAACAGACCCTCCCCTCAGTGAAGTGTTGGGCCCACATCACACATCTGGTGTGATGCCTGTCTTGCTGCTTCACTGCTCCTAAGGGCTTCCTTCCTTACTTCCTAGATGATACTCCAGCTGTTAGCAGCTTTAAGAGTAATCCATGGTCTCCCATGGCAAACAGAACACTGTCCAAAGTATGTATATGGTATTTATAAACATTTAAATCCAACCTTTGGAAGAGCTTTGAATTCTACTGGTTTATTATTGTTATTGGTAGCATTATTTTACTAACTTTCATTGACTGTGTTTATATTTTTGTACTTTTTGAGTCCTAGCTGCCAATTAAAATTTGATAAAGCTTGTTTAAATTTCTAATTTTTACAGTATGTGACGCTAAAAGAGATGCCAGCTGTGCTTGTTTTCAAAGATAAAACATACTTCGTTTATGATGGTGAGTTTCACAGATTTTACTCATAGAAAATGTGCAATGTTGTATGCATGATAGGAATTGTTGCTAAAAGATTTAGTAAATACCAAAAGTACTTACAGTCCCTGTTAATGTGCAGTGTTGTATGTATGATAGGATGTGTTGCTAAAAGATTTAGTAAATGCCAAAGTACTTACAATCCCTGTTAGCTGAATGATTGATGTGAATTTTTTCTTCGATTCTTAAGTGGCACGTTTTCAATTTAGTATACTTTTACTGACTTCTGTTTTCAGTGTATTTTATCAAATGACCTGGCGTTTTGAGAAACTTTTATACTACTTCATTATGCTCAGAAATTACAAGAAGACAACAAACATTACTCACATAAACATGAACAAATAAAACAGTGTTAGTTCCTATTACACACACCCAGAAATTTCTCCTACTTCTCTCACTCCCTTTCAGATATACTGCTTCTTTGAAGCATATACTTTCTTTTGAAGTAATTTTTTTATACTAAGCATCATAAACAGATACAATCAAAGTCCTGCATACTATTACCAAGTTCTAACACATACCTAAATACCATTTTTTTGGATCATTTTAAAGTAAATCCCAGAGGCATCTCATGATCTTGTGTTTTGTTATACCTCTTAAATAGCGCAGAACCTTTCATTTTTGATGACTGCATACTATTTATACACATAAGGTGATCACTTGTTCCTCCCTGCCATCAATTATCTACTCACATGATTTCCAAATGGGATAGAGCAGCCAAAGCATGGGAAACTGGGAAATAGAGAATGACAGCTGCTGGTAACCACACAGCGCTGTCTCACAGGGCACGCAGAGTTACTCATGGCCATCACTGCAACATTGTAAATCACAATTTAATAAATTCAAAGTGCGATTTGTTATTCCAATCACTGTGAGTGACCTGATGTGGCCTGAGTACTGTGTTGAAGACCACAGATGTAGAGCTATGGCATTGACTTCTAGTAAAATGAGAATTCAAGTGGACAGAAAAATGTCCAATAGAACAATTTTGATGCAGTTTAGTAAAAGGAAAGTTTTATTTATTTTGACAGTTATGAAAACTAAACAATTTCTAATCTTTGTTGTATTTAAATGAAGTAGAAAGTGAAAATAATATCTAGCTATAGAATCATTGTGATTTATGGTGTCAAGACAGTAAGTAGGTATACCATCTTACTGACATTGTCATTTTCCTCCAAAGAAATTACATAGCAAATAGCTTATGTCCTATGTATGACGGTGGTAACTGAGAGTGAGGACCAAGGCGGCATGTGCAGCTATTTGGCTATTCATTTATGTGCTCCTGCAATCATTCTTCTACTGCATGTTCCTTGAATGTTTGCATAGACAGCAGTCCAAAAGGAATCTTAAGCATAATTTGCATATGTAAAAAAGAGAAGAAAAATTTGTATCTAAATCTGTCCTTCCTACTTGCTGTTTGATTACAGCATTACTTGCATGATACTCAGTTTGGTTTTGTTTGTTAAAATGACCCTTTAAGGGTCTGGCTTGGAGGGATGGGGGAGAATGATGAAAGAGGTGACATCACTCAAGATGTGTTGTCTTCATAAACTCACTTTTCAGTGGTAACCCCCTTTGAAGATAATAAAAATATAATTTAACTACGTAAAAGTATAATTAAAAATCCTTGAAGACCTATATTCTTACTATTTACAGATAAAACTTCTTTGCAGAAGCAGCTAAGTCTCTGGTATTAAGGTCCAGCTTTCGGATGTTTTTTTGTTTTTTTTCTCTTGTCAGAGAGCCACTCTGAGGCTTTTGGGAAACACATGGTCATGACTGTGTGGATGTAAATGTGTTCTTTGAGCCTGCCTGAGAAAGGACATCTTCTCATCCTCCCATGTTTCAGGTGTGGCTGCAGGACATGAGGATTATGTGGAGATCCTACTGGTGTCACCAGAGCCAAAATTTGCTCCTACACACTAGACAGTATTTAGAGCCTGTTCACTTTGGCATTTATTCCAAGCATTAACTACTGCTAGTCAGTGTGGAAGCATTAGATCAGGAGGATAGTTCATTTTCCAAAGATGTTTTTTTCACCGACAGAAGATTGTAGCCCAGTAATAGGCTAGTTGTTTTTATGTCGGTATCCCTAAATACTTTCAAATTTGCATTATATTATTTTATCGATTTGATACCTTGAAAATGAAAATGTTTTGTTAGCAATGTAAGTGACAGAAAAAGCACATTTTCCAAGAAATCAGTATAATCCAGATGACAGCCTTGGCAGGTGTTTAAAGATGTGTGCTTTACATGGGCTTTTTCATGCAGTTGCAATCATTTTTCAAAATCACTTCAGAATTATTTCTAATTGGGATATAAATTTTTGAACAGTATATTACCTAGCTGTTTAGTAGAGGAATTATTTGATATTGGGGGGAAAAAAAACTTAACGTACTGCTATGATCTTACATGTGTGTTTAAGTTATAATTGTAAGAAAGAGCTGTGAACTAAGAAAAATGTCAAAACAGAGAAGAGCAAAAAGCTGTGATAAAAATTGCTGCAGTGCCATCACTGAGGGAAAACCATCAATCCGGAGCGGCCGTTTTTTGGGTGTACACCTTTGCTTAGCATTCTGTCAGCATCTGTTGCACTTTATTTTCTGTAGTGTTACAGCACTATTCTCTTTAAATTTATAAATAGTCTTTTTCAACATACCAGAATCTGCTCAATTTTGTTTAGGGAATCTTATTTCCTGTATTTTAAATTAATTGTTGCTATTTTTAATGAAGAATTTTTGAAGAATTAATTTGTACACTAATCTTTTCTGTGCATCTGACTGTTTGCCTAGAGTGCATTCCTAAATATAGAATTTTCAGTTTTAAAATTAAGACCCTCTGCCAAGTATAAACATTGTCATGCTAAAAACATGGTCATTATCACATTGTCTTTCACTTTATTTTTTTTTAAGAATATGAAGATGGTGATCTGTCCTCATGGATAAGCAGGGAGAGGTTTCAGAACTACCTCACTATGGATGGCTTCCTCCTGTATGAACTGGGAGATACAGGTAGCAAGCACATGACTGACAGCTTAAATACGGTTCTGTAGAAAATGGATGTGGTGCTCTGTTTCCCAATCAAAGTAGACCTGAATGTTGTTAGTTCTGGCTCTGTAGACTGGTATTCCCAAATAAAACACCATGTGTATTGCTTAAAGATTAGAAAGAGGATTTGCTTATCAGAATTGAAGTTGAAGACACTGGATGATCAGGGAATGGGAGAAATTCTGCCAAGAAGCTAGAGGCAACAGGCTGTTTTTCTTCTTTTTTTTTTTTTTAGTATATATTTTTTATTGTAAAAATACTTTTATTTTTATTGTAAAAATACAGAGAGGTTACAGTGACATTAGGAAGGTAATGAGTGCATTTCCTATCAAGCATTGTTACCCCTCCTTTGTTTTTCCCCTACCATCCCTTCCCTCACCACCTCCTCAAGTCCTTCCACCCCCCACAAAGTTGTAAAGTTTGTTTTGAACATAGTGACTTGTACATCTCATTGTTACAATGGGTCAGCCTGTATTCTTATTTCAGCATTTTAATATTTCCCTTTCCCTCCCCAAATCAGAAAAATGTATAAACAAGATGCAAGGCACCAGAATCAAATACAGTGGAAACGGGTTATACCATGGGGGAAGAACATACAAAAAAAACAAAAACACAGTACATTATAAATACATTAAAAACAGCAAGAAACATAAAAGCTCTTGTGTCCCTATCTTGGGGTTCATTTCACTTAGTATCATCTTATATGGTCATATGTACATAGCTTTTTTTTTGGGGGGGGGTCCTGTCGTGTCAGCCTTCTTGTGGAATGTGCCTGCTCACTGCCCCACCTGTAGCCTCCTGGCCTGCAGTGGCTAACTTCTGCATAATGACTGAGTCATTTGTGGTCACATTGCCACATTCACTGACTAGGCTAAAACATCTTCCCCTCCCTTCCCCGCTCACACCTCACATTGGCCTTCCAAATGGTTAAGAGAGCTGTATCACTTGCACCAAAGCACTTTCTATGTTCTTTCTTAGAATGTTTTCTGAGCATGGATATAATGTCATTTCATTTTCATCTGTCTACACTCAGGCCAAATATTACTTCCTTAGGAAAATCTTCATTGACACCTTGAACTCTATTAATTACTCATATGTTCTTTTATAGCAGTGTGCTTCTTCCCTCACAACTCATCTTAGTCTTCATTGAAGCTGTATGTTATGGGAATATCTCTGCCCCTGCTAGCCTGTGCTTTCCTGGGCAGAGCTCTGTCTGCATGAGCTCATCATGATGTCTTTGTAGCTAGCCCAGTGTCTGCCACTTTCATTATGGAGCACTCGTGTGAGAAACTGTTGCTGTGTTTCTGTGGACCTGGCGGGTCCGTGGGATTGTTGTTATCCACATATAATTAAAATATTAAAAAAAATTACAAATCATGAGGCTTTTGAAAATTGAACACATTATAAAAACAAGTACTGTTGGCTACCAGTGCCTCTGCCTACAGTCCTAGCTACTCAGGTGGCTGGTGTCTCACAATCTCTCCAGTTAATCAACAAAAAGCCAGGAAAGGAACCATGGATCAACTGGCAGAGTGCCAGACAGAGCTGAGTGAGAGCTACAGTTCACACCCTACTGCCCACAGAAAAAAGAAAGCCACAAGAACAAACAAAAAACAGGTATTGAATATTAAATTGAAAAGATTCAGTGTTGGAAGCTAGTGTTTTCCTCAGGAGGTAAAAAATGGCCACGTATATCATGTAGATGTCTAGATCAAACTAACAGGATTAGGTTAGGGAAACTATTTTAGTGACAGATTATAATGATATATTGCTGATTTAATCCTACATTTTTGTACCTGCCCTGAGTCAGAAAAGATTGAGTATCATGCATGTCATCTCGTTTAACTCTCCCAATAACTGCAATAGTTATTAGTGTCCTAAAACAAATGGAGACTTCCTGAGGTAAAGTCACGCAGACAGGTTGTTCTGCCTGGTCCTGAACACGGTGTCTGGCAGCCGCTTTCTAATTCCTTGTCACTGTTCTGCTTACTATGGCAGCTGCCTTTCTGTTAGGTGTGAGGATGTGTGAGATTATGTTCTATTTTGAGGTGAGCAAATAGAGCTCATTTTCATTCTGTTCAGTTGTATTGGCAGTTAATGAATCCTGGTATCAAAGGGAATGGTCTTCAAAGACCCACCTTACAGCCATGTCCAGCAGGTCTTTGTACACCTCGCAGGGTTTTAGCCTTGAACACACTACGTAGTCACGGGGTGGCATTGAAAACAAACACGATTGGAGTCTATAAATTGTTACAGATATTCACATTTTAGAAGGTGTAAGAAATTTATCCTTGTTAATTTACTCCTTCATTTCACAAATACAAATTTTAGCATAATGTCTTGATTTATTTAAGTATTAGCACATAAAATATAATAATTGGAATAAAGTTCTAGAGACATTTTGTGCTGATTCCTTATCAAAAGAAAAATGACCATTGTAAAGTTTGTTTTGTGAGGGTTATATCATTCTGTCTTAAGAAATGAAGTATATGTCACTCTTAATTTCAGGAAAGCTGGTGGCAATTGCAGTTATTGATGAGAAAAATACATCACTTGAACATACCAGGTATGGTTGCCTTGAAATTTATTGAAGCCTTAAATATCATCTAACTCGCCCCTTGCATGGCTGAAGTGGAACTTTGTGTGGGAATTCCCTTTTTCTACAACCACTTAATAATGCAGCAGATGTTACCTTTTAATTATCTCTAATACCCTTTTCAAGTGAGGAGTTGAAATTTTTATGTCTATTTCTCTACAGATTAAAGTCAATTATTCAGGAAGTGGCTAGAGATTACAGAGACCATTTCCATAGGTATGTGTGTACTTCCATTCTAGAAGATTCCTTTATTTTTGCTTGTGTTTTGTAATGTATTAAAGCAAAACAAGCATTGAGCAGCTCCAAAAATCTGAAATTCAGAATATTCTCAGACTTCAAACTCAGCCCTGGTGTGACAGTATGAATGGAGAAGTCCACACCCAAGCACCCAAGCCAATGGGCAGCAGGCTGACGTCAGCCTCATTAACAGTAGCACACTGTTTCCTTTCTGCTTTGTCTTGGGTCCCTTTCTCAATATTTCTCATTCCATAGATACAGATATTCCTCCTAACTTTTTAAAAATCTAAAAGTTCTGTGTCTATATCTTCTAGATAAGAGATCTTCATTTGTATTTCATACTTTGAAAGATAAATCAGATGCTGCTGAAGTGTCTGGTGGTGAAATTCATTGATGTCATATCAATTACTGATTTCTTGCTAGTATTTGAGGCGAGTTTTATGAAAAGAAAACATGCACAGATTTTCATAACTTTGAGATTAAATGAACAGTGATTTAACAAAAATTTAAATGACTGAGTTAAAAATGAAAGGAGAAGCACTTTTTGCTATTTTCCAAACCATTCTATTTGTTGCTGCCATGAAAGATAGGACTGTAAACTAGTATTATTTTCTTACTCCAAACCTGATTAGATGTCTGTGTGTGATGTTCATGGTTCACAGTAAATGGCTTCATGAGTAGTCCTTTTGGATAGTTTTTCTTAAATATATTTTGCTTATTTCCATGCATTTAAAACTTAGAAGTGAATTTAGAGACTATTAATACCACTTATGTGCTTTGTATCTCAAAAGCAAGCAAAATGTACAGTTGCCCTGTTGTAGGGTTACGTACTTACTAGGTTATAAAGTTTATAGTATTTCTGTTTTAAAAGAAATATTGTTCTCTCTCTCTAATCTCTCTCTCTTCTTTGTCTGTTAAGAGATTTTCAGTTTGGCCATATGGATGGAAACGACTATATAAATACCTTGCTGATGGAGTAAGTCAAGTGCTGATAGTTTCTGAGTTCTATAGTTGGACCTTACTGACTGGAACATTTCTCCCAATTCCCAGTAACACCATAAGCTGGGACCAAGCCTTCTACACAGTAACCTGTCAGTGACATTTCATGTTCAAAACTTAGCCAGGAGATTTACTCCCCAGGACACTGTTGCCTTAGATCTCTCTTAACAGATGTTCTATATGTACTTGAAAAGATACACATTTACTGTGTATTTATTCTGCTGTTGTTAAGCAGCATGTCTGTATAGTGTCTGTATAGTGGGAACCCAGAATCAGAATTTGTCGCAGAGAATTTGTAGTAGTATGCACTAAACATTTATACTATCCAAAATACTGTTCTGGATGTCTGACTTATTTCTCATGTAATTTTTGTAGCAAGATAGGTACATTGCTCTTCTCTTTATAAATGAAAAAAAATGTATATGAAAGAAGCTAATTTACTTCCTAACCTCGTGCAGCTTTAGGAGAAACTGCACAGTTTCCACGCAGGCAGCATGATATGGCCCTAGAGGCAGTGCCCTTGTCTGCGTCTCCTGTGTGCAGCTGTGATGGGACCGCTCAAGAATGGGTGCTTCACACATGATCAGATTATTCTTACTTTACTTGGAATTACTCAGCTGACTAACACTGTATTGTATAAGGATGTTTTCCATACAGTCGTCCTTTGTTTAAAATTGATACAAAATTGTAAACAAAGAGGGGGAAGCCATTTAAAACAGCTCCCTTCTTCAGGTAGAGTTATTGAGATAAAAGTAAGTGCCACAATAGTTGCTATTCTCCGTTAATGTGATTTTGATTGGTTTGTTTTATATTTTCAGTGAATTAACAGTCCCAACTGTAGTTGTACTGAATACTTCAAACCAACAATACTTTTTGCTAGATAGACAAATTAAGGATGCCGAAGACATGGTCCAGTTCATTACTAACATCTTGGATGGCACAGTAGAAGTAAGTTTTCAGAATGAGGAAGGGAGGAAGTAGAATGGGAGCTAGGGGTGGCTGACAGGGAATACTTTGTATGTTCTGTTTCTCTCCTAGTGCAGGCAGTCCTGTTCTCCCAGACCCAGAAGGTTCTGTGGTAGCATTCATGGTGTTGCATGCATGGTATGGGATAAATGTTACAGAGCACTTGTCTTGTACTTAATACATTTCTGGGTCAGAAGGACAATCGGATTAAGTGATATTGAAGAAAACCTACAAGGAAGACCACTATTTCTTAAAATATATTGAAAACCAGAGCCCCAGAGAATTCAAAACATAATCCTATGGAATGTTTTTCAGAAATAAGTGAACAGATAATTTTAACTTTGTATTTATTTTCGCTAAGTCTCACCACAGGGTTTTCCAAACTAGATTGCAACCCATGTTGAAAATTCATGTAGGCTGGGCAGTGGTGGCTCACTTCTGTGATCCTAGCTACTCAGAAGGTTGAGATCTAAGGATCGCAGTTCAAAGCCAGGCATGAAATTCTGTGAGATTCTTTATGTCCAGTTAACCACCAGAATACTAGAAGTAGTGCTGTTGTTCAAGTGGTAGAGCACTTGCCTTGAGCTGAAGAGCTCAGGGACTGCCTAGGCCCTGAGTTCAAGCCCCACCACCAATCAAAAAAAAAAGGAGAAAAATTCATCTAATCTCAGGTCACAATAGGTGCAACAGCACATTTGCTACATACATACTAACATAAAATGAGAAAATAACAGTCTTCAGGACTATTTTGAGACTTTGTTTCACTTTATAAAAACTTTATTTGAAAGATTCACTTGCATAGCTACCGTTGGGTTAAAATCGAGTTTGAAAAGCATTCTTAATCCGTGGAAGGATTTTGGTAGTTCTTTGAATGGTATCTTGGTTGAAGTGAAACTCATTTAGATGTGTGAAAACTTTTCTATGTGCAACTTAGTGAAAGCTGACTTAAAATGTGGGAGGACAGAAATTTGTCAGTCCTACAGTTTAGCAATTCAAGCAATGAACCAGACTTGGGAGATGGCTCATTCAGGGATCTGAGTAATGTTATTAGAATTCCTTGTGGAGCTGCATCCCCAGAAGGACTTCTGCATGGTAGCAAAGGTCTCCTTCAGCAGGTCTGTTTTACCAGGCCAGGCCAGGCCAAATTCAAAACGTGTGCACCTGTGCAGGCGTGGACCCAGGTGGGCGTGCTTCAGCAGAGCTGAGTGGGTTGTGAGCAAGAGGAGCCAGTGTGTTGACTCAAGGACAGGAAACATGCTGAACATTTAACACATGATTTGGGGGTTATTGATGTAAGACTTTTAAGTCAACTTTTTGATCTGCAATTGCGTAACAGAAAAAATAAATAAAGTATTAATACATGTTTTCTTATTAAATTAAAGGCCCAAGGAGGTGATAGCATTTTTCAGAGAGTGAAAAGAATAATATTTGATGCCAAATCTACTGTTGTGGTGAGTTCCAGCTTTGTGGTATCATTGGTAATTTAAGAAGTATGGGTTCTTTATGTCTGGCAATGGTAAAACCTACAATGCATAGCATTAGGTCAATATATTTCTTTTTTCTTTTGCAAGATCTGAACTACTCTATATTAAACATTCAGCAGATAGACATTGCTCTTTGAATGATTAATGAGTTACAGAACTTCAGAATTAACTAAGCTGATGATAGAACTTATGCAGTTCAATTTTCTCAACCATACCCTGTAAAGATTTTACTTAATTTCTGTAATTTGATAAAAACAGAGATATAGGAGATTTTTAGCCTGTCTTCCAAGAGCTAGCCACTCTTTTTGAAGAAAATATTTTGTCTTGGGGTATTATTCCTCTTTTGTAATAAAAGAGAAATTTTCAGTGTTAAAGCTTTAACACCTTTGTGAATTCTATGCCTTTCTCATTTGCTAAGTAGTGAGGTTCCTACAGGTGTCTTCAGTGCCTTTTCTCCTCTGCTCTGCTCTGCTTCCTTTTTTTCCCTTGTTTTTCTGATTTTTTATTTAAAAAGCAGACCTTAAGGTATGAGTGGGTCAAGTGCTTTTCATCAATATTTTCAACCATTGGTTCATCTAATATTTATACTCATAAATGTAAAAAATAGCCTTAATGAACTAATTTGCTCGAGTATATTGTCATCTTCCCTCTAGAAGTAAATATATTCCCTCCATTCTCTTCACTCTCTCTGCCTGGTTATCTGTGCTGTTCTAACTCCCCTTCATCCTCCTGTGTGGCACTCCTACCCATCCTCTGATTGCCTGTTGATCAGATCTGTGTGATCTTTCCTCTGCCCATCACAGCAGTTTCTCCTTGGCATTCTCCTTTCCCTTTCTGCTGTGGCAGGTCCTCCTCTTCAGGCCCTGAACTGATGCTGACTCTCCCAGAGTCAGCTCTTTGTCAGCTTCATAGCAGAGACATTCTTTTCATTTGTTTGAGCCCTAATGTTAGTTCTATGAGCTACTACATGGACATTTTCACTTATTACGGGCCAAAGCACTCATGAAAATATAGTTTGCATACAGGGTCCTAGTGAGGTAAGCCAAGCTCAGACAGTACTTGTTTTTTCTTATGTGCAGAAGCTAGCTCTGTCATATGCTGGATATTCCTGGGAATACTACAAGTTGCAACTAGGAAATCTATTCAACAACATAATTTTTATTTTTTTGAGCTGTGATTAGATAGCATATAAAATGATGGTAATTAGGAAATGATTAAGGCTTTACTACCAACTAGATACAAAACAAGTGTTACCAATACCATGAGAAGAGGGGAAAAATTTATGCTCTCTTCTTAGCGAAGATCCCAGCCTTCTTGTGAGCAGATTTCCTGTAGTTCAGCAAATACCTAATGGTGCATAGTAACCATCTTAAAGAGTCCTTTGTAGATAATGTGAAAAGAATACTTCTGGAAAGTAATTATGCTATTTGATCTCTTTTTCTGTTGCTCATACTGGTTATATAAGTGCACATGAACACACACACTTGTATACTTGGATCTAAAATTAGTATTTCTTATAGAATGTGAATCAGGTAATTATTGCTAGTTATTCACTGGAACTAAAAGTAGTTGGATAGCAGCATGAAATCTGTAGTGGTTTTATGTGCATGTACTTTGTGTTTTTTATATCACAATTATACCTTATGAGAACTCAGTTTTAAATATCTCTCCACAGTCCATATTCAAGAGCTCACCACTTATGGGCTGCTTTCTCTTCGGTCTGCCACTGGGTGTCATCAGTATCATGTGCTATGGAATCTACACAGCTGACACTGATGGAGGCTACCTAGAAGAGAGATATGAAGTTTCTAAGAGTGAAATGGAAAGCCAGGCACAGATAGAAGAGAGCAAAGAGCAACAGGAGCCAAGTGGTAGAGAATCACTAGTACCGGCCATGCAAGAGCCTAAGGATGTCTTAGAAAAGAAGAAAGATTGAGACTTTGCAGCTATGGAAATTACAAGAGTCTATTTATTAAATTTAGATATTTAATCATGGTCTTTACAGGAAAGTATTTGTATTTTGCTAATACCAATTGCATGGGTTAAAGTAGTTCTTCTACAAATGGGGAGACATTTGTAGCAAAGAGAAGAATGGCTTATCTAAAAATCCAGATCATACCATCAGAATTTACCTTGTGGATATTATTATACACATCAGTTCTATTTGCATGTTGCTCTATCTGAATATTCTGCAACAAAGTTAAAATTGGGCAGAATATTTAAGTTGGTCTATCAGATAGAAAATACATGTTGGATAAAGAAAATAATACCTCCCCCCTTCTGCTATCCATTCTCATATATTTTGTATAAGATTTATATAGGCAAATTTAAATCTTTAAAGTTTAGACACTAAGGAAAGCCAGTAACTTTTTCCATGTATCAAATTAATAAAATTCTGAGGTTAATGTGGTTTTATATAGCATAGTGATTTTATTTAATTACTTTTAAAGGAGAGGAAATGTTACTTTTTAATTTTATACTCCGTTATGTTGTTAAAAAAATTTTATATGGGTCTGTAGAATAGAGAAGGAAATTTTTGTGACTGACCTGTGCAGAAAGGCAGGGTGTACTGTGGGCAGCGGCCACAGGCCCCACCCTGCAGCACTCCAGCCCAGACACTCACTGGTCAGAAGGAGAGCATGTCTCTTATTTCTACTTTGCTCTAGCCTAAGTAGCTAAGGGTTTTAATATTGTTTCATTTTGTGTGTGTGTGTGTGTGTTTTGGTGTTTCTTCTAAAATTACCTATGATTTAAAAAAAAACTATTGAAAAGTAATATATAAATTTTGTTTAATGTATTTAAGTTTTTATAGTGGCTATGGTCCAAAACATGCATGTGTGTTGTTCTGCATACATGTATACAAGTTACTGTCACACACGCACTGTGGTATTTATTCTGTGGCACGTCTGTCACAGAAAGTGACGTCCTGGGCAGTCTAGGTGGGATGTTGTATCCAGTGAGCAGGAGGCGGCTGGTTTCCTTTGTGTTCTCCGCTCTGGCTGCCCAGGGAATTGTGCCCATCTTTCCTCCTAAGTGGAATCATGCAGGAATTCTGGCCCAACTGATGTCGAAATATTGGTATTCTGTAGTAATAGTTTGGAAAGTTTATCATACATTAAATTTTAACGCCTTCAGTTCATCTATTTTTAGAATTTTTAATTGGGTTAACTTATTTAGGTAGTTATCAGTTCCTTAGAACTTGTTCATTATAAAGGTTTTATTAACATTAAAAGTGTTTAATCATTTTTAAAGTATGGTCCTAACACTGAAGTTTTTATGTACAGCATATTGATCATGTGGGCTGCCTTTTGGCTGTTTCCAATGCCATGTTAATCAGGAGTGAACTGAGACTCTGGTGTCTTAAGTGCTAGCCAGGTAGAGGTCATCGTTGTGTGCATGTGTGTCCATTGTGCTCTTCTAGTATTCAATTATTAAATACCATTCTTGATTTTAATTGCTAAGTGAAATAAATATGCAGTCACAAAGAATTTCAGGTAATACTAGTGGGAAATAGTCTCATGGAAACTGGAGGTGAATACTGTTAATCTAACATGCAGTTTTCTCTCAAAGTCATAAGGCGGCATTTTGTGAGAATGTACGTGTGAGGTTTGTTCGCAGGGGTCATTGCAGGCCTAAGCGGGTACAGATGCCTCCCTCCGCACTCAGGTGATAAGGAAGTCGCCCGGTGACACAGTCACGGAGGATGTAATGGATTATTCTAAGTGTACTGTACATGTAGATCTGCAGCTTTTGCCTCATCACTTTGCATCATCACCTGTAAAGTAGACCTCAGTAGGAAAAATAGCGACTCAGTAAACCCACAAGTATCCTCTGTATTCGCACCTTTATAAAGGAGCCTTTCACACAGCTTTTTACTCTTCTTCTCTTCTTCTGTCTGTACTTAGAAAATGTGCTTATTGGGAAACAAAGGGGTAGGTGGTTTGTAATTTTATTTTTGTATTAAAACGTTGCTTTTCACGTGTTTCTCTTTGGGGATCATTTCGTTTACCTTCTCAGCGCCTCACAAAACAGACCTTAGCATCTGTTCACTAGTGTGCTTTTCCACCACCTTGATTTTAGAACTTTACTCTGAGCACTGCTTTCCTTTCAGGATAAATTATGTCAAGATGAAAGCAGCTCTCAAGATCTGGTTAGAAGGTTACTGGTAGCCTCCTAACTTCGTGATAAATCAGTCACACGATTGTATGCCAATCCTAGGATCCTTCAGGAAATTGGAAGTTCATCTTCTCTTTCAGTCACAAGAGTTCTCTTCCTGGTTTCTGTAGTTTAGAATTGTAGCTCCTTCTAATCTGATGCTCAGCCAGCATGTAAGGATAGCTAGCCCAGAGAAGGTGGGGGCTTTCAAGTACTTTGTGCCCCCCTTGGAGCCTGCTGTCTTGTATGCACCAATGCTTTTTCTACTGCCCCAAACCATGCAATGACTGTTAGACCTGGAGTTTTCATTTCTTCCCCTGACACAGTGCTTCTCAGTATCTAGTTTAGAAATAGCCTTAACATGCCACAAGTTTGGAGGCTGGGGAAGGGTCTGAACAGTAAAAACAATTTGCTCTTTGTTTTTTGTTCAGTGGGTTACATTGCTAATGATGTTCTTTGTGTTTCCATTTGGGTGCTTTTCTGACTTCAGTCATGCAGAAAGTTGCTTAAATATCTTTATTATAGCCCTCGCTTCTTGGGACATGGAAATAGGGCAGGGAAAACGATTGCTCAATATATTATTATTGTGTAGAAATTGCTCAAACCAGTGTGTGATGTTGACTTACAATGAATTGGAGAGATTAGAGCTGCCATTTTATTTTTTACATATATATATATTATTTTTCTGAATGTGAGTGTCAGAGTGAGCAAAAAATAATTTTCTACTTTAGACTAATAATGTATAAAAGGTTTTGGAAGTCTGTAATACAACTAACTTGTTGAATTCATGATACCCTGCCTCATGGCAGTTGTAAACCTTTTTTGTAAAATAAATTAACTAAAAACATAATTGTTACTTTCACTGTGTATATTTCCTTTTGCTCCTTTGAAGGGCTTGCATGTTGAGGTACTCGTGAATTTAAATAACTTTATATCCTGAAATTGAGGCTGCAACCCGAATGTTCTAGTAAGCCTGACACTGGTAGCTCACGCCTGTAATCCTAGGTACCCAGGAGGCTGAGATCTGAGGATTGTGGTTCAAAGTCCCCCCAGGCAGGAAAGTCCGGGAGACCCTTACCTCCAGTTAACAACCAGGAAACCAGAAGTGGCACTGTGGCTCAAATGTTGGCAGTGCTAGCCTTGAAAAGAATAACTTAGGGACACAGCCTAGGTCCCAAGTTCAAGCCCCATGACCTACAACAACAAAATAGTCTTATAAAATTGGTGGAATTCTATTGTTTCAAAATGTTTTGGCATTCAAAATGTTCCCATCCACCAGTGGACAGCTGAGAAACATGCACGACTTAACATCTGTTTAAGAGGTGGTAACCACTAGATTTTGTTCCCTTACCTCCTTCACTGGAGGGAATTAGTTGTATTCATTTGCTTCTACCTCCATGGTGAATACATGCTCATTGACCTGCATACCACCATGCACTGATTACTTCAAGACAGTGGCCCTGATGTGTGAAGCAACTTATTTTGAACAAAATCTAGGAAAGTATCTTTATGACATTTAGTTAGGAACAACAACTTGAAAATACACATGGTATAAACTACTCAGAGAAGAAGTAGCTATTGGATCTCATTAAAACAAATTCTGTTTTAAAAAGACCATTAAGAAAGTTAAATTGGAAAAGAGACTAGGAGAATATATTCACAAAATTCACTGTTAGAGAGCTGCTATGTACAATAGATACTAGATACCTTCAAACCACTCTAGGGAAGGACAATACAATAAAAACAAATGACACAAATAGAAGTCTTAAATATAGCAAGGTCTCAAATTTACCATCATTCAGTCTCAGCTTTAAAGTCATGCGTTAGTTCAAAGGTCATGGCCACTTATTTCTGATTTCTCAACAACTGCCTCTTCCTCAGTTTTCTCATTTCACTAGGTGATGCTGACATTTTACTCGTGCCCATAACTCTATATATGCTTGAAACAGACCATAATTTGTGAACCAAGTTTCTCATAGCTTTGATATAGACTCCAAATCCAATTTTGTACCATATTCAAGATTTACCTGCTGGTTCAGTGTGGAAGATTTACATTTCATTAGCTTGGGCTCTGAAATCTTACAATTATTGAAAATATGAACAAATTTGATGTCAAACAGAAAATTCACATAAATCCCCATTGCTCATATTAAAAATGAAGTACCTTTTTATCTTAACAGCTGCCAGTCTAGAATTGTTAGCCTTTATCCAAATAATTAGTAAATCCTAAGCCAGGGTTTAGAAAAACAAATGTTTTTCAGCACTGCATGAGCATCAGCTTTGATAAGTTATCAGTACACATGTGTATATCCTGGTTGTTAATTGGAGGTAAGGGTCTCATGGACTTTCTGCCTGGGGGGGACTTTGAGCCACAATCCTCAGAAACCTTAGAACCATCTATTTGGTCAGTCCTAGCTGACCTGCTTGAAGCCTGAACACAGAAAAGCAACAACAACAAAAAGAAATCTTTCCTACATTGATTTTTGATGTGTGCCCGCAGATTAAATAATCATGATCCTGTGTGTGTGTGCACACGTGAGTGTAAGTCTGTTCCCCCGAGAGGCTGTGTTTTTGTGATTTCTGGGCATTCCAAGGTCAAATGCAGCACAAGCAGAGATCCATTTCAACAGCTGCACCAGACACCTCGGCCCAGCCCTGTGAGTAAGCCTGCCAGCAACACAGCACCCTGTCTGGAGACTGATTTTCATCCCTGTAAACAAGAAGTAGATGATGTCCAGCTGGGATTATTTACCTCCCTTTACTCTCCCATCCTGCTTGTAGAAGAGAGCACAGGCTCACTGCCTGGGATCAGAAGGACTGCTGGAGACATGGGGGAGGGGCAGATGGATGGTGCGGGAGGGGGGTGGGGGGAGTGCATGGAATCCCTCCCGAGGGGTCACACTCTTTCCCTTCATCTGTACAAATCATTGGTATACAAAATGATACTGAATTATATCTTCACAGTCTCTTTCTTATACAATAGCTAATGCAAAGCTACTTTTTAAAATAATTAGTGCTGGACCTGAGTATGAGCTGGACTTTTGTGAATAAAAATATTTCTTCCTGAGGAAATTGTAATGAGTAACTTTAGATTATAGAATAAAAATGAAATAAAGCAAGAGATGAATAAATTCTAAAAAGTGCTATGGCTTTTGCTACAATCATCTTTCAACATTTTTGGAGTCTGGACCAAGGACAATTTCAGGCATCACCATACACAGATAAAATCAAACCTGTGATATAAAATGGTATGGTACATGCATGCATACAATGTAGCTACATCCTTCCTATACTCTGAAATGTCTCTGGTTTTTTTTTTGTAAATGCTACATATACTATTGTAAAACTATTCACACTACTGTATTTATCTTTATACAGCTATATACTACTGTAAAATTGTTTGGGGAATAAATAATAGAAAAAATTCTGTACATGTAGTATAGGCAAAGGTTATTTTTCCAGTTTTTAATTTTAATAGGCTGAGCATTGAATGTAGGGCTTTATGCCTGCTATACAAGTGTTCTAGTACTGATCTGCAACTCAAGTTCCTCACATTTTTTTTTCTGAGTGATCTGTGTTTGATTGAATGCACAGATCTGGAGTCTATGGGTACAGCGGGCTGACTCTTCTGGTTGGAAAAGGTCAGCAAGTTTTCTGAGAGCTTCCTGCCGCTCATAAGTAGAGAACCAACATGCAAAGCCATAGTGACCAACTATTAAAGCCCCGTAGGGGCATTTCTGCTACAAAACCTTGTACTTCTCCACCCGAGTCAGCACTCATTCTTTATGCAACTTTTTCTTTCTTTTTCTTTCTTTCTCTTTCTTTCTTTCTTTCTTTCTTTCTTTCTTTCTTTCTTTCTTTCTTTCTTTCTTTCTTTCTTTCTTTCTTTCTTTCTTTCTTTCTTTCTTTTTCTCTTTCTTTCTCTCTCTTTCTTTCTTTCTTTTTTTCCTTTCCCTTCCTTCCTTCCTTGCTTCCTTGCTTGCTTGCTTGCTTGCTTGCTTGCTTGCTTCCTTCCTTCCTTCCTTTCTTTCTTTTTGTTGGTCATGGGGCTTGAACTCTGGGCCTGGGCACCGTCCCTGATCTTTAGCTCAAGGCAAGAGCTATACCAATTGAGCCACAGTGCCACTTCCAGTTTTCTGGTAGTTAATTGGAGATAAGAGTCTCACAAACTTTCATGCCCAAGCTGGCTTTGAACCAAGATCCTCAGATCTCATCCTCCTGAGTAGCTAGGATTATAGGCATGAGCCACCAGCACCTTGTGACTTCATGCAACTTTTGTGTAGCTTCTAAAAACTTAAAAATAAATATTCAGGAAAAATGAACACAATGAACAATTTAAAAATATTTTATTGTGGTTATCTTGAATATACACCCAGAAATACTTTTACTATTAAATGAGATAGATAAAATATAGTTTAGCAGCACTGTGTGTGGATATGTAAAAGTACTTTATCTCAAATAACTTAGGGGGAAAATGACTTTCTGTGACATAAAAATCCATACTGTCAAAGACACATAGGAAAAATGTGTACGAAATTGGCTTTCAGAGACCTAAAAAAACCATTTTATTGTGAATAAGACATAGATAATTATATTCATCAGACTACACTAAAAATGTCATCCTTTTCATTCAACTCTGAAAATAATATGTAAATCTATAGTTTGTTATAATTTTTCAGGAAAGTATAATTGTCTCACTTATTACTCAGTATATATCAAAGTTATCATTAGCAAACATATCCTGCTTAATCTATAAATTAACACCTCTTTGATGACCAATGAAGTGTTAAGTTTCTCTCTTCATGTTGGCCTTATTATGACTGCTATTTAATGTGTAGAATTCACTGATGAATTAAATGGGTATATCTATGCCTTTGTTGAAATTTGAATGCCATTTTAGGGCATTTTAGCTACATTGTGTAGCTTCAGACACATACATGCAATTTAAAAAGTCTGACTTTTCCACCTGTCAGTTATGAGTAGGTGATTATTTCCACTATGTGTTTCCATGAAAACAGAAGACAAAAATGCCCGAGAGCCTGAAAATCAGAGGCCTAAGCTCTCAGAAAGGAAAGCTGAATGGTGAGCTGTTAGAGGGGCAGTTGATGAAGGATGGGCCGAAGCCCATCTCAGTTCTCGTTGTCGGAGCTTGGTGATATGGATGTCCTTTCAAAGGCCTCTCATGGCTCAGGAGACGGCACCAAAAGCAAAGGCTGAGGGGAAAGGAAGCATGTTTAGGTCCAGCCACTGCTCCATCCAATGACATAAACCAGAGATGAAGGGTTTGTATGAACTACAGACATCAGAGACTCTATGTCTGCCTCCATATCTCACTCCATTCCTCTTGTGTCTCTTGTTCTGAGGAGAATTCTGGAAGTTTTCTGCTACCCAAGGTAACTTGTTACAGAGCCATAACTACCCACTTGCTGTCTCTGACACACTTTCAAAGTTCCTTAATCCTAAGCCATGCTTAACCACCCAGGAAGGACAGAATCTGAAGCATTCTTTTATTTAATCCAGTACTATAATTTTTTGTACTATTTTGTATAGCCAATAACACATTATCTTTGCCTTGTATTTGGGAGATTGTTTTCTTTTGCTTCTGGTTCATGTATATCATTTTTTAATTCTCTAATTTTTATATCACTTTTACTACTGGAGGTGTGCACCTACCATGCAGTTTCTTTTAATTTCATTTACTTAATTTTTCATTAAAGGTGATGTACAGAGGGGTTACAGTTACATAAGGCAGGTCATGAGTACATTTCCTTTTGAATAATGTCACCCCTCCCTCATTTTCTTTAATTCTCTAATATAAATATTGTAAAGTTAAATTCAAACAATGCAATTTATGACCTATGACAAGAGGCTGAGGAAGGGTAGATAGCCAAAAATTAATAATAGTCATCATAAACATGATATACATCTACATACCTATTCATTGTGATTGTGACTGGCACAACCACTTCCTTTCACCTCCAATTCGACATTTAGCCTCTCCCCCTCCCCTTCCCCCCTGCAATATCCCCATTCTTTGCCTAATGGAGAGATGTCCATGTTTCCAGAAAGGTTCTGCTTGAAATGGGTTGTGTAGTTTTCCACTGATGTTAATTGTAGGGTATGGAGTGCTCAGCAGCACCCTCGGGAACTTCCTGTGCCCCAGATACACCCTCACCCCCTTCTATCCCAGCATCCATTTCTTTTTGATTGTCAGTATCAAACACCATAGCCAATATAGTATTTCTCTTCTGCGCTTGTTGATTCTGTTGAATGGGGAGGGAAAGCACAGTGACCCGCAGCCTCTGGTGCTTGCATTTCTCTCTTCATAATAGCTCCCTAGATCAGCAGAGTGAGGAAGAAAGAACTTTGTGTAGGGATGGATTAGGGACCATCATGAAAGAAGGCTTCCCTCCTATGACTGTTTTTCAGGATCATGAACCCTTGCTATTGAAGAAATTGTTGTTGGGAGTATAAACTGGTTCAATCACTTTGGAAAGCAGTATAAAAGTTCCTCAAAAGACTCAACATAGAGCTCCACTATGACCCAGCAATCCCACTTTGGGGCATTTACTCAAATGATCACAAACAAGGCTATATACTAAAGCTACCAGCACAACCATGTTTATCGCAGCATTATTTACCATAGCTAAGATATGGAACCAACCCAGATGCCCCTCAGTAGATGAATGGATCAAGAAAATGTGGTATATATACACAATGGAATTTTATACCTCCATCAGAAAGAATGACGTTGCCCCATTTGTTAGGAAATGGAAAGGCTTGGAAAAAATTATATTAAGTGAAGTAAGCCAGGCCTAAAGAAACATAGGTCCCATGGTTTCCCTTATTTGCAATAACTAGTATATGTCTGGGACAAGAAGAAAAACAGCATTTTATACAGTGTCCTCAAGCCTGGAGTTCTGGTAACAGAGGAGTTGCCATCCGAGCTTAGAGGATTTCAGGTGGTCTCTTCAAGTCAGCAGCATGGGGATGAAGTTCATCACGATGCTGGTGGTGAATTGCATGGGGGGGGAGGGAAGGGGGAGGGCTCCAATCCAATCTCATTTGACATGACATGAATTCCATGGTCAGGAACAGTGTGTGATAACACCATCCACGAACAGAATGATAGTTTTGAGAGTCAGGAAAGGTGATCCTGTATTCAAAGCTTCCATTCCAGCCTCTTGTTTTGATTTTTTTCCCCTTCTTTTTTAGTGTTTTTAGAAATGGTTCAGTTATCTGGCTTCAGACAATTAGCAGATTGCCCCAGTGAATGGTGTTAAACCGTGATCTCCATATTTGCTCATTTTATTCTGAACGTATCCACACTGTGTGTGAAGCAGAGAGGATCGGTTGTTATTTACTTTACAAAGTTTCCCTAGGATGAATTCTTACTCTGCAGCAATGTAATCAAAGTCCTAGTCTACCCTGTAGGTGCATCCGTATACAGCCAGAGAGCTGTAGTACTTATACACTTGAGTCTAGCTTCCTTCTAGAAGGGGGATGGCCTCTACTTCTTCAGAAGATCCAGAGTTCCTTATTCTCATCCCTTGCTGGCAAACACATCTGTCCAGAGAACAATAACCCAGCCTTCTTTTCTGAGTAGCATCCAGAGGAGTCCTAGTTCAGGCCCAGTACATTTTGAAATAAAGGTCTGCAGAAGATAGAGAACTCTCAAGTCCTATGTAACCAGAAAAATGACTCTAAGGTTCAATATTCATTCAGAGGCCAAATTTCAATCCAGTTTGCTCAGAAATCCATGCAGGACAGCAAAGCACCAAAGAATTTTCTCTAAAAGTTCCACAAGGGGTCAGCAAGTTTTTTTTTTTTTCTATAAAGGACAGAACAATATGTAACACGTGTGGAGACCACTATGATTTCCTCCTTACTCTTTACTTGTTCATTTGTTTAACTCTTTACACAGATAAAACCCTGTCTTAGACCAAGGGCTGTTTGAAAAAAAAATTCTACTGGCTGGATTCTGCCTCCGTCTCCCTGAATCAGACATGAAAAGCACTCACCAGCTCATAGCTCTATTCCAGACACGAGGGGGCCTGTCAGTTTGCCCCAGTAAAGACACTACATCTGGAATCGCAGCTGCAAACGAGTCACCTCTTTATTAAATGCCCAATACTCTTGTTTTAATCTCCTGCGTCCATCTGTTCTCCAGGCAGGCAAAATAAGTGAGTGGGAGAGAATCCTCACCCTTGGGATTTCAGATTGCTGTTGGTGGCAACAATCTCCCCTTTTATTTAGAAATGTGGTATTGATTTGGCTCTCTGTTGTCTTAGGTATAGGCAGATCCCATGATTTCCATCTTGCTCCTTGTCATAGCTTGCAATGCCTGGTCAGATAGAATGAGAACGCTGCATGTGGCTGTACGTATATATCCATGTTATATATTCTGGCACTAGGCCAGTCCCCTTTAAGGAGGACATGAGCTGGGTCTTCAAAGACCTCACAGATTCTTTCTCTGGTGACTCCAGTCATTGTCAGCAGCTGTTCCTGTTGGTTGACACTTGTATCTTAGCTATCCTAGGGAGTATGATGTAGTGTCTTCTTTCCTTGGTGAAAAAAATATATGGAATATCTTTTCACATGTCTACTTTTTATATTCTTTTTATAAATATTCAGATCCTTTGTTCACTTAAAAATTTGAGTTATGTGTCTTTTAATTATTGGGTTTTCACTGTAACTCACATATTCTGATACAAGTTCCTTGTTATAGTCAATATATTTGTTCATAGGTTACAGGCCTCAGGAATCGGATCCATTTATGATCAGACAGAGAATAGTGATCACACAGGAGTTTTGTGGCCAATAATCTTCAAGTCCATTCCACTCCCTAAGGGAAGAGAAAGAACTCTATCTCAGTATATTTAACTATGTTCCTTTTTAACTCTTTACCTTCCTATTATTGAAGCAATAGGCGTTTGGAGGAACTTCTTCAAAACAATTCTAAACTGAAGCTTTCTGACCATCACCACATTTGGTTCAAAGTGCTGACATTGTCTCTTGGCAGAGTGGATGGCGGAGTTGACCATCACATTCTGGCTTTATTGCCAACTAGCTGTGTGAGCCTTTATGAATTTCTTAACCTTTCTGCTGCTGCCATTTTCTTCATCAGTAAATTGGATACAATCATATTATCTGAAAGACATAGGCATTGTGGGAACAAGTGAAATAATATCAGTTATGCATTATTTCACACATTTTCTATTCTATGCAATATAGTTTGGGAAGCCGCTGTCAGTGAAAATATCAACTCAAGAATTGTATGCATATAATTCTTCCGTTCTTCATTATTCATGAGAATGATCCTTGTTCAGTTATTTCCGACGTTGTTTGGTGACTTTGGGGAATAATTAACTGCTCTAGCTCTTTGTTTTCTTGTCTGTAAAATGAAAGCCCATGGTTGCATTGATTAGATGACACAAAGAATTGTTTAGTATTTAGTGGGCACATAGAAAAATATTACTATGTATAAGCAGTAAGTATCAACATTGTTGTTAAATTTTCTACAACTATTGCTTGGTAGTCTTAATCACTTTCAACCACACATGTGATATATTTTGAAATTTTCCTGGAGATTTCAATGAAAAAAAATTAAATGGCAATTTTACATAATGTACTTTCATATTGCTTGTCTTGGATATTTAATGTGAACCTTTAATGTGCTTTAGAGTTTTATGTAATAGTTCACCTTGTCTTCCTGTCTTTTAATCAGTATACCTCATCTGACTTGATTTGTTTTATAACTAACATGTCTAAAAATAGAATCTGCAAACTTGCAATAGAACTGTTTTCATTTTTGTGTGTCAACTTTCCATGTTTATTTTGCTTGTGTTTTGTCAGGGAAGAACTAGAGACTAAGGATGTACTACTTGATTTTTTTCCTAAATGATAGAGACCTGCCATGTAATAATGCTTCATGTAATCTTCAATTTGATGGATTTTATTCCTAAACCCAGTATTGCGATAGTTCTATCGTAAGCAAATTTTGTGGATGACGTTTCTCTGTGCCTCTTGGGAAGTAGATGTCAGATTTTATGCATTTATGTTTGGAAAGAGATTGAATTTAAATAATGTTCATATTTCATTGCTTAATCCAGCTATTATCTTTGTAGAGATGAGTGAAAGAGAGCAAAAGGACACATTGACCCAAGGATCAAATTATTCTAAAATCCACGTTGCTTGCATTATAATTGTGTTTAATTTGTACAAGCAACTTAATCATCTCTCACTTGTGCAAACGTGGAGACATAAAAGGAAGTACACACCTACCTGATTTTCCTTCAGACCAAACACGTTAGACTCAGATGAAACACGGTACTGCAGGCCCACTGCTAAGGTTTCAAGATTGGGGGAAATAAAACACAATGCAAAGTAAATTTAATTTCTGCCTTAGTTCGCTTTTATTTCAGTGACTCTTCAGAGAAAGCCTCAGAGTTTGTTTGTTTTTTTGGCCTGGTTGGCCTGGACTTCAATACTCCTATTTATACCTCTCCTGTGGATGGGATAACTGCACAGCCCTCCACCCTCAGATCTTCATTGCTGTTGAGATGGAGTCCCAGTAACCTTTTCCCTGGGCTAACATCCATAAAACATTCCCAGTCTCTACCTTCTGAGTAGTTAGGTGTCCATGTATCAGCCATCCTGATGGGCTAGAGATTTGATTTTCCACATCATCAACAAATAATATTTTAGTGAATGTCCCATACAGGACCTGAACACATTAAGTAAGAACATAAATTCATTATTTTTCACTGGACTCTAAAGGTACATAAAATGGACTCCATCAGACTTAAATGAAGAGACATACCTAGACTGCAACATTATGATGAAGAGTTAATTGGCCACCTTGCAGGTCCTCCGATGGCTGTAGTCAGATTCACCCCGGCATGGATGTTCTGATGAGTGCACTTCTAAGTGGTAAGGTCACAGAGGCAGCGCAAATGCCACTCAGTCCCCCATGGCATGTAGGACTAGCTGATTCCTCTTCTATTTGTTTCTTTCATCAAGCCCAAGGAGACATTTTGTATGCTTTCTTCCAAGTATTTATTTTTCTGTCTCTTAGCTTTATAGTTGATAAATGTTATCATTTAACTGAGACCAAAGCTATTAGATCTGATACCTTGAAGAGTACCCTGTGAAGTTTCACAATGTATGAATACATATTTCATTACATTTAAAATACCTTGTATAATGTTGAAATATGGTTGCACATATCTGTCTCTTTTATGGGGAAATAATCAAACTTCTTTCCTCTAACTTTTTGAAATACACAGCACATCATTACCTATATCTATTAAGCTGTGTAATCACACACCACAACTCCTCACTTTACCTAACTGTAACTTAGACCCCACTGCCTCAACCTGTTCTCTTTCCTTCCTCCCTGTCTCCCTTCGCCCTCTCCGTGAGTGACTTTGAAATGGTATATTATTCATCCACGTGAATGAATATGTGCTTCTTCGCCCTGGATTGTAGTGCACATGACAAAGAGGTGCCCTTGGCTCTCTACCTATGAAGAACTTGGACTTTGCTGGTAGTGGGAGTCACTTGTCCTCCTTGAAGGAGGGCACGGTCATCAAATCTCCTTCAGGCCTTCTTATCGTGAACATCCACTCTTCTGAGCGATATTCATTAGCTTCACATGCATCTAAAGATTATGCTTTTGAGAATAATCGTCTTTGTTTTGGCTCTTTTTAAAGGAGACCCTGTGGTAGGAATTTGGAGACCATGGTGAGTGGAGAGTTCTGGGAATCCCAGTGGTGGAGCTGGGGCAGGGGGCAGGGGGGTGGGGGGGTGAGAGGGAAGGCAGAAGCAGGCAGGAGGTGGGGGTGTCACATGGAGGCACTGAGCATCATGGGTGGTGGGGGCTGGCTCTGCAGGGGATTCTGGGAAATGCTGTGATGCCCACGTCTGGAAAGTTCCCCAGAGGCCTGCCCAGCCAGGAGCAGCGGGACTGGACAACTGAAGTTCCTGCGCATGTCCAGCCCCACAGGGCTTCCTGTGGCCGTGGGAGGAGGACAAAGCCCTTCCGGCCTCTGGAATTGGCAGGAGCTCAGCGCCCTGGGGCGTTGGGAGAAGTTCTTCTAAAGGGTCTTGAGGGAAGGAGGCACATGTATTTCTCCTCAGAGAACAACACGGTGCCACAGGGAAGCAAAGGATGAAACTCAAGAACGCTGAGTCCAGGTTCCACTGAGTTCCCTGCTGAGCTCTGTCTCTGATGAAGGAGGCAGTGTTAACCAGGCCTAGATGTGGAGTTAATGTGAGTTAAACCCAGTGAGGGAACACACTTTCCACACGTCCTGCTAATGCCAGTTCCCCCGTTAGTCCTTCAACACCGTTAGCAGCTTTGTGGCTGCTGCGAGCCCATGGTGAGTTTCTGGCTGAGGGGACAGGAGGGAAGCACTGGGGCCCTGTCCTAGCCAGGTTCAGACTCTCACACACTGCCGTGTGTCCACTTCACTCCAGAAGAGACTTCCTTTGGGAGAACTGAGACATGGAAGACAGAATATTTTGTCCTGGGCTCAGGAAATACTGCAGGACAGTGGGCCACATGGCTTACTGTACAGGAGGAAGATGTCTAAACAAATGAGAATTAAACCACTGTTGTTTGTAGCAGTATGCATGGGGGAAATAATTGTCACAGTAGCTTGCAGTGACTTAAAAACTGTTTGTTATTTTCAGTTTTATTACTAGAAGCAATGTTCTTGTGCCAAACCCCAAAGTTTTATCATACTGGTTTGCTTTACTGAATTATTGCATAATGCGTTACAAAAATGGTTTATTGCCTATCTGCTTTGAGTATATTTAAAATTTGTGAACAGATTTCTAAATAAACAATGACAGATTGCAATATGCCAAATCAAATACAAAAGAATACATAAAATTAAGTGGCGTGCTCAAGTAATAGGTCTCAACTGTTCATTATAATTTGCTTCTCAGTTCCAGAGCTACAGAATATATTCCTAGAAAAATACTTTGCTTTATTCTGAAAGCCACCTTCTCTGTATCTCTAAGTCAGTGATGGAAATTTCACCTCCCTTGCCAGTGATTGATTTACAAATTGAATCTGAACATGTTTCTCATCAAATGTTCCTGAAGGCATTTACCCTACCCTCAGAATGAATGCCACACAGAAATGTATTACGTTATTTGTGGCTAACTGTTGTGAGCCAGGTATGTGAGGAGTGGAACCATGGCATCCATCTTGTAACCATGAGACACAAAGCCCAGGGCCATTTAGGAAGAATACATAGTAGAGGACCAACAAGAGTACTGATGATGGATTTAAGCAAAAGCTGTTGTCTCATCAAGCCTGAAAATGTTCCTCTCAGGATTTCTTGTAATACAATGGAGCTCATTTTTCCCAGTTTAAAGCAGCTTTTACTAGTTGCTGCATGGGATATAAATCCTTCAGTAACATCAACAGGTTTGTAGAGAGCATCCAAGAGCAAACAAAATCCACTCGGCTTTTCTTAACACTTTCCAAGTTGCTTCTCTGGAAGCTCAGTCTGCAAAGTACTGTATTTAAACATTCAGAGGAGGGAAATCTCCCTGAGCATGGCACGTGTAAGTCAACGCACTTTAAAACGGTTATTCTGTACAGGGAGGAGGATGAAGGGTAGAGGAGTTTTCTTGCAAGATGAAGTAAAACGTCCAGTACATATTTATTGAATGTCTAACATTATTATTTTTTGTGATAGATCTGCTTTAAATTAGATCAGCTCCTGTTTTGGGCTCAGTGGAAGGCAGAGTCTGAAGTGTGTGTGTGTGCATGTGTGTGTGTGTGTGTGTGTGTGTGTGTGTGTGTGTGTTGATCTCATTGCTGCTCTTATTTCTATTCAATAGTTATAATTATTTTGTACATAAAGATAGATAAACCTAAGCTATTTCCCAAAAAGTGATCTCCTATTGAATACGCAGAGAGTTGTAAGTTTTGATCGTTTAAGTTGCCCCTGGATTGAATGTAGACCCTTAGGGAAGCCAGGCCAGCAGCGTCTGCGCCCCCTGGACGGCTGCAGAGGGACGGCGGGGTTGGTCCGCTGGGTTCCTGGCTTCCTGCGCGCCGGGCGCACACGATGCATCGGGACCCGCAGCCCAGCCATCAGCGCATGAGCGCTGGGGACTGACGTCCTTGTCCAGCTTAGGACGGGTGCGGGCGTGCACAACTCCAGCACTGCGTTCCAAAGCCTGCGACAGGAACAGGGGCAGGGTCCCGGGGGCCTGCTCACAGCGGGGCGGACCCCGCCTCCTGTCCCCGGCCCACGGGAGCGGGGCTGTGGAGCCCAGGGCTCTGACAGCGCGAGGCCTTGTTGCCGTCGGTGGACTCAGCCACTGTCTTAGAGACCGCTGGCCACCTGGACTTCATCTGTGCGTCTCTGCAGGCCCTGAGAGAAGTGTGCACACATGTCCTCGCTTCCGTGGATCCGCCCTGCGCACTGGGCCGGATATTTTACTGTCGCCATAGTGTTGCCCTGTACAGAGTGTCGTGGAGTTGCAGCCATAAAGCACATGCCCTTTGCCAATTGGCTTCTTCGTCATTTGCATTGCAATTCTCCTCAGGTCATTTATACCTGGGTTGATCTTTTATAGATATGCTGAATAGCATTTCATTGATGTATCTCAGTTTACCGATATGCCCACTGAGGGTCATTTTGTGTGTCTCCAAGGTTAGGAATAAAGCTGTTATAAACGTGGTCTAGCCTAGACAGGAAGCAGCAAGGTATAACATGGTATTGAATGACTAAGCCGTATTTCTAGACTCTGAGTGTGCGAGGAAAGCCGGAGGCTTAGGAACAATCTGCATGTGGTAATTTTTGGTGATTAATCTTCCTCTTATTGTGGGATAATTATAAACTTAAACCTAAGTGTAGTTATCATACAGTTTACAAATATATTGGCTCATGTTATGTGAAACAAGCATTCTGTGGTATTATAAGAATGGTAGAGAGGAAGGCAGGGCACAAACACAAGCTTTCTTTCTCCTCTCGTCTTCACACTCCTCGATGTGGTGGATTTTTTTTTTTTTTGGATTTCAATACTTCAGGTAGGCTGATAAAAGCAAATGTTTCTTATGTTAAATATGAAAAGGGAAATAAACTCAAGATAAGAACAGAATTAAGACAGATGATGGCTGTCTGTGTCATCAATAGTAAGCGAGTTAGCATACCAGCTGAGGAGCTCGTGATAGAGATGGATGGAGAATAATATTAGGTTGTGCGAACAGCGATCAATATTGTAGTTGGTTTGCATTTTCAGTGGGGAATTGGCTGCCCTTATTGTTTCAGGAGACATTTTTGATCTGTAAATGATGTAAATTTATCATGAGGTATACTGATATCAGGATGGATTCATAAGCAAATGATGCTAAAAATGGCTAAAGACATCGTAACTTTTAATGGATGCGATATTGAACTCACATACTTCTGAGGCCCTGTGATGTCTGAACATACACTCTGTATGTTTAGGTTTCTATCTTTTCTTTAGTTGAAGTTGAAATATGATTATCTCAAGAGAGCTGAAGTCCATGATGTGATATAAAGGAAGAAATAACGTGGCAGAGAACCAGAAAAACCATCGGGTCAGTGATTTGCTGACAAATCTGATTCAGCAAAATTTGGCTTTAGAACTCCAGCACCCTGGAGACACAGCACCAGTTCCACATGAAGAATAATAAATCTAAATTATAGGAAAGTAATAGTGGTTTAATTCATGGGATGCTGCTTGTTCCAAGGTTTTTCTCTGGTTGAATGAGTAAAACTCTGAATAAAATTCTCTAACTAACTGTGCAAGGACAGCCCACCTTGTTCCAGGTCCTCCTCCCCCGTGACACATTGCAGAGTGCAGAACGAACAGGAAATACAGCTCATCATCGGAAATACCACGCCCAACACAGGGGCAGTTACTACAAATCGCTTAGCAATCCCAGCTGCGCTAAGAATGCTAAGTAACAGGTTCAACGTGGCATAAAGATGACGAATAATCTGGGAAATGCTCAGGATATTTTTTCATTCTTTAAGATAAGGTCACCTGGCTTTCAAGAGTAGAATTCATAGGAACCAGCATGATGAAGAGCAGGTGCATGTGGTGTGTGTGCACACGCACGTATGTGTGTATGTTCATATATGTTTGTGTGTCCAGGTAGCCAGAAGAGGCAGAGTGACCTACTATTTTAATCACATTACATGATACCATATGGCGTGAGTAGTTTCTATTAGCTTCAATTTGACTAGAGTCTATCTATCATCTGTTTTATGATAAATACTGTGTAAAGAAAGTAGAATGAAAAATATGTAGGCAATAGGCACCTCTCTCAGTTTTGAGGGAGAAGACATACAAAAATTGGAAAACTATATATAGCAACACACAGTGTGTGTCTTAGTCCCTTTTGTGCTGCTATGATAAAAAAAATACAGGAGGCAAAGTTCCTATCATACAGTTCTGGAGGCTGAGAAGTTTAGAGTCTAGAGGTTAGCCTCGACTTTCTTCTTATTATTTTGAGCTTTGGGCGAAAGGCAAAGGGGGGTGGTGAGAGAGAGTGTAAGAAAGGGAGTAGGAGAGTGAGAGCGAGAGCGAGGGCGAGCGAGCGAGCGAGCGAGAGAGAGAGAGAGAGAGAGAGAGAGAGAGAGAGAGAGAGAGAGAGAGAGAGAGAGAAGGCCCCTTCTGAGGAAGCCAGTTGCTTGACAATGGGAATCAATCCATCAATACGCCGTGTCACAGGCGGCCTTACCTCCAGTGGGCCCCAACTGTGCACACTGTGGCACTGGTGTTGTGCCCCCAGTGCATGCTTTGGGAGCACCACAGTGAAGCCAGAGCAGATTGGAAGGCTTTTTTTTTTTAAGCTATGGAAGCTCAGAAACCAGGAAAATGACCCATGCCTGCCTTTGGTCCATGAGCTGCTGTGAATAATGCCTTTGGTTCCCTATTTCTGTCCACGTGCCTCTTTAAATATATCATCTCTAGTCGAGAAGGCTGACATTGTGCCTGAGTGGTAATATAGTGCCTTGTCAGAAATCCTGGGACAATTGTTGAGAAATATCCGTTTGCAAACCATGTACCTCCCCTCAGATAATCAAGAATTAAAAACAATGTTTCATCTTCGGATAGCGTATTAGCAAAGATATAAGCATTTTAAAACCCAGTACTCTTTATGTGCTAGTTTGTATATATTTTAGAGGACTTTTTTTGGTCATATTTTGCAATTCTGTTTTTCAGTTAAATGTTGATTTGATTGGCACATTTACATGTTGGGTAGCTTATTACATTTCTAGCCATTAAAATAACATAAAGCTCCTCTGACTTCTAAACAGGGAAAGAGAATGACTCAAGATAATTCCTTAATATTTAACTAATAATCTGCTAATTGCTAATAAATGATTTTTACGGCATGTCATATTTGTCTTCACGTATCTCTGAGCCCGACCCTATAATTACAAAGATCATTGTCAGCTTGTCGTCTGGTGAATACATGTCATTTATTCTTTGTAAATTTTAATAAGAATGCTCACAATTTGATTATTCTGGCTGAGTTTTGAATCGTGCTGAAATCATCCTAATAATCTTCTTTCCTTACTGTACATAATTATTTCAGTCTTATCACTTGCCACTCATTTGATCCCACTTGAAAATTTAGGATTAACACTCAGCATCTGATTAATTAAAAACCAGAGCTGCAGCTTATGTGATTTTTTTTCAAGAGGAAAGAAACTCTGTGGTAGGCTAAGTAGAAAAAAAAAACCAACCAGTTCTCCTGTTGTTTATACTTATGGTTAAAAATGGAACTCTGGCAGCAAGTCATACCACAAATCTGTAAGTAATACCCTGTTGGGGATGGCTGTAGGAGCAGCAGATTGACGACAAAGCACTGTAATCAATAGTGGGGGAGTGAGTAATGTTACATGAATTATTTAGTTTTCTAGTTCTTCCTCAAGGAACAACAACAAAAATAAATAAATAAATAAATAGTCCAGTGGATCAGCAAACCACTGTTCTCATTGCCTCCCGTCACTCAGCCCTAACCGCGCTGGGCGGGTGGTTATTTAGAGATTCTATGGGGAGGAGCCAGCGAGCACGCCAGGCTCTTGGTGGAAAGAGCAGGTTTCGTCCTTGGCTCCCCACAGGTCTGATCCACGGTCCCTGAGCCAGGTGAGCCGGCTCTCTGCAGTAAAATGGCAGCCTGGGAACGAAGAGGGGGCGGCCTGGGGCGCAATGAGGCGCACGGGGTGCTGGCTGGTGGAAGAGGGGCTCCACCCGCGCAGAGTTCCCGGGGAAGGAACACCAGCCCGGCCCGCGCAGAGAATGAAGACACTGCACCTGGGAAGGACAGAAGGATGGAAGGATGGACAGGACACAAGAACCTCCGGAGCGAAACTCCCGCCTGGCCGGGCACTGCGCACTGAAGAAGACAAAGTGGAAAAGGATCTGGCCATCCTTGCCCCCGCTTCCCCCCCAGAATAAGATGGTTGTGATGAAAGGGAAAAAAAGTAGAGGGAATGTATAGGTGTTGAATGTTTCTGCTTAGCTGATGCTTTCCTCTCACCAAATCAGGCCCTCTAATCCCTCCCATAAAGGAACTCCAAGGAGACACGGTTCTCCAACGTGAAGGAAAGAAGGAAAGAAGGCTCGGACATGAGGCTCAAGAGTCCAGTGTGTCTTAGCATCGTGAGAGCTCACGGGTTGCAGAGATCCTCTCCTTCCTCTACCTGTTATGTGAAATGTAAAACAAGGGCAGATGCAAGGACACAGACTGCCCCAGACCCGCCTGGGGCTTGTCCCCGGGTCCGGGGCTGTGGTTGTGAATGCGGTGGGGAAGAACACCACACATACCTTGGAAGGCTCCGCAGTTCCCTTGCTGAATTCTCACCACCCACTGAGGAGGGCAGGTGCACCTGGTTCTGCTCAGTTGGACTGGCACGTCTGGAGAATTGAGACACACTGGCTAAGAGGAAAGGCAAAAGCACTGGCCTGCAAAGGAGGGCTTACTGCAGCGGGGTGAGATCAGCGCTCCGGAAACATTGGTACTGAGAAAGTCTCTTTGGTGTCCAGCCTACCCATGAGCATGAGGAGTTTCACTGTCACCAGAGTGTTCAGTCTGTGGCACATTGGTGTTTAAACAGCAGGTGAGGTTCCTAGTCCATAAATGGTGCAGTATCTGAGTCTATATGGCTAGATAATCAGGTTGATTTTTATTTCTGCCTCTTGTTGTGTGTGTAACGCAGAAGGAAGTGTAATGTTACAAACTGACATCGCATTATTAACTAACGTTACTGAGCTTAGAGATACTACAATATTCCCATTTATTGTTGCTTTTAAAAAATCTCTTATAATTCACTCTTCGTAAAAGGCTAATGTAAGTGAATACTTTGGGTATAGAGGTTAATTTCTCTATCTCAGCCTCATCCTGTAAATATACAATCAGCTCCATATCCATCTGCCCCTCACTCACCTTCATTTCCTCCCCATTCCAATATTTCCTTCGTCCCAGTTTAAAAGGATTAAATAAAAAAGGGACAAATAACAATAATTGTAATAATAATAATAATAAACCAAATAGTTTAAAAAGAGCTATACAAGTACTGAGATAATTGCCTTAATACATTAAATATTTACTCAATCGTCATGAGGTTAATGCTTTTAATATAAATATGTAATATTGGATAATTTAAAAAGAATTAAATATCCATGAAAAAGTTAACCAACTTTTTCACCCTCTTCACGCACAGTTTTTGTCTTAGATTATCATGCATTTCATTATGGCATTTCGTTATGAATATGTACAACGTGGAGCAGCCCATCTTCCTGCCTCTCACTCTTCCTTCTCCACGATTCCTACGACCTTTCGACAGATTTCCTGGTTTACTTTCACAATGCGGCTCCTCGTAGCTTTGGCTGACAGTGCAGCCCAGCCGGGGCTCTGTTCAGAACAACCACACATTGTTCCGGACTGTTGCAAACAGTCTACCATCTCGAGCTCCACGGGCTCCTCTCAGGCTGCTATGGACGCTTATATAGACCCACTCTATTTAGGGGCAGAGAAAAATAATCAAAGTGCATAACCGAAGTGAGCTGACCGCTGGTGTGTAGGACTGCTGGCGGTCTCCATATACTCCAGTGACCAGTGCAGAAAGGAGTTAGTGGAATTAATTTTCCAGCATTTTTTTTTTTTTTTTTTTACTTTGAAGCACTGGGATTTACGCACGAATCACCTGAATGTAAGGTATGAATACAGAATAAGGTTTGGGGATGTTGTAGGAGAATATTCTAAAATGCGATTTCTGCTGAGGCATGTAAGATAGGCACACGCACTATTTTGCATGTATGAGCCGGAGAAGTGGCAACAGCCGTGATCATCCGCAGTGATGCTGCCAAACCCACGCGGCGCCTTTCCAAGGTGGGGGAGTGGAGCTGCGCACCTGACCGTCTCCTGCGCGCCTGCGCACCGGACGGGTAGGGTCCCACGGGAACATCTGGGGCTAGCCATCCAGGTTCTCTCGCTGAATCATTTCAGGAGGGTCACTAGGCTGGGTACTAGTTAAAATAATACTGACGACTGAAAGAGAACTTGGTTCATTTGTATCACCTTAAGGAGAGCACAAGTGGTTATACTGTAGAGGAATTCTCACCCAGTGGCCACTCACAGCGCAGCATCCTTCTACCTGCCGCTCCCCTGCCCACCACACCTTCCAGAATGTAGGCATCAAACTAGCAGAGGTAGAATCAGGCAGAAGGGCTTTCTTGGCGAATGCACTTTCTAGAGCCACATACATATAGATACCCATTTATATGCACACATACATATGTGTACAGATAGAGAGCGAGCCAGCGAGTGAGTCATTTACCTGCACTCCTGAATTTGTTTGCTAAGAACTAAAGAGGAACCAGATATTTTTCCGTGATCATATTTGTGCCCTGCTGCTTGGATAAATGAGCTCTACCGGTGTTGGTGGAATCCTCGTGTGTATACCACACTTGCAAATGCAAGTCTGTGCGCATTTGCATCTGACCTGCATTTGCTTCCGACCTCAGGGGTTTGAAGATGGATTCAGACACAGCGCTCAGTGTGTGCCAGAGCGAGCCCGCCCTTTTCCCACGGAGGAGTGCTGTCCTGCACGTTTGCCTGGCTTTGTCGCCTCCAGTCTAGCTTGGCAGACCCTGGGGGGCGGCTGGTGTGAGTGGGGAGCGGGGTGGGTGAATGGGGAGCGCCCGGATGGCACACCGGAGCCCCCTTCCTGTCCCCTTCCTCCCCAGGGCCGGGGCCGGGGCTCCGCACAGTCCCACGACCTCCTCCACAAAGGCTGTTTTATACAACACATAAATTGTCCTTTGAGACACTTTACACTTGAGATCTTTCAGCTTGGCTTTAATGCCTGCTTTTCACTTTCCTCTTTGATCTTAGGCGCAGGCCCACAGAGGAGCCCGCCTAGCGGCTGGGGTCCAGGGCAGACTGGGGCTCTCCCTTCCTCTCTTCCCCACTACTTTCTGGCATTTTCCTTCTGTGTGGCTGGAACGAGGTTGGAATTCAGACCTGGTTGTCCTCGCTCCTGTTACCCAGCATTCCCATCAGGTCTTCTGGGCTGGGAGTCTCCTCCCTGGCTTCTAAGGAGCCAGCCGGCAAACGTGCAGCTGGAAATTTCCCATCAGGATAGGACAAGTTCAAGAAAACGGTCCACACATTTCCCTTTATTTGGAAAAGGTATTTGAGTCAGGTTGTTCCTCGAATGCAATGATTAGATAGATACCATAGGTTCCCGGTAGGCACTCCTAGAATAATTAAATGCATATAAAGACTGAAAAGGAGCTTGATTAATTATAAAGGAAACTGATTTATCTTGTAGTTTCCGGGTAGCTTCATTTTTGTCCTAAGTTTCATTATTTTATGAAAAGGGGAAAGAGAGGCATAACAGAGAGAAAGAGAAAGAAACAAGCAAAATAATCTCTGTCAATTACTTACAAAGGAGCAGATTTGGCAATAATCTTTCAGAGCCTAGCATTTGATATTAAAATATGTTAAGGGAATTCAGAGAGCTATCTCATATTGATAGGATATGAAATCCAGTAATAAAACGTGCGTCTCCGGAATGCTCATGCATATTACAAGACTGAAATATCTGAAATAGAAATTGGTGAAAGAAAATGGAAACAAAATAAAGTCAGAAACTAAAACTTCTGAGGCAGTCTACAGAGTAAATGCCGATGCCTGGGGCTCAAGTCTTGCAATCGTGGTAACAAACGCCCCAGAGGTGGGCCATATTGTTTTTAAACAAGGATGAGCAATCACAGAAGCAGACTACCCTGCTTTAAGCCACGGACTCTTCTGTCATTAAGTATTCCAGAGGGCTAAGTGCACAATCACTGCCCTCTGACTGTGGTGAAATCCATTTATCTATCACCAATAGAAAAAAAAAGGTAATAAAATAAAGCTTATGCTCTACCTTGAAAATACATTTCTGAAAAATTGTGGAGCTTAGTAACTGACACTGACAAGATATTCTACAGCTGTAAATATTTTTTAAAGGAGAAACAGTGAGATATTCAATTCAAGTAAAAAGACAGAATATAAATATAAATCTAGACAATATAGGGAGAAAAGCCATAGGGAGAAAAGCAGAAATGAATGAAGCAGATAGAACATAGAAGATAGATAGAACATTGTAAAAATGTTAATTGACAACAAACCAAATTAAATCGAGTTCTAGTTTGCTACAATATGTATTGGTAAAAAGCAATAGGAGTGAGAGGAGAGAGAGAATAAGTGTAAAGACTAGGAAGACAAGGTTAAAATGGGATTGGTAAGATTAGACTGTTATTTCAATACTACTTAGAATTCTAGAACCTGAGTTGGATTGGATAGTTTATAAGAAAATATAAGGTATCAACATAGAAGAAAAAGATGTGAAGTTTAATGAGCCCCAGTCATCATTTCTAAATTCTCCAAATTTGCTGCTGCTATGTTATTACAGAAGTAACTTGACTTAAAGGAAAAGTTATAATAAGCTTTCAAGTAAATTTAATCCCAATATTATTTAGTCTTATAGACAATAGAGAATAGTGAGACTTTGTTCTCCCTCTGATAGCTACCATATTCTTAGCAGTCAAACTCAATAAAAACAGTTCAAAATTCAACCCATACTATCCTCTAAGAAAGAAAGAAATTCACTTATGTGTTTATACAATTACATAGTAAAATATTAACTATTAACTAAAATAGTAACTATTAGCTAAAATATTAACTATTTACTTCTTAATTTCTGAACTTCATGACTCCTTTTAACCTCCTTAAATTAAAAACTTTAGCACAATTTGTACAACGCTTGCTCAGTGAGTCTTGTCACTTTTTATTTATATTTTATGCAATATTGCATATTGAACTTGGGCCCTTGTGCATTCTAGGTAACTAGTCTACTATTTAGGCTATATCCCCAGTCCTTTTTTCTCTTAAGATAGCCTTCAGTCTTTGGCATGCTGGGCTTCAAGCAAGATCCTTCTGTCTCTGTCTCTCAAGTCACTCAATTCTCATATTCTCTCTCTCTCTCTCCCTCCCTCCCTCCCTCCCCCCTCCCTCCCTCCCCCCCCCTTTCCGTCATGGGGCTTGAACTCTGGGCCTGATTGCTGTCCCTCAGCTCTTCAGCTCAAGGCAAGCTCTCTACCACTTAAGCCACAGCGCAGCTTCTGGTTTTGTGAGTGGTTAATTGGAGATAAGACTCTTATGGACTTTTCCTGCCCGGGCTGGCTTTGAACCCTGATCCTCAGATTTTAGCCTCCTGAGAATCCAGGATTACAGGCACGAGCCACTGCGCCCGGCACCTCAAGTCACTCTATTCCTATCTGCTTGCTTTTGTATCATTTTGTTTCATTTATCAATAATAAATCAGATAATTTATGTGTTAGACATATAACTTTTATAGTCTAAATCTATTTATTTGATTTCAGATGACACATAAGAGTGTACTTGTCTTCCTGAAAAGATGCATGATCATGAGACGATCATAAAGACTTTCATGTTTGCTTTCCCCTCACTTCCAATACTCTGTCTGGCGACTTGTACTTAATGCTCGGGGTTATTTTGGGGATGTCTTACTTTCTGTCAAGCTCGTGGCTACAAGACAGTTTTCCTCTTTGAGGCTTCCTATCCTAGCCAGAACCACAGGCATGTACCACCATCACAACTTTTTCTGTTGAGATGGAATCTCATGAGCTTTTCTGCTTGAGCTGGTCTAGAACCAGAATCCTCCCAAGCTCAGCCTCCAGAATGACAGATGTGAGGACGCCTGTCCAAAAACTACATGCATTGTTGGCCACCAAAATTAAATGGTGAGAATTTATATCTACTACAAAGCTGTGCAGTTTTGTTTTCAAGATTAACATACTTTATTTGAACAATTTCTCCCCCCCCTCCCCACTGCCCCTACCTGGTTCTGGGGCTTAAGCTTTGGGCCTGGTTACTATCCCTGAGCTTCTTTTGCTTAAGGATAGAGCTCTACCATTTGAGCCACAGTGCCACTTCCAGGGTTTTCTGAGTAATGTATTGGAGATAAGAGGCTCATAGACTTTCCTGCCCAGGCTAGCTGCTCATGATGATCAGATCTCAGCCTTCTGAGTAGCTAGAATTACAGGTGTAAGCCACTGGCACCTGGCTTGAGCAGTTTTATCTTCATAGGACACTCATTCAAAATAGGGAGTGTTAACATGCTAAAATCATGTAGTGTAACAGTTATGATTCAGGAGCAAATGGTGATGCATTGTGACTTAGACTAGCGCATAGCACGCACCCATCCTGGCCCCCTCCAGGCCCACCGCTGGTCCTGCCTCTTGTCACAGAGCACTGCTGTTTTCATTTGCAGTTTTCTAATGATATATTATGCTGACGATGTTCTTAAAATGCTTGTTTATCATCTACATACTTCCTGTGGTGAAGTATCTGTTTAGATTTTTAGGTGTGTTTGCATTTTTTCAGATATATTTTTTTATTGTAAAAACACTATACCGAGGGGTTACAGTTACATAAGTAATGTAATGAGTGCACTTCTTATCAAGTATTGTTACCTCCTCCTTTGTTTTTCCCCTACTATCCCTTCCCTCCCCACCTCCCCAAATCCTCCCTCCCCCCATTCCAAATTGAAAAGTTTGCTTTCAACATAGTGTCTTGTATATCTCATTGTTAAAAATGGGTCAACCTGTATCCTTATTTAAGCATTTTGTTATATTCCTTTCCTTCCACAAATTATAAAAATGTGTATACAAGATTCAGGGCACCAACATCACATACAGTGAAAACAGGGGTTATACTGTGGGGGAAGAGCATACAAAAGAAAAAAAAAGAATAACATAGTCCATTATAAGTACGTTAAAAACAATAGCAAGAAAGGAAAAAAAACCACTTGTGTCCTTGTCTTGGGGTTCATTTCACTTATCTTATATGGTCATATGTACATAGCTTTTGACCTTTTTTGCTTGTCTAAGACATGTACTAATTATTTCAAATAAGGGAAACCATGAGACCTATGTTTCTTTGGGCCTGGCTTACTTTACTTAATAAAACTTTTTCTGTCTTTCCATTTCCTAACAAATGGGATGATATCATTTTTTTCGATGGAGGCATAGAATTCCATTATACACATACACACACACACACACACACACACACACACACACACACACACACACACACACCACATTTTCTGATCCATTCATTTACTGAGGGACATCTGGGTTGGTTCCATATCTTAGCTATGGTGAATAATGCTGCGATAAACATGGTTGTGCTGGTAGCTTTAGTATACCCTTGCTTGTGATCGTTTGGGCAAATGCCCAGAAGTGGGATTGCTGGGTCATAGGGAGCTCTATGTGGAGACTTTTGAGGAACCTTCATACTGCTTTCCAAAGTGGTTGAACAGGAAGTGGCGCTGTAGCTCAAGTGGTAGAGCTCTCGCCTTGAGCTGAAGAGCTGAGGGACAAGCGCCCAGGCCCAGAGTTCAAGCCCCACAACCACCAAAAAAAAAAAAATATGCAGATTTGCCAAAGTGGTTGAACAAGTTTACACTCCCACCAACAATGCAGTAGGGTTCCCTTTTGGCCATATCCCCTCCAGCATCTGTTGTTACTAGATTTCTTGATTATAGCCATTCTAACTGGGGTGAGGTGGAATATCAATGTTGTCTTGATTTGCATTTCTTTTATGGCTAGAGAAGATGAGCATTTCTTCATGTGTCTAATGGCCATTCTGATTTCCTCTTCAGAGAAGTCTCTCTTTAAGTGTGTTTGCATTTTATGTGGGGTTTTGATATTTGCCCTTCTTTGTATATTATCCTACTTTTCCATTACCTGATATTTATTCTGCAGACATTTGTTTTCAGTGTGGCATGTGAGTTTTCATTCCCTCAACACTATGGTCTATTGTGAAATGCAGTAATTTACGGGAGAGTGAGGTTCAGCCACTGGGTCACGTGACTGGGAAGCAACTTGATGAGGCAGCTGCTGAGGCCTGGACCTATGGCTCAGCCTGTCTGTCTGTCTGTCTGTTTTTCTCTTGGTTGGAATTTTTCTTGTCAGCAACATGAGCTAATTAGAAATGGCTTCCAGCCCAAATTTGGCTTATGCTTTTTACCTGCCCCTTTTCCTTTCTGGATCAATTCTTAGTGAACTATTCTGTGCCTTAACTCCAAGAATGGTGGAAAAATGGAAAACAAACAAACAAAAATGTAGGCAAAAGACTCATACAATTTTCTTACAATTCTGCCATTAAGCAGAAACTATCGTGTCATGGTGCAACGTCAAAAACTCGCGTTAAGTTAAAGGAGAATACTTACCGAAGTGTGTCAATGAAATTGCACCTGTATCTTGTCAAAGAAACCGAAGATTAAGCCATGGAACTCTTAAGTACTAAAAACATGCAAGACAGAGCCAGCAACATAAGCTAGTCCCTTCCAGCCGAATGCATTTGATTTGCAAAGTGTATAAAATGTTTTCACACTCTGAAATCATTTTCAGATATTATATTCAACAATCTCCCGAAATGGTTAGCAGTTCCTTTAAATGAGATAATCACCAGCTCTTGAGCTCTAAGGCATGAAAAATATGTATATACAAGGCCTGTATTCAAAGGGGAGAATACAAATACATCTGCCTGTGCCCACACGTCATCAAACAACTGCCTTTTCCTAATGCTTGTTCTTTCACTGGGGAAAGTCATCGAACTCTCATCTGTTCCATTATATAGTTCACAAGATTCACTCCAGTCGCAACTTACGGCTTCTAAAATGAATAATTCATTTAAAGGCGTATACAGAAGGGAATATAAATCTGGACTACTTAATTCGAGTTACTGATAATACATTGAAATATAAATCTGTGCCAGTTAATTTGAGTTACTGATAGTACACTGTTGAAGAGTGTCATGACATAGATTTCTCGCAATGCTGGTACTCATAACCATCATATTTGCTTTCTAATAGACTGGTGACCAAGGAAAACGCTTCTCTAGATATGTCATGACCTATGAACATTTGATCTCACCACTCAGTGGCTTCTCTTCTTGCTTTCTGCACTCAGTAATCAGTACTCAGATGTAATCAGTGCGGGTTATACCTGTGATCAGATGCACTTGGCATGGTAGCAAGGTTTTTGTCTTGGCTGTGGCTGCTGTACCCATTCATTCATTCCCATCCATTCAGCATGGCTTAGCTTTGGGCTAACGTCGGCTCAGTATTGGACTGTGAGAGCTGCTGTGAGAGCAGAGCGAGCAGTTTAAAGAACAAGAAGTTACTGTCTTGCAGTTAGGGAGACTGAACATCAGAAGCAGAGAGCTGTCAGCTAGTTTCTTCCAGGGCTGTGGTGTATGGATCACATCCACTCTCTTTGCAGCCTGATGACGGCCATCTTCTCATGCATCTTCTGCTCGCCCTGGGATTCACAGACCATCAGCCTCTGTGTCCAGTTCCTTCTGTTCTACGGACTATGGACTTCACTTGCACTTGACGAGACTCTGCCTAAGTGACATCTAGATATCTCTAGAACAGTCTGTCTCCTAACTCTGCCAGATTCTGAGATAAGGAAGGGTTAGAACATCAATGTATGCATCGTCACTGGGCGCACTTCAGGGAAAACTACCTGAACACGGGCATTTTTCAAACACTTTAGAGAAAATGATGTGACCGGGGCAATGACTTTTTCATGGTTCTACTCTGCACTCAATTTTCAGAGCCAGTTTTGAACATTCTAAAATGTGAAACAATGCAATGTCAGAAGCTGCACCATGCTGAGGAGCAGGCCTGCTTTGCTTTCTGTAGTTTCCTGCGGTAATCCATATTACTGACGTAGCAGCCTTTCCTCCCCAGATCTCAGCTTTTGTTTGTTTGTTTGTTTGTTTTTGTAATGAAGGTGAAATGCTTCTATCTCGTTATTCTGATATGTAATCATTTAGTTTTGCAAAAGCAAATTTAGACTTTGTGCCAGCTCCTTCCCCAAAAGTTTGAACTGCTGTGAGTTGTCTCACGCGTGGACTTCCTTAGGGACCTTGGGAGACTTTGGGGCGTTCCCCTTTCTGTCTTCTCCGTTCCTCCCGCAGAGTAAAGGTCTTCCAGTTTGCTCACAGCTTCTTAGTCAAAATCAAAATCAGGGCTTTGGAAAGATGTGATGAATTTCTTCACACAGAAGAGTAGCACCAGGGTTCACTAATGCCATTTCTCCAGGAGCGTTTCAATTTTAATTTGAAGTCACTTCAGTCAAGGGTTGAAGCATTTGGTTCCACCTGTGGAATTAGAAACTTGAAGAGCTCTGTGGGGCGTCCCTCCCCAAACTGAAGAATCCTTAGGTGATTCTGTGAAGGTGAAACCAATGCCTACAGCCATGGCTCTTATCATCAGGCTGTGCACCCTGTGAACGTTCATCATTATAGCCAAACATCCCATTAGATCCATGATGAAAGTGCATTTATTGAAGTATCTAGTTAAAATCCTTCCCATGGAATTGAGAAAGTATTTTATCAGATACATCCTTGTGATATTTTATTTGATTTTTATCTTTTATTATGTTTTGTTCTCTTTTTTGATATTGGCAAGAGTTCTTTTTCCTTTGTTGCACTTTTAAATTTTAGGGTTTTGAGCCAGGCGCCGGTGGTTCATGCCTGTAATCCTAGCTACTCAGGGGGCTGAGATCTGAGGACTGCTGTTCAAAGCCAGCCTGGCCAGGAAAAGTCCGTGATCCTCTTATCTCTAATAAACCACTCAGAAGACCAGAAGTGGCGCTGTGGGTCCAGTGGTAGAGCGTTAGCCTTGAGCTGAAGAGCTGAGGGACAGCACCCAGGCCCAGAGTTCAAGCCCCACAACCAAAAAAAAAAATAGGGTTTTTTTCTTTTTATTTTGTTTTATTATTATCTTTAAGTAGGTGTACGAAGGAGTTGTCATTTAACAAAGCAGTTTACGAATACAATATACCTTGATTAGTGTCGTCTTTTTTCAATATTCTCATCCCTTTCCTCCACACCCCTTCACTCACTCCTTTTAATTTTGTAGGATATGCATTGCATTCTTGATTCAATTTCCCCCTCTTTTCCTCTTCATTTGTCCACTCTTTCCCCTTGGTCCCACTCCACCCCTTTTGACTACCTGCTTCCTGGTGTTTTATTTTGCTGAACTTTAATTTTTCCTTTCTAAAGAGTCTCACTATTTGATATTTCCTTTGAATCAACCGTATTTCAGTTAATACATGTGTATATACTTGCATGGTATGCAGCATATTGTTCACTTATAAGTGGATAAGCTTTGTTCTCTAACTTTTAACTGGACCACATCTTCAGAGAGTCCTCTTTTTGCTGTTTTCACAGGATAACACTGCAATGTACATACTCCAGATGGACCACATCTGCTTTTGTTGCCTGTCTGTTTCTTAGTTTGCTAATTTGCGCTGCCTGGCCTTAAGGCAGACACACATAAGGAAGTGCTCTTGCTCAAGGCTGGGTGACTTGGTGAAGGCTGCAGAGTTTCCCCACACCCCCATTTCACACATCAGCTGTAGAAGGAAAATGTGATTGCCAGTAGCTGTAATGTACAAAAGCCATTTTTATTAGAAAACAATAAAAAAAAAACCCAGTAACAACATTCTGTCTTCGTCAAACTGCTTTTTTGTGTTTTTTTTTTTAAATTGTGAAAATACTGAGGGGTTACAATTGCATGGGCAAGATAATGAGTGCATTTTTTATCAAGCATTGTTGCCTCCTCCTTTGTTTAGTGACCAGAGAAGGAAATTCAGAGACTATTTGTTTAAATGGTGTTAGCCTAAAGGTGCTAGAAATTTGTGGAATAAATAATCATGAGAGAGCATGCAGCTGCGGGGTAAGAACTATCTCTCTGTCCAAAGTGGCTGTGAGAGTGTATGCATTTAACAAAATATCTCCCCGGCACTTCGCAGCTTCTGTATTTTCTCTATTCTACTTATTACAAGAACCATTGATCAAACGCTTATAACTGCCCATGTGTTCCCTTCTGCTCTGCTTGGTCAGGCTTCTCCTCTTCAATATAAGCAAGCCCCCAAAGGAAGAAGATGGCTCCCACCCAGTTTCTCTTGAGAATCAGCTGACGGGAGTGACATATCCTGTCCACTCTCCCCCTCCTGCCATGCCTGGCTTTCCCTTAAAATTTTCTGAAAATATCTCCTCCATGTCCTTATGAATGAAGAGGCTTTTGAAACGATTTGAATATGAAACACCTGGTTTCTGAGTTTCTGTCCAGTGCACTAGTTCTTCTGCATAGAGCCTCTCCTCTTCTAAGCCTGGATTGTGATGATGATGATGATGATGATGATGATGATGATGATGATGATGATGATGATGATGGAGAGAAAGGCAGTGACAGTTCACAATCTTAGGGTAAATACGAAGAAACCAAGGTGTTAAATTCTCCCTTTGAACTGACCTCTAACCATCTCTTCTCTGACAATATTTATTTTAGAAAATATGTAATTAAATTTTTTCTCTTTCCAGCTCAATCTTTTACAAAGATAAACAAGCCTCTTTATAATATTTTACTCTTTAGGACTCCTGATTATCCTACTCAAGTATTTGGGACAGAGCCTCTCTCTCCCAATTTCTCCAGAGAGAAGTAGAAGCTTCAGGAGCACTTCGCTCTGACACTGCTCTGGTTACAAAGACGCAGGAAATGTATGTGTCCTTGGTGCAAAGCAATTAGCAAACACAAACGGTCACTCCATTTCCGAGCGCATTTAGCTTGAACTGTGAGTGAGAAATGGTGCTGTCAACTCCTCTAATTTGAGACTAGCTGTGGCCAGCCCTGAGGCGTGTCGTGTGAGTTCTGGCTGCTTTGCTATGCACATAGTAAGATTTATTTTAGTCTCCGTAGTCTGTTAGTGAGATGCCTGGGATAGCACACCGCCTTCTGACCCCGTGCCTGTTCAGTAATGAAATGGTTTTCCTTCTCTGATACTTTTGTGGGGAGGTTTTCTGGGCTGGGAAAAGTTCTTTTTTTTTCCTTGTTGTTGTTTGCTCATTTGTTTTCTTAAAAAAAAAACTATTATTGCCCAACACTGGGACTCATTGGTATGTGTACTATCATCTGTGTAAGATCATCTTCCTCAGAGTTTGTTGAGCTTGGTACTATGTGGTCTTAGGTTCTTCACAGGTAGATCATCTATGAGATTTTTTTTCCAGTGCTGCTGTTTTCAATTGTGTCCTGTGGTTAAGGGGTATAAAAGATAAGAGACATGAATCTGTCTGGTCATCTCTGGCTCAACTCTATCTGTCCTTATTTCACTGCATAACTAACTGACACATGTCCAAGCTTTTCTGGAATATTCCCAGGTGTCTGGAATACATGTCTATTAAAAACATGGCTCTGAGGATCCTTTCTTAGGACCCATCACCCCCTCTTTTGCCAATGTGCTCTTGTAGCTGCCTTTTAACCTCCTGGTTGGAGCTGGAGATTGCCCTCCAAGAGAAGTGTTTCCCGGGCACCCTTCTCTAGTACATTCCACACAGGCCACCTCCCAGACCTACGGGGAAGTCTTGTGAGAATTTAAACATTGTTTCCTGACTTACAAATGACATCTTATTTTTCCCTACTACTGTTAACTTACGAAAGTCTACATTACCTTTTTAGTTGACAATCCAGGCTTGGATTTCCTAGCTTCACTACCATAATCGTTATAATCACACAGCACCCTGACTTTCTGGCTGTGTGGGGCCTAGCCCTGATTTTTCTCTTCTCTATTGATATCCTCATCCTGTTGTCTCCCTGCTTTAAAAAGATAGAGTTTTCTGAGCTCCTAACTCACGTGTTTACATGCCTGCTTAACAAGCTCTGCTTGGATGACTCACACAGGCCAAATTTAATTTGTCAAATGAATAAAACTGTTTTATCTGAATCATCCTCAGTATTGTATGTATGATCAGTAGCACCACTCTCTATGAGAGCACTAAAATAATAATCTTGAGCATTCTGCATGATTGTCCTTTGCCCTCAATCCTCCACACTTGATTTAGTAAGCTTTCCAACTCTACTTTCAAAACACACCTTCCTTCTGTCTTCCTAGGCTGGGAGTCTGCCTCTCTGCCAGGCTGCTCAATGCCCTCAGCCTAATCTTGCCCTCCATCCACTATAAGCTGTCTGTCCATTCTTGGCCCCTTTTGACAGTGTCCTAGTGGATCCTCCATCACCTAAAACTCCTCCATCTGTGTCCATTTGTGCTCACCATGAAACATAGTCTTCAGCTTATGTCTCTGTGGGTTATGAGCAACAAAATTCTACTCCAATGATATCAGCTTCAAGAACGATTAATTTTTATGTCATCAGGATTTTTTCCAAATGTCCTTAAGGAAGTGTGGGCCAGCACACTCTACGGATGCTGAGATGTATGGAGATCCAGGGGCTGGCCATCGTTTTGTGCTCCTCCGTCTTATTTTTGGCTTTTTTCTTTATGCATTTATGCTCCGCCCCGTCTACCTTCCAGCTGACTGGCAGGGCTGAGCCATCATCTTCCTTCATCCAGCACTTCAGCCCAAACACCCACCGTGCAATTAAAATTCCCCTTCCTGGGGCTGGGAAGGTGGCTCAGTGGTAGAGCGCTTGCCTTGCATGCATGAGGCCCTGGGTTCGATTCCTCAGCACCACATAAGCAGGGGGAAAAAAAAGCCGGAAGTGGCGCTGTGGCTCAAGTGGTAGAGTGCTAGCCTTGAGCTGAAGAGCTGAGGGACAGTGCCCAGGCCCAGAGTTCAGGCTCCACAACCAGATGCCCCATCCCCCAAAAAAATCTCCTTTTTGAATCTCAAATCATTTTACTGAGTGAAGAATTGACTAGGACAGAGTATCACCTCCAGCCCAGCTATTCTTATAAGAAACTTGTAGAATAATCTCTGAAAAAGGCCCAGAACTTCTGAGCCAGTATGCTGTTACTTTTCTTTTTGTTGGAGCACAGCAGAAATAGTTAATATCCAAGGCTCTTATGTAAGCTTGAAACACAACTGTGTATAGATGCAGACAATGAACAAGAGCTGCAAGTTGCTTTTTAAACTCTCCTTTGTTTAGCAATCAGTTTAATCCTGCTTTTTATTTGTACATCTTTAATAAATGATGCTTTCTGTTTCATTTTCCAAAGAAAACAGAAAGGGAACTCATAATTGGATTTCATTATGGGTCTTTAGTCTTTTTCTTTAGCCTCAAGTAAAGAATATAAATAAACTCCATGTCTTAATAATACTTATATAGCTAAAGGAATTTGTTATATTGAATTCATTTATCAATTATCAGAGGCCTAAAGTAGGACCCTAGCAACCTCCAGTAGATTCTTTAGTTTATTATTTTCATCATTAGTAATAAGCCAGTATTTAATATCTTTGGTTTTTTTTTCTGTTGTTTTTGTTTTTGTCAGTCGTGGGGCCTGAACTCTGGGCCTGAGCACTGTCCCTCAGCTCTTCAGTTCAAGGCTAGCGCTCTACCACTTGAGCCACAGCGCCACTTCTGGCTTTTTTTTCCTGCTTATTTGGTGCTGAGGAATTGAACCCAGGGCCTCATGCATGCAAGGCAAGCGCTCTACCACTGAGCCACCTTCCCAGCCCAACGTCTTGGTTTTATCTCTACAATTATCAATTTTTCTGATATTGGAATGTATAGCTCTCATGGTTGTTTCCTGTGTTCACTCAACATAATTCCATTCTCTATTCAATGGGTAACTTACTAACTCTCTGGGAAAAGAACATGTCTCGAATTTATTTTGTACATATTTTTCCTGTAAAACCTATTATCAACCATTTCTGTAAGGCATGATTTTTTATTTATTTATTTTTTGTCAGTCATGGGACTTGAACTCTGGGCCTGGGAGCTGTCTCTCAGCTCTTTAGCCAAGGCGAGCGCTCTATCACTTGAGCCACAGCTCCACTTCCAGTTTTCTGGTGGTTTATTTGAGATAAGAGGTTCACAGCTTTTCCTGCCTGGGCTGGCTTTGAACGGCGATCCTCAGATCTCAGCCTCCTGAGTAGCTAGGATTGCAGGTGTGAGTCACCAGCACCCAGCAGGCATGATCTTTTCTTAAAAATTATTTTTCTGGCTGGGAAGGTGGCTCAGTGGTAGAGTGCTTGCCTTGCATGCATGAGGCCCTGGGTTCGATTCCTTAGCACATAAGCAAAAAATGCCAAAGTGGCGCTGTGGCTCAAGTGGTAGAGCACTAGCCTTGAGCTGAAGAGCTGAGGGACAGTGCCCAGGCCCAGAGTACAAGCCCCATGACTGACAAAAAAAAATGTTTTTTCTTTCTTTCTTCTTTCTTTTTATATTTTTATTGTTATCATAAGGGTAATGTACAGAGGGTGCAGTCAAGTAATGAATACATTTTTTTGAACAGTGCCACCTCTTCCTTCATTTTCTCCTAGTTTTTACCACCTTGTCCCACCCCAACATATTATATAGCTCATTTTTAACATGTCTAATGAGTATCACTGCTGCATTTGCTCACCCATTGTCCCTCCATTACTATGTTCCCTCCCCCATATCCTCCCTCAAATAGATAAACTCACATATAAGACAAAAGGTTTTTTAATTATTGAAACTAATTTAGATAATGAAATTCTAAGATACGGTGGTATTAACTGGTCCTAATTGGTCTTGCACCTGGGCTTTTGTAAAACAATTAGTAGAGTTAAGGAACAGTAATTTTTCCTAAAGAATAGTGTAGGTGTACCAAGTTTATTTAATGCTAATAAGTATCAGGGTGCTTTTAATCTTGCTAATAATCCTGAGAGGAATACCTTTATACATTTCATCATTTGAAATAATTGAAGATATATAGAAGGTATGTTTTCCAGAGTTGGGACTTCTAGATCAGAGGATAAATGAATATGCAATTTTGAAACATGCTGCCAACTTTTCTCCTGTGGAATTTTGTGCCATCTGCTTTTGCAGTAGCAATATGCTAGGGTGTCTGTGCCTCTCCTGCTTTACCAAGGAAGTCTGTTATCAAAATTGCATATTTTCGCTACTCTGCTAGGTAAGAAATGGACCACAGTGTGGTTTTAATTTGTGTGTCTCTATCGTGTGTGTGATGTCGAGCATCCTTTGATATGTTTCAGAGTTCTGTTCCCCTGTGATCTGCCCTTATCTTTAGCTCATCTGTCTGCTGAGTTTCTGGCCTTCTTCTCCCTCTTTTTCTGCGTGTGATTTAACATTCCTCATCCTACCAGACATTCTGCTGTGTGGCTTCTACCTTGCTGCTTTGAGGTCCCAGAGCCTGACTGCTAGATAGATTACCAGCGGTGGTATGCTGCCAAGATTGTGGAAGAATATTTGTGCCTAGCGTGGCTGGATGGACACATACTGAGCATACCTAAGGTAGGGAAGGGCTTGTGACTCTTACAGTAGAGATGAACTTTATCTAGAAGCTTATATATCATCTTGTTCTGTTAAAACCAATTTCGCCTTGCAAATGCAAATGTTCAATCTTTCAATGTCCTGTAATGTTTTTAAAATTTTATCAGTGATATTTATTTCTATGTAAAGAATTTTAAGTTTAGAACTGACTAATCATTTGTCTGGTTTTTCCCCCTTGTTTCTTCTGGTTACTGTCTTATGAGGTGTCCTTGAGTTTATATGCAAAAAGGCTTTTTCAACCTAGGTGATAGTCTAATGTTTAATATATGGAGTCAAGTGAAAATAATGCCTACATAATGATGGGATAAAAGTGAGTAGAGGTGTGAAAATGAGAATGTGCCTCTAAATCTGCAAGTAAACACACTGGATGGTAAAAGGCAAAACAGATACACTTGTACATGATAAATTGTTCAGGACTCTAGACATTCATACAGTGAGAATAAAGGAGGATATTCTTTTGAGAGGAGCACAAAGGCTAAATAACTGTGCTAAATAACTGTGCATATGCTCAAATGAAATAATAGTTATTGAAATGAACTCTAAGAAATGGAAACAAGAGTGTTCTTTTGTTATTTTGTGCCCTCCTCCCTTTGTAGCTGATTTTGTTCTCTGTGCTTTTGGTCTTGTAAGTCAGTTTCTCTGTTTAAGGAGAGTACAGAAATGGTGGGACAAAGGGTGAACAAATGCAGCAGTGACACTATGTTGAAAATGAACTTTAGAACTTATGGGGAAGGTCCCAGGAGAAAAATTGGGGGAAAGGGCGACACTGTTCAAAAAGAAGTGTTCTCTTCACCTGATTATGTAACTGTAACCCCTCTGTACATCACCTCTACAATAACGATTAAAAAGGAAAAAAATGTATAACATAAAAACACAAAATAATTACTTTCTAATATTAGGTTATGGGGTAGACTTGATATGCTAATGAGACATCCTTCCACATAGGAGGAAAAACTTGAAATAAAATATATTGACAGTCAAACCAGAGGCTGTGTGACCTTAACTGTAAGTGAGTGCAGAGTTTGTTGCAACAAGCAATTAGTCTACCGATAGAGAATGGAACCAATTATACATTTTCTCCAAAGGGATAGAAAACAAAGATGGTGGTAAATGGTATTATTTCTGATGTGCTCTTTATACTGAATACATAGATCAGATAATTTAGTAACATCAGCTGGATTTACCTGAGACTGTCATATCGAAGGATCCAACAAACCACAGATCAAAAGGATTTGAAAACATTATACCCACTGACTGGATACAGACTATTTTTCTTGTTGCTATGCCATCAAAAGTAGAGTCTGACGGGTATTTGCATGTCACGTATGTTGTACTACTTATTATAAATAATGTAAAGCTGGCGTAGAGAATACAGGAAGAGGTGAATAGCTTCTGTGAAAATACTATACCATTTTAGATGGAGGATTTGAGTATCCTAAGACTGTTGTACCTGTAGAAGTCCTGGAAATAATCACCATAGGTACTGAGAGACGACTCTACAGTATGAGGTAGTAATGTGCTCAGTGCAACAAGCATTTGTCATGGCCCCTTTCTGCACCTTGTGTAGCTCCCTAACAAGGCCACAATTTTCAGGCTCATTTTCCTTGTTCTTCTGCACTGGCCTTCAATGGGTTTTGACCATTTTCAAAATCACATCAACATTTAGATGAGAATTTGATGATTTTACAAATGAAAAATAAAAAGGTAGCCAAATTATAAAGAAACTATCCGGTAGCCAAATTATAAAGAAACTACACACTGTGACTTTAACAAATATGAAGTTTTGGGATCTTGGAAGTGCCTAAAACAACAGAAAGTTCCTTTTTTTTTTTTTTTTTTTTGGGTCCGGTCATGGGGCCTGAACTCTGGAACTGCGCGCTGTCCCTCAGCTCTTCAGCTCAAGGCTAGTGCTCTACCACTTGAGCCACAGTGCCACTTGCGGCTTCTTTCTTTTTGCTTATGTGGTGCTGAGGAATCAAACCCAGTGCCTCTGGCATGCAAGGCATGCGCTCTACCACTGAGCCACCTTCCCAGCCCCAGAAAGCTACTTTAAATTTAATATTTGTTTGTAGCCAAACTTTGCTCAGTTATTTCCTAAATTCTGCTATGGAAGTGTTGTTAGCCTATCTGAGCTCCCAATGAGTGTCAATAAAACATCCAAACAGAGAAAGAGTGAACACTTAATAATTTAAAATTTAATCTTGGTATAGCTATTCATACTTCTTTCTGAGATTTTCTTTGGCATGACACTTCATATTGCTATTATTTTAGGTTTATTTCTTCCATATTTTTAAATTAAACTTCATTGTATTGTAAAGGTGATGTACAGAGGGCCACAGCTACATCAGTAAGGTAATGAGTACATTTCTTGTTGGACATTGCTCCCTCCCCTCATTTTCTCCCACTTTCTCTCCCACCCGACTACCCTGCCACCAAGTTGAAAAGTTCATTTCTAGCATAGGTCTTGAGAGTATCTGTTGCATTGGTTCACCCTCTTCCATTTGTTTCTCCTGTTTTTGAAAGCAAAACTATTTAATTTCTTTTCACTCTTAAAAATTACCTTCTTAAAAATTACCACATTTATGATATCACAGAGACCTAAAGGTTTATGACTCATATGTACTCTGTGCTGAAAAATGTAAATGAGTCGCATTATCCATGCTTCCTTAAAACTTATGAAAGGGTGGCAATGCACACATGTGAGAAACAGGCACAGAGAAGTCATTGGCTTATAAAGATTACACGGGGCTGAATCTTGCATAGGATTTGCTCAGTTCCAAAGTCTGTGCCTTGTGTGTGACAGAGACCTGTGTTTAACTGAACACTCAAATCATCAGCATTTCAATTGTGATGACATACTTCTTTTATATAACTTACTATTTTTGTTCTAAGAAGTTAAGAATATTTCATTGTTGACTAGTTTGGGCAGCGCTGGGGTTGGAACTTTGTGTCTGTACTGCTAGACATCTGCGCTACCGCTTCACTCACGTCCCAAGCACTTTATGTGTTAGTTATTTTTCAAATAGAGTCTCATGGCTTATGTCCAGGTCATCCTGGGATGAGATTTTTCCTAATAAACTTCCTGCAAAGCTGGGATGATAGGCATGTGCCATGATACCCATCTTATATTTGCTGAGGTGGGCTGTCCTGAACTTGTTGCCTGAAGTTACCTTTAAACCACAGTCCTCTCTACTGAGGAGCTGTGACTGTAGGCATGAACCTCTGCACTCAGCCGGTATCAACTTTTACTGTGCATCATGTGGCACCTGCGAACTCTAAGCTATGCATTTGCTGAATTAGTCAATAAAATGGCAAGATATCCATGAGCCCTTTATATGCTGATATTCAAGCCTGTACTGTTATAAGGTGTAAGAGAAGGTGAGGAGAATTACCCCTGGTAGAGTGTTCAGAAAATGCATTATGCAATCAATTGCTGAGAAGTAATGAATGGGGCAGAGAACAGAGGTCTTTTCAATCCGGTTGACAGTGTGTCAAAGGCTGGGAGCGCCAACGTTAGAGCCAGTTATTTTTCCTTTTATTAGTATCAGAAAACTTCAAAATCTCCTCTTTGCTTCAGGATAGAGTCCAAACTCCTTAAAATCCTTTTCTGTGCTTCACTTCACCCTTGTGATCGCGCAGTTTCACTCAGCCCATACTCAACTTCTTTTAACTTTGCTGCGTGCTGTGCTGCATCACGTACCTCTGCCTGCCTTCACAGCCCTTTCAGGTTTGATCTGCAGCCCGAGGTAGAGAGCACAGCACCCTCCTTTTTAAAATACCCCCCAATTTCCTCTAACACCCTGCTTCTTGGGGAATAGTGCGTAGGTCTGTGGGGGTAAGCGCTGATAGATGCTACCTATTGCAGCTTCCCCTAAAGCTAGTGCTTCATTGATGGGGCCTAAAACTAATTTAGTTTGTTGTAACCAGAGTATTTTTTAAACAAGACAGCCTGGAGCAAACCAGGTCACATTGCCTATAATTATAAGTAGTGTTTTTTGAAAATCTTGTTGAAATCATTGATGTTCATATGCCTCTTCCTAGAGATGTTTTATCTGCTTCTTTAGCCATCATTATTTTTGACATATTAATGAGAAGAGTATCTTCAATGAACAGTGTGGTGGAAATTAAATATCTACATCAAAAAAGTAAAGGTGAGCCATATACAAGGAAGAAAAACCCCTCAGAACTGATGAAAAATCCCCAATATAAAAGATCTATAAAAGATCTATGAAATTATAGAAGACAGCATGGCAATGATTTTCTGACACTAACTTCACAGAGCACAGCCACAAAGAGGATAAATGAGAGTACATCAACTGGAGACTTATGCTAATCCAAGGGTAGAGCGGGAGACTCAACCTATGAATGAGAGGAAATATTTGCATTGCAAATCATGTATTTGAGAAGGGCTTAGCATCCAGAGATGTGAAGAATTTCCACAACTCAACAACAATCAAAGAACTTCAAGAAAATCAGAATAAAATATGAATAAAGATGAGAATAGCCACTTCCCCTAAGACAGGCAAAAGCCAAACCAGGCTATGCCAATGTGCTCACTGGGACAAAATCAGAGAAACACAAATCAAACCAGGAAGAGCTACTGAACCACACCTACTAGGATGGTCAAAAACTGACAACTCCAGAAAATGACAAATAATAACAAAATAACAAGTATATGAGAAGAAGCTCAGCACAATGCTTAGCACACTGTAAAGTGACAAATCCACTATTAAATGGTATGGCATTTCCTCAAAAATTAAAAGTAGAATTATCATATGTTTCTGCACTTCTCAATTTGAGTGTATAGACATATATATATAGTAATTGAGATTTTATTTTACATATATATTTCATATATATAAGTACATATATAAGCATATATACTTATAAGTAAGTATATATAAAACAAATAAATATAATTATGTAATCATATAAATAATACAAATATAATGATAAATTATATGATTTATAGGTATACATATATGTACATGTAAGCATAAATACATATAATAAAATCTCAATGTAAAAGACATGTCTATATCTCCATGCTCATTGTAGCACTATTTACAATATCCAGGATATGGGCTCCACTAACATCTGTCTGAGTTTTCAGCTGACATAAATATTACTGGGGGGGAGGAGATGAAGCTTTTCCTTCCCAACTTTCCAGTGTCTTTCTTATCAGGCTATTAACAAAGCCTCTATAATGCTTTGAGAAAATTCCCATTTTCACACAAAACTATAATCCCAAGATGGATAATGATTTAATGTTTCATTTCTAAAATTCTCTACATATCTGGAGTTTTTGAACAGTAGCTTCCAGTCCATTTAGAATCTTGAAAAATTCATTTCACACGTGTTTTACATATCCCACTCACTTCTCCACAAATAATGGCAATAACTTTGTAACTTTCCTGCAACCAGGTAAACTGAGCAACAGCTATTAAGGATTTCGGTGGCTGGAACAGTTTGTGCAGATACCTTTGTTGGGCTGTTCTTGCTTTATCTACAGCTCATAAATCTTGTCATGCAGAATATCTTCTCAGCAGAAAGCCTGCAGCCTTTGAGACATTTCTATTGATTTCTAAAAATATGCCTTCCCTGGCATTTTCCTGCTCTATACTGTGTGAACCAGAGCCATGTGCAGTCTTTGTCTCCGCTGTTATTTTTACTTCTCTAAATGGAGGGATCTCCATTCTGCGCGTGTCCCCTGTAGCTGCAGAATGCAGACAGAGATGGTGCGAACCAGACGCGTACCAGGACCTGGGGCTCAGCCGCCCAGAGGCCGCAAAGCCAAGAAGGGAGCCTGCATAGCATCCAGGGACGAGCTTTCTGCATGCAGGTGTGCGCCCCTGTTGAATGCAGGAAGGAGCGCCCTGCCCGCGTGTGCACACAGTCTGTGTAAAGGCCCACAGTGTCAGCAGCCCCCTCCACCCACGGAAACAACCCAGTCTTCCTTTGAAGCTCCTCTCTCTAAGCTAAATGGCAGAGCCAGTGTGAAGTTTCGGGGGCCATCGAACTCTCTAACTGTGCCTTTGAATAGGGCTCTGCAGCTGCACATTTAAAATAACTAATCCCTCTCTGTAAGGCTCCCGTGTCTTTGTGTACCCAATTTTTCTGTTGCCCCCTTAACAGTGTTCAATGTGCAGATGAGTGGATTCTCGTTGTTGCCAAATAGATTTACATAATGGTTTTCATCTTTCAGATCTGAAATCTTTTACACGTGAAGTAGCGATCTCCCTTCCTGCCCACCAGCCAGCCTCTTTCTTGGAAGCACTGGCTGCGTTCTAGTCGTAGGAATTTGGCTACTTTAGCTACATCTCGTGAAGTGGGTTCATATCATTGATTTTACAGAAACATAATGTCCTCTAGGTTCAGCTATGCGGCTGCGATGGCAAGGATCGTTTTTATTCAGGCTGAACTGTATGTTATTAATGCACCCCACCCAGGCTTTGGGCATCCACTTACCAACATAAACGCTATGATCCTTAACTTGGCCGTTTGCCCTTGGGTGAAACCTACTCTCAATTGGAGACTGAACAATTAATTTTACCCCAAGTCAACAGCTTTAACTGTAACTCTCATCCAAGCCAGCCTCACCGAAACATTCAGAATAGCATGTGAGCAAACACCAGGGCACTGCAGCCCACTCAACCCCCCTCTCCCCCATCTCGGCCCTGGGGATGAAGTACAACCATAGCTCAGAGGTGTTGAGGATGGGCTGTGGGTTTCTCTGGCTAGGGGTCTGGAGTGAAGGCAGCTGCAGGGTGGCCAGGTGACTTGTGTTCATGGGGACAGGTTTGTGGAACAGATAGGTCATCCTTAGGAATGGTTGACCTTCCCAGGAGGGGAGTACTGGACAGCAATTAACTTTCCAACATGACAACATTTGTAGATGACACATATTGCCTTCCCAATTATCCAGGTTGAAAGAAGCTATCAATTTAGATTGTTTATGAATTATTTTTAATAAGCTTTAGCTTACAGAACAGTGACAAAGATGGAATAGATAACTCCCATCCTCTGAGCTGATTTCAGTCAGCATCATTATGATGAAGGTTTGTCACACGTGCCTTAGTCACAGCTTCTAGTGCTGCGCATGGGAACCCTGGGATTCAGGGGGTCCTTCTACACCCCCTTGCTGGTTGTTACTGCCCAGCACGTGGCACTGCCTGGAGCTTTGCATCTTCTCACTAAGACTACTGGGGCAACTTCCTGAATGAAAAGCTTCCATGTCAGAGGTGAAGTATGGAAAACTTCAACAGCAAAGGCAGCTGCAGAATTTTCTTTATGTAAATCGCTGTACACTTGCGCATTTTAATCTAAACTAACAGAAGGGCACAGGGAAATTGGGCATTTCATAAAGGACGTCGAGGTGTAGGTGAGACATGCATTCAGTTTATGTAAATAAAGAAATAATATCAAGGAGAGGAATAATTATCGGACAATAGAAAAACACTTCTGAACTTCTGTGCATGCTTGATTTCTGGCATGCTAATGAAGATGTGGACTGGTAAGTTCTCTTTTTGTATACTCTGCTGCTATATACCTTCTTGCATCCTTTCATAAATGTGATTGATGTGTTTAAAAACCTGACCATTTGTATCTGAAAATTTGCATAAAACAATAATTTTCAATTGATAAAGGAAAGGAATCAATGAAGAGCTATTTTTAGGAGCTATCTTCAGTCTTCTCTGGAAAGCAAAATTGTTAGAAAGCTTCACACATTAAAAGTGTTTCTTGGTTCATAATTAAACTATTAGTGAAGTATTATTTAATAAATTATCAGATATAGTATGGATCCACAATATTTGAGCATTGTCTCATTTATCTTCCTGGCCTGCTAACGAAAAATCTCTTACCAGAAATCTAGCTGATAAGTACTTTATGAAAATAATTTTCCAAGTATCTTACTGTTAATACTTCTTAAATAAGCTATCCTCCTTAAACGATACACAATTTTCACAGGTAGAGATTTGAGTATCTCAAGTTTCTGTAGTAGAAATCCACACTGATTTAAAATGTGGAAGACATTGTATATGCTGTTTTTGGCTTTGTGGAAAATATCATGCTTAAAAGTCAAATTAATTCATATTTAGATGTATCCTGTATAAAACTATAATCCCCCATGTGTTAGTTCACACATACAAACATATATATAAACACACTCACTGTGTATTCAACATGCTTTCACATCTGCCCACACTAAACACAGTGAATATCATATTCAAAATGCTTGGGATAGGAAGAGTTGCAGACACAGATTTGGAGGTAATTGAATAGACAGATGTCTATTATATATAATTCAGCTAGCTAGATAAATAGAAAAATGAGAGAGAGAGAGACAGAGAGAGAGAGGAGAGAGAGAGAGGGCACAGAGCACTATTATGAGAATTGGACCTCATTCGAAATGCTGAATTCATGTACATTTCACATATACTTTGTAAAGTATGCATTGTTTGAAGGTTAAGTTTAAACACATTTTTAACAATTTTACCTTCTGTAGTGTCACATGCCCCTAATTCTAGATAGTCAAGAAGCGAAAATCCGGGTTATTGTGATTTGATGGCAAAATCCATTCCATACCCTATCTTAACAAATCAAAAAGACGCCTATGATTTAATATACAGGACCTCTCAACCAGCAATGCAGGAAGAATAATAGAAGAATCACTGTTCAGGGAGTAAATATGAGATGCAGTTTGACAAACACAAAAGCAAAAAGGTCTGTAGTCACAGATCAAATAGAACACCTCCTTAGCCAGCAACTGTCCCTGAGTTCAAACCCCAGTCCCACCAAAAAGTAACAAGGAAACAAAAACAAGTACTTTCATCTATGAAACAGTTTGTATACAATGAACCATCAGAAAGCAAAGGTGTTACTGTGCCAGACATACAGTGGATGCCCACGAACAAGACAAGTCTGGTCTGGGGTGGGGTCAGAGGCCAGGGACCTCGAGGGACCATGCATTAGCTGTGGAACTTTCCACCTGTGACATCCTGTCCGCGGCCAGCACATTCTGCATTTTGGAATGTTTTGCCTTTCACAGTTGTAAATTAGGGAGTGTTCGATCATTTTCTTCAATTGAATATATATATTTAATCTTACACAATTTTATCATCAGGTAAGAAGAGCTATAAGATGTTTGGAATTCATGGATTTTTCTCCAGGATTTATGTTTTCTTTAATAGTTTGTAATTAATCTCAGTTGAATGCAGGTTGAGAGAGGGTAATTCAAAGTTAAATGAGCCATTGGAGTGCAGATAATATATATAAGACTTATTCTTCTCTATTAGTCAGTAAAGTTTCAACAATCTTCCTTCCCTGAGTTCCTGTTTAATTACGTGTCTGAGTAGCAAATGTAATGAAAACTATGGGCAGTGTGATTATTCTTCAGATTTAGTTGCTTGAAGCAAAAATGTTTGCAGACTCATCATTGCTTTTTAAACATGACTGCTGTTACATTAACTTACAGGTGGAATGCGTAATTGTGTTGCTGACATGCCAGTTTCTATGGTGATGACACAAGTAGATGCAAATACCCTGCCCTCCTGGAAGGCAGCAGGGCTCAGGCAGCCTCAGCCGTGTTCTTGCAAAACCTACTGGACACTTACAAGTTGCCTGGGGAAACTGTCATCTTCCATCAAGTTATTACATAGGTACCCTGCACTGAGCACTGGGACAGGTGTTCTTTAACTAAATAAAACCTTAATGACATATTGTGGAATGTGCCTTAAGTGACACTTATTAGATGTGATCACTTTTTTTATCTTTAAGTAGTTGTACAAAGGAGTTGCCATTTAACAAAGCAGTTTGTGATTACAACACAGCTTGATTAATATCAAAATTCTTTCAAAATTCCCACCCATCCCTCCCTGACCCCCCCTTCCCGCACTCTTTTAAATTTTGCAGGATATAAATTGAATTATTGATTGCATTCTGTCCCTTTGCTTCTCTTCATTTGCTTACCTCTTTCCCCTCGTCCCCACCCCACCCCATATAACAATATTTGTTTTGTGGGGATTTTCTTTTTGGATACTGGTTCAGTGCTCTAAAATAATGCCCCATTTTCTGTTGCTTAAAATTAGTTTTGAGTTATTTCTTGTGTTTCTTATTTAGACTATATGCTCCTAGAGAAACAAGACATATTATCTCTTCTTCAACTCAAGAGTATTAAACACTTGTTTAATGTTTAAAAATTGAAAAAATAAATCAAAGTCAGGATAACTAAAATTTGAAAAGTCACTTATATGCTCTGTACCCATCAATGCCTATGCCAGTGTAATGTCTTTTCCCTTTAAGCAGTAGCACATTAAAAGCGTGGGCTGTCATATTTTTCCACGTATTACTCTTCAATGCTGTAATAGAGCCCTCTCATTCCTCTGTGGGGTTGGGTTGGTGGTGTGCAACTTCAAAGCCCTGAGGTCTCATAGCAGAGGCAGCCAGGTCTTCATCACCAGCAATAAAGCAGCCAGTGCAATTTCATAAGCAAGAGCTAACTGCTAGAATGTTACATCTGCTTTAACAATTTGCCCCAGGTCACAAAGTCAGTGAATAAAATTAAATGATTGGTGGTTCTTCTCCCAAAAATCTTTCCCTCTACAGGGTTGGGCCAGAAATTTTACCTTTGATTAAAAAAATGAAAGGAATAAGGAAAGACCCTCAGATTAATTATGTGAAATCTCTCTGGGAATTTTCTTTTCCATCTTTACACATAGAACTTTAAAACATAGTACTCTAATAGTATAGTAAGAGTATAGTATAGTAATCTTTCTTGCTTAGTTACTTGTTGTAGGGATAATACAGAAAACATGCATTCAAAGTATGTTTTCTTGCTGAAGTGCTGGTGATTTATGCCTGTAATCCTAGCTACTCAGGAGGCTGAGGTCAGAAGATCGAGATTCAAAGCCAGCCCAGGCAGGAAAGTTCAGGAGATGCTTATCTCCAATTTATCACCAAAAAAGCTGAAAGTGGAGATGTGGCTGAAGTGTTAGAGCCTTAGCCTTGAGCAAAAGAACTCAGGGACAATGCACAGACCCTGACTGAGTTCAGGCCCCACGAGTGCCAAACCAAAAAAGTTTTCTTAATTTACGCCTTCACAAAATTTTGAACATATAGAAGAGATTGTTTTAGATGATTCAGTAGATATGGTGAATGGGTATAGTAAGTGCCTGATGGAAAAAGAGCGGCTTTGTCTCTTTTGTCCTGGAGTTTTTGTTGTTATTGTTGTTGCGGCTGCTGTAGTGATTTATTGGCAGCCCTGTGAATTGAACTCAGGTCTTTGTACTTGCTACACAGCCCTGTACACTTGAGTCAAACATCCATCCCTTTGTGCTTTAGTTTCTTTTTATCAGAACACTTCTAATACCCATGGCTGGCTTCAGACCAGAATCTTCCAACTTCTGTCTCCCAAGTAGCTGGGATTAAAGATATGTACCACTGTAAGTGGCTGCGGCTTTTGAATTTTGTCCAGACCTTTTCTTTTTATAGAATTAAAAAATCACAAAGATGCATAGATATATAGATAATGCATTATAATAAAAGACTTGCAATATTACTCTCACAGTGGAGGACTTCTTTGTTCCTGGTATCAGTAGCAACACCTTCCAGTCCTTGCAAAGGTAATCAGTCTTATTTATTGCAACAAATTTTTATTTTTTCTTTATAAGTTTACCATATAATTTCTATTCACAAGGACTCCAGATTGGTGTTTTCTGACATACATTCATACTGTATTTTGCTTGATCTTGTCCTTTAATGCACAATGAATTCATTGATGTATGTGTTCACTTTCCTAACCATATAATATTTCTTTATACCAGTCTCGGGTTTCCAGAATTATTTTTCTGTCCTTTTCTTTTCTTTTATAATATTCTGGATCCAAAAGAGACTCAAGACAGCCAGTTAAAAGGAGCTAGGAACTTGATTACAGCCGCATGGGGTCCGCTTCCCACTACTGGGGAAATAGGAGAACAGCCCTGTGCTCAAGGTAGGCTGGGTTTTGTAGGGGTAGGTTACATCGAGTTCCATACACGAGCCATGCCAGACAGGCTTAGCACATTTTCACTGGTTAAGGGCATATGACCTTTAAATTCATTTGTTCTTTATGGTAAATATCATACATCATAATTTTCAATAGGCCACCCATAGTGGGACCACTTGGTGGTGGTCTTCACTTGGCGGACGGTAGTGTCACCTGTGGGCGTAAGGCCTTGCTACTGAGGCAAGCCAACAAGTTACAGAAGCAAAGCCACAGCCTTGAGTCACAGGAGCACAGGGAAGTCATGATCTTGACTGGGTCAGTAGAGCCAATACTATCAGTGCTATTGACACTATTACAGAAATGGTTGTTATTATAAGCTTCTGGCTAAAACGGCAGCTCAGTGCAGGTGATAAGCCTCAAGGTTGTCAGTAGCCTTCTGCAAAGCTGCCAGGTTGGTAAACTTGAGTGAGGGAGAGATGTGCTTTTGCTTTTTAGCAAGGATGGAAAAAAGGCTAAGGCTGACTACTGACTACAGCCTCCCTCCCACCTGCCTTCCTTCCTTCCTTCCTTCCTTCCTTCCTTCCTTCCTTCCTTCCTTCCTTCCTTCCTTCCTTCCTTCCTTTCCTTCCTTCCTTCCTTCCTTCCTTCCTTCCCTACTTCCTTCCTCCCTCCCTCCCTCCCTCCCTACTTCCTTCCTCCCTCTCTCCCTCCCTCCCTACTTCCTTCCTTCCTTCCTTCCTTCCTTTCTTCCTTCCTTCCTTCCTCCCTCCCTTCCTTCCTTCCTTCCTTCCTTCCTTCCTTCCTTCCTTCCTTCCTTCCTTCCTTCCTTCCTTCCTTCCTTCCTTCCTTCCTTCTTTCCTTCCTTCCTTCTTTGTAGGTAGGGAGGACCTCAGAAGTTGAGGGGACAGGTCTGCCGGGTCCGTACTCTGTCCCTGCATGGTTCTCTCCAGGTCTATCTTTATCCTGATGGTCATCTTCACCTGACTATTCCACTGGCATATGAAGCTTGCTGTTTCCTCCAATATGCCTCTATTCTGCATCTCCCATCTCAGAAGAAAAAAAAGTGGAAAAAACCCTCACAGTGGCAATTTTTCATATCTTTAAGTAATTGTACAAAGTAGTTGCCACTTAACAGAGTGGTTTATGACTATAAGGCATCTTGATCAATACCACCCCTGTCAACAATCTTACCCCTCCCAAACCCACCTTTCCCCTCACTTTTCTTAATTTTTTGGTTACGTACTGATTACTGTTTTGCCATTTAGCAATGCACTTTATGTATATAACACATGTTGATGTGTGTCATTCCTTTTATATTTTTCATCTCTGTTCAGCTCACCCCTTCCCTTATGAAGAAGTAAAACTGACCAATAGACACATGAAGAAATGTTCAATGCAAATCCAAACAGTTCTGAGATTCTCCCTCACCCAATTCAGAATGGCCATCATCAAGAAAATAAACAACAAATGCTGGGGAGGAAGCGGCCAAAAGGGAACTCTATTACACCACTGGTGGGAATGTAAGCTTCTTTAGCCACTCTAGAAGGCAGTATGAAAAAATAAACATAGAATTACCTGTGACCCAGCAATTCCACACCAGGGCATTATCCAATAGACCACATACAAGGCCACAATAGGTTACTTTGATTTTGTGTTTCTAAAGAGTTACACTATTTAAATTCTCCCTTCAGTTTACCATGGTCCAGTTAATATATTAGTATACACTTGTATATCATCCAGCATATTTATTAATAACTTTTATCAGCTAATTCTAGCTTCCTATATGAAAGCAAAGTGCATTCTTATCGTGATGGTACTGGCTTCAATTAAGATTTTTTTTTCTAACTTTTCATTTCTTAACAAGTGGTATGGTGTCATTCCTTCTAATGAATAAAATTCCTTTGTGTGTGTGTGTGTGTGTGTGTGTGTGTGTGTGTGTGTGTGTGTGTGTGTGTGTGTGTGTGTGTTTGTGTGTGTGTATCACATTTTCTTGATCCTTTTGTCCATTGAGGGGCATCTGGACTGGTTCCATATGTTGACTATGATGAATAGTGCTGTAATTAATTAAACCCTCAAGAAGCCAACAACTCAATTAATAAATGGGCTAATGAGCTAAAGAGATACCTCTCAGAAGAAGTGAAAATGGCCAATAGCCACATGAAGAAATGCTCAACATCTCTGGTCAGAAAAGAAATGCCAATCAAAACACCGAGTTTCCACCTCACCCCAATTAGAAAAGCTGTTATCAAGAAAACAAACGATAATAGATGTCAGTCAGATGCAGCCAAAGGGGAACCCTAATATACTGTTGGTGGGAATGTAAACAGCTACACGGTTTAATAGAAAATCCTTTGCTTATTGCATAAGGGTTCAGTAACTGGTATCTATTTGTGGAAGATTCTATGTGGAGGTAGAATGTAGAGTGGGAATTCAGGTCCCATCAGCTATCCGTTGCTTGGTTGTCTGCAAGTTAACACAAATCTTCCTTCTCTATGTTTAATTAATGTAGTATGTTTAATATTTTAAAGTGTTAGTGAAATAGAGTTGAAAGCTCCAGGGGTCTTTTGTTAATAAAGTCTTTGCTTCCAGGAGCAGCATTTATTTTATCTAATGAAATCAAACGTGTGAAGCCTCAGAATACTGTGAGAATTCTATTAATCCTGGAAGAAGCATTTTGCTGATTTGTGTTGAGCTGTTGTTCATGGTTGTGGCATTTTACCCAGGTTCCCTCAGTATTTATGGCTATTATCAGTTGTGTTTTCAGTTGAACAAAACTTCTTATAGCCCTAATATAGAAACTGAGGAATGGATTTTTGTATCTTCTTGGATGTTTCTGTTAATATTTCTTTGTTATGTCTGCATATGCATTCTGAAGTCACAATGGTATTTGAGATTGCATTTATTTGGTTTTTGCTTGTATTCTAGTGAAATATTTAGGAGATTTTCTCTTTTGTTCTATGGCTTGAACTACTGTGAACAGTACTGGATTTTCTCTTAAGAGAAAATTTATTTATGAATACATTCTTAGTTGGTGACCTTTTCAAGAGTAAAGATCTAGAAAAGTTGACAACTTTGTCTATGGTAAACAATTTACTCGTCTGAATTTCTTAGTTTAGTAACTTCTGTTTTTCTAAGAAAATACTATGTTATCTAAAGTTTTAACTGTATGATTACATACACTAACACCCCTCACTTTCTTCTGCATCTTTTCTTCAGGTTCCTATTTTTCCTTCTCATCCTGTCATTCCTTCTCACTCTATCTCTTTGCTTGGCAAAGCTTGCATCCACTTGCTCCTTTTCACTAAACTTTTGGAAGTACGAGTTTTCAGACACATTTCTTCCACTCGCTCTTTTTGTTTGTTTGTTTTACATTTACATGGGTATTAGTTTTATATTTATTGGTTTCCTAATCCCCATTTTCCTTGAGTTTTAAAGTAATTATTTGCATTTGCACAAAGAAAAATACAATTGTGCTTTATTATTTACTAATTAATATAGTTAGTTATTTAAATTACAGCTTTTCCTGGGCATCTTAGGTTACAAAATTAAATGTTCTCTTTTGACTTTTGCTCAGTGTTTGAAAGTTCTGTCAGCTCTCAGCATTGAGGAATAAGCTTTAATTTTGTGGTAAATATTAAGTAAAGGAAGCAGAAATGATTAGATATTAACTAATAACATACAATCTTTAAAAAAATTAATTTGAGAAACATTTTAATTTTCTCACTTTCTTTCATGTCAATAGGTATATGTATAGTTTTTTTCTTTAAAAATAAGTATTATCTTTCTGTGATATTACTGTGTTCTCTTTGTCTTTGTGTTCTCTTCACTTCCCTCCAGCCTATCTAAACTTTGATATCAATACTTGCTTTACATTCCTACTTTATTCTAATGATCTATTCATATAAAATAATCAATGTAGCCCAGCAAAATTTTCTATTGTTAGGTCATATTTTAGCTCAAGTGATTTTATATTCAAATTCTTACCCAGCAACAATCTCGGTGTGATATATATTTCAACTTAGGCCCAGAAACAGTTTGTTCAAGTTTCCATCACTGGCCAGAAGTGGAGCTCAGGCTACAACCCGTCAGCCTGGCTGCAAAGGACCAAGAATTTTTGCCTTTGCAAAAACCAAATCTTTTTAAGTAAAAATCTACTCATGCATTTATAGAAATGGTAGGAATCCTATTGCTTTACCTGTCTGTTTTGTGACTTCAAGCTTTGTTTTTTATTCTACAAGAGTGACATGGACACCTTTCTTTCCTGTCACCTCAGCTAGGGTTTTTCCTAGATGGCCTTTGCCCTTTTCCTATGAATTCAACACTACAGATGCATTTGCAGTTTATACAACAATTGTGTAGAACTACACTTGTAGTATCTAGAAGGGTTAGCACTTAGTGTAAGTGCTCTCTGGCTAAGATAAGTAGGTGAGTCTTTAGTGTAGAACTTAGTAAATGGCTCTTCCTCTCCTTACTTCACACTCCTCAGCTCCAGCTGCAGGCCTGCTGCTCTGTGTGTATAAAGCCCTTCGTTCCCACCGACTTGTCTTCCTGGCTCTTGAAATAACTTCAAGCACTTCTTGGTCATTTCCCTGTCTTATGAATTCACCAGAACATTGCTTACGCTGAAAAACCCATTTCTAAATTCTTTTGCCTCAAAAAGTACACTAATCTTGAACATGCAAACAGGTCTTACATATAATTTTATGCTCCTTAAGTATTTAGAAAGCTACTTCTTATTGTGAGGATTTTTCTTTAAACAGAAACTCCTGGATCCAAGAGTCGTTTCAAAGCAAGTGACACTTTGATCCACTTACTGGATCCACGAGTTATGAGTGTATTGTGTGCTCAGTGACCTGAAATTACATTGGAAGGAGACACTTCAGCCCTTTGTTATGTGAACTTGAAGTTCTGATGGAGACAGCACTTGTTCCTGAAGGTTTAGTTGCTCTGCCTTGTCCAATTTGCTGTGTGATTCACAAAATGAAATTCGCATGTTGCATGGAGTTGATGCCCTTGACCTGGGCTTTTAGAATTTGGGAGACTTGGGTAATAGATTGGTGGCCAGTGGGAAAGAAGTATAAGGATTCTTATCTTACAACTAGCCCTGTGCCAATCACATTTTATAGCTTCTGCCAGAAGCTGGATAGCCCACCGGAATTTAATTGAAGTCACAGTAATTGTAGCTCTGTAAATTCAAATGTGGAGGAGAACTTAGAGATGGGGCTTGGGTCTTCACCTTAGGTTTCCTTATAAACTGCTTCTCCAGTTTTGTGTTGACACACATGGGACTTCCTGAGACAACCAGAGGATAAAATGATGGGTAGTAAGAATAGCCCTAATTGGTTGGGGGCCGGAATCCCAATATGGGATTTAGGAATTTGTCTGAACAAATTATGGTGAGCATTAGCAGGGACTTAGCTTCTTCATCAAGAAAAATGAGGCGTTATTGTTAAATGTGGCATGGTAATATTACAATTACTCCCTTGTCCAGTTGGTTGATGGCCTGCCACAGAGGGCAAGCTTGGGTGGGAGGCTGTGGCTGTGGAGCTTATCTGTGATGGTAATGATGATAAGTGCCTGGTGGCTTCTAATGGCTCTACAAAGAACATATGGTGAAAAGGGCAACCGAGATTTCAGCTCTTCCCAAATCACCTAATAAGAGGACAATCACAAATCCTTCCTGCAGCTTCATAACAACCCCTTCACTCATGTAACCGAGAGGAAGTTATATTTGACTCCCAGGCTCCAGGATTGAAGGAATTCACTGTCATTAAGTACCAACTTCCAAACTGAAGACATTCGTTAGAGATAAGGACCAAGCTAAAGGTAAATGAATTCCAGACCTCGATGGGCCAAGAGTGATGATTTCACTCAGTACATGAGGAAAGGGAGCGGATGCAAATGCAGCATAGCTGGGAACTGTCAGGTGCCATCTTCCTTGCTAGAGAAACAGACCTGCCTGTGCCTGGCGACCCTGCCCTCTACTGCCTGTTGCTGAAGAAGAATTTGCCTTTGAAGGACGGTCAATGATTCGGCGTGGACAGTGGTTTCCTGACAGAACAGAAACCGTCTCAGAGCTGGCCTCCTTGCCCACGATGACACGTGATCCTGATCAACCACATTGACCCGGACTGTCACTAGTGCAGGCTGCGCTGTGGAAGGAGGTGAGCCGCCAGCAGGCCCTGGCCTAGGGGCAAGACCCGTGGGCGTGTCTATTCGAGCGGATTGGGCCATATTAAGTAATATTAAATAAAATGAAATCCAAGAGTAAAGCAGCCAACTTTATTAATGTGCATGTATTCTCCTGGCATTTAGGAATAATTCTTTTTCTCTGTCTTGCAGTTGATATGGTTGGCTCTTGGAAGACATGTCTCAGAAGGATTTCTATTTTCTTTCTCTTTCATGTTCCTGACACCTTACATCTCAAGGAAACATCCATCACGATTCAATACCAGCATGTATACTAAAGGTTAAAGTAAAATGCAAGGCACAGTATTAATTTTCTCTACACAGCATCTATTAAGTGGTACTCTCTAAAGCATTATTGATACTCACGTGTATTCCTGAAAATGCTTTGTGATCCCCTGGAGAATAAGAGGAAGGGCTCTTTCCTATTCATTTTTAAAATCTTTGACATAAATGGCTTTTTATAAATGAAGTACTTCTTGAATAAATATTGTCTTTTGATTGATCATTTAGAATTGAATTCTCAGTTACCTTAATTTTTATATATTGGCCACATTACCTTCATCTTCTCCATCACAATTGACATTTATTAAATATGATCTCTATGCTCAATAACCTTACCGTTAGTATGAGAATAATACACATTTAAAGCCTCCATGATAAAGTAGACAATAAAGATGTAGGAGTTCAATAGGACAGACATCACCAAAAGTGTGATCATGATCTTCATGGCCACTGTGGGATTGCTTTGAGCTTCGAAACACTGGTAAGGAGACGTAAGCAGAATGATTATTTAAGGCAGTCAAGTGGGAGGCTATAGAGAAAATGCCTAACCCCTTTTTAATGTTTGCTAAAAGACCTGTTCAGAAGTACGAAGCTGAAGAAGTAGAAACAGATTTTAGCAAATAACGCGGGAGCCAGTCATGACAGAACCTTGGCCATGAGGCGATGAGAAAGGATGGAGTTCCAAAGCAGGAGGTGAATATTTGCCGAGGTAGTTGAGGAGGGAGGCTGTGGAGGTCTTACTAGAACGAACTGAAGGAAGGTTGGCTTAGAGGGGAAGGTGAGCAAATCATAGAAATATGAGCAGGAAGGCCTGAAAAGGCCAGTAGAGTGGGTTTCTTTCTAGCACGTTGGAGGGTGACAGACAGTAAAAACTCTCTGCTTGTCCTCAGAATGACACTCTTTTGCATAACTCTGAGCTTCCAGGGTTTAAAACTGTGAAATGAAATAACTTAGGCTGGCAACTTTCACATTTATGGAATGTTAGCTTTGTAAGAGTGCCCAAAGACCTATTTGAGTTTGTGGCTGGAGACAGATGTGGCCTGAATTGTGGGCAGGATCACTTTCTCATCTACATCCAGCTGGCTGTCAAACAGTGATGGGCAGAATGGAATAACTGATTAAAGGAAAGGCAGGTTGCAGTGAGCAATTTAGAGATGAGGTTCTAGCATGGTAAGTAGGAAAGCGTGGGAAGCTGTAGAGGAGTTAAGACTGAGAAATCACAGCATGATGGGAGTGGAGAGAGGCGGGAGGTGAGGACTGACAGGTTTCTCTCACAGCTTTCTGCTCTGAGCTAATTACATCTCAACTTTTGCCATTAAATTTAATGTAATAAATTTTAATTGCTAGGCAAACCATCAGTCCCTTTCCCCCAATGTTGCCTTTTAGCTATACTAAATGTCTAAAATATGAAATGCTTATCATCTTAAAATAGTTAATGGGTGAGCATAAACTTAAGCAATTTTCTTAGTTGAGTGAAAAAAATACCTTGGAGTTACTGAGATGAAACAGTGGGCTTACTTAAAAACCTATAATGCTTTGGATTTTATACTGCTTTCTCCAATAGCTGGGCACTCTACCAGATGCTATCGAATGGGTCCAAATCTCAATTTTGTTAAAATTCTCTGTTGCTGGGAGGAGAAAAAAGATTGAAGTTCATGTTTTAATCAATAATGCCCATACGACAGTACTTAGAAGCAAACAAAATTAACATAATATGTTAGGCGTCAAGATTAAAAATACTTGGAGGTAATCCTAACTAGTTGGAGATGGGAAGGGGAAGGATCAAAGTGTGTGGCAAGCCCAGGCAAAGAAGAAAATTTCAAGACTTCATCACACAATACAGTGGTGCATGCCTGTAATTCTACTTCCAGGTTAAACACAGTAGGAAGACTGCAGCCCAGGTTAGTCTGTGTGTAAAGTGGGCTACTACCTCCAAAATAACCAATGACACCTGAGACCAGAATCAGGTGGAAGAACACTTGCCTAGAAAGTAATGTAGTTGAGGAGGTGGGAGGGAAGGGATGGTAGGGGGAAAACAAAGGAGGAGGCAACAATGCTTGGTAAGAAATGTACTCATTACCTTGCTCATGGAATTGTAACCCCTCTGTACAGTATTTTCACAATAGAAAACTTATTTAAAAAAAAAGAAAAAAAAAGTGAGAGGCCCAGAGCTCAATTCCCCACAACTCCATGGCATCCGGTCTATTCCAGGTGTGGAAAATACTTATAAGTACCAACATATGGGCAAAATAAAATGTAAAATAAGATACTGTTGTGCCCAAGTCGCAGGACCCCACCAAGAAGACCACAAAGAGTCAGACATTCCGAGTTAGATGGGCTGCAGCTGGGGCCTCGTCCTACACTCCAACACAGCGGAGCCTAGGAGGAGAGCCCTGAACTAAACATTTGCAGGGCTTATAAAGGCATACAACCAACCAGGTGTTTGGATTACCACCACGTGTTGCTCTGCTAGCTGAGATAAACAAGCAACAAATGGTCACTACCTCAAGAATGCAATTACTTTAACCCTTCATTACAATCCATGGGCTACCAGAGACACTACTTATTTATTTTCCATTAAACTTCTATTGCAGATTTACATAAGAACTTATAGCAGATTGGAGATGTTTAAGTGGGAGAGCAGCAGTGAAGCCCTGAGTTGAAGCTATAGTACTTGAACAAAAATAAATAAACAACTTACAGTAACTCATATTTACAGTCATATTTTTTCTCCAACTTGTATTTTAAACTATTATTGACTGCCTATGTGTTTGACTCTCTTATTAAGTATTAGATGGGTCTAGTTCTCTGGGTTCATTTTTGGGTCTTCTGTTCCACTAGTCCTCAGACTTATGAGCCAGTACCAGGCAGTTTTCATTATGACAGCATTGTAATCGAGTTTGAAGTTTAGTATTGTTATTCCTCCAACATAGTTCTCCTTGCTAAGGGTTGCTTTTATTCTGAAAGAATTTTTGGATTACTTTCTGTCTCACTGAAGGACGTTGTTGGGATTTTGATGGATGTTGCATTGAATTTGTAAATTGCTTGGGCAATATTGCCATTTTCACACTGTGAATTCTTCCAATTAATGAGCATGGAAAGGTTTTTCATTTTCTTAAATATTCTTCAATTTTCTTTTTCAGATTTTTCAATTTTACTGTAGACATCCTTCACATTGTTGGCTAATTCCTAGGTTTTTTGTTGTTGTTTTTGTTTTGGCTATTGCAAATGGGGTTGCTTTTCCTTGTTGAGGGCTTACAGAAAAGCTCTCTACTGATTTGTTGCTGTTGTTGTTGTTGTGGGGCTTGAACTCAGGGCGTAGGAGTTGTCCCTGAGCCTCTTTGTCCTCAGCCCTCTGCTACTTGAGCCACAGCATCACTTCCGGGTTTTGAGTGGTTAATTAGAGATATGAGTCTCACAGGGACTTTTCTTTTCTTTTTTTCTTTTTTTTCTTTCTGAATCTGATTTACTTCACTCAATATATTTTCCAGGTCCATTCATTTCCCTGTGAATTGCACAATATACTTCTTTTTTATTATGAAAATACTGTACAGAGGGGTTACAATTACATGGGCAAGATAATGAGTATATTTCTTATCAAGCATTGTAGCCTACTCCTTTGTTTCCCCTTCCCATCCCTTCCCAACTTTCCCCCGCCCCTCCATCCAATCCTCCACCCCCCTACCAAAGTTGTAAAGTTCGTTTTCTACATAACAACTTGTACATCTTGTTGGTGGGAGTGTAAACTTGTTCAACTACTTTGGAAAGTATGGAGGTTCCTCAAAAGACTCCACATAGAGCGCCCCTATGACCCAGCAATCCCACTTTTGGGCATTTACCCAAATGTTCACAAACAAGACCACACTAAAGCTACCAGCACGACTATGTTTATTGCAGCATTATTTATTATAGCTAAGATATGGATCCAACCCGGATGCCCCTCAGTAGATGAATGGATCAAGAAAATGTGGTATATATACACAATGGAATTCTATGCCTCCATCAGAAAGAATGACATTGCTCCATTTGTCACAGGGACTTTTCTGCATGGGCTGGGTAAGCCACTGATTTTTGTGGGTTGATTTTATACTGTGCTAACTTGCTGAAGTTTGAATCAGCTCTAGAAGCTTGAGGTAGGAGTCTATAGTGTCCTTTAAGTACAGGATCATGTCATCTGGAAAAAGGGGTAGTTTTCTTTTTCCTTCTTATTTGGGTTCCCTTTATATATTTCTCCTGCCTAATTACTCTTGATAGAAATTCCAGAACTATATTAAAGAGGTGTTCTTTACAGTTTTAAACAGTTTTTTGACACAGGTAATTTTTTTTTCTCCATTAAGCCTAGTGATAGGTTCCTGTGTATTTGTCTGAATTGAGACACTAATTTTCTCTCCAAGAAGTTTTGATTAAATGCTCAAGGCTCTCTTTTAAAAGTATCATGCTTTAACTTATGAATTGGATACAGGTATAACTAAAAATCGATATGGCATGAAACTAGGTCACTCTTCTATATCTCCAATACTCCTGCTGAGTCTTATTCACTTTCCAAGTATTCATTGACAGTGGAGCTCTTACATTACTCATTTTGGTTTGCATGATTTTTTTCTTGTTGATATATCATTGTTTTTATTAATGCTTTTCCAGCATTAATTCCTTGGCTTTTGCTCATGACTGGCATCTTTGTCCTCCATAACCCCAGACCCGAAGCCAGTTTGCTGCCTGCGTCTCTACAACATAGTTTACTATCCTGTGATTAATTTTGGGGGTTTTGTTTGCTTGCTTGTTATCTTTTCTTTTTGCTCTTCTTCAAACTATTTGACTAAAGTCAATTTGTCCACCTGTGAAAAATTACCAAGTGAATGAAAGGAAGGAATAACAACAGAATAAAGATAAAAATATTGATTTCTTTAAAAATTTCTTTGAAATACCACTTAAGTAGGAACTCATTTAATCCTCACAATTTAAACAGCTATTCTTTCACTGGAAGTAGGAGACATGTTTTTATTTTTAAGGGCCTCTGTATAACTTGTACAGTATTTATCCCAGTAAAATTTAGCATAGTACCTTAGTGTTCAAAATATCAGCCTATACCTGCTGACATCGATGTAAACATCAATTGGCAAATGTGGTGAAGGACAATTAATAAAAATTAATAAAAATTGTTATTATTGTGGACTATCTTGGTTTTTTTTAGCTGTTTTTTTTTATTGTGAAAATACCGTACAGAGGGGTTACAATTACATGGGCAAGGTAATGAGTACATTTCTTATCAAGCATTGTTGCCTCCTCCTTTGTTTCTCCTTCCCATCCCTTCCTATCTCCCCCCCCCCCCCACCCCAACGCTCCCCTCCCCGGCCAAAGTTGTAAAGTTTGTTTTCCGACATAAAGCCTTGTACATCTTATTGTTGCAATGGATCCACCTGTATCCCTATTTAAACAATTTGTTTTTTCCCTTCCCCTTCACAAATTATACCAACATCAAATACAGTGAAAGCAGGGGTTATACAGTGGGGAAGGGACATACAAAGAAACAAAGAAATCATCTTGTAAATATGTTAGAAACAATCGCAAGAAAGAAAAACCATTTGAATCCTTATCTTGGGGTTCATTTCACCTAACATCAACTTATCTGACTATCTTGGTTTTGAGGGCAAAGGCACAAAAGTGGTTCAAGTTTTGAGGTGCTAAGATGTGATACAATTTCAACATTGTCTTTAAGAGAATGTTACACCGTTTTATAAAGTAAAAGCATATGTAATGGATTTTGAAAACATGCATGTGACTGAGAGTTGCCTTAAAACTGAACTTCTTTGGCCATGGCCAACTGATTTTGAAAACTATGGCTTGACCTATGTTCAAACAATCGTGAGTGGTTGCTGTTGATGCTCTATAGGCAGCTTCAGAACACCTCTCTCCTATCAGAGCCTCTTCAAGCACAAAGCGGCCTTTCTTGTTTGAGTGCTGGAAACCAAACTAGGCATCTAGGACAAGAGGAAGATGTATTTCTAAACTCAATCTATGGGTGCTTACTGAATTAGAACCTTAGTTTCCTTGTTTTGTCTTTTAGGATATTTCCCAAATTGTATAATCCTACAACTGTAAAAAAAATCCAATGTAATCATCAGCGGAGTATCCATGTCCCAGACATATGGCCTTAAAATCAATTCACATATGCAGGCATTTTTAATTTAAGTTTTTATCATTCTTAGGTTTTACATAAAAAAGGAAAACAGAGATTCTATTGAGATGTAAATTTCAAAGACCTAATTTATAATATATTTCTAGAAATTCTCTTATTATTGATGTCTAGACTTCCTGCTGATGTTCTTCTTTCTTTGATCCTCTGGTATCATTTAATTTTGTGAGGGTTTTTTTTTTGGTTGTTGTTTTTTGGTTTCCTATTTGGAGCAGGCTAAGCAGTCAAAATACAATTAAGTAAATTTTCTTCATATGCAAATATTTGTATGATTGCAACATCTACCTATTATATTTATTCTGCAACGAAGTATGTCACTTGGAAAGCTGGAGATGGAGAGAAAAGTTTTGAAATGTCTCAGTAAATATGGGTTTAGAAAATATTATAAAATACCAATCGATAATGATCCTTCTTTCTTCAAATCATTCCAGGTTTTATTTCCTTGCTGAAACTCAGCATTGTCATTCATGCATGTGTGAATGCAGGAGCCCTTCACTCTGTCATTGTGTGCCAGAACACACCCTTATTACGTGTGGTTAACACACAAACATAGCATTCTGTCATAATGTGTGCCTCAAAATTTGTCTCTTTTTGAGTTAGATAAAAGGTCAAAGAAGTAGATGCATACACACACACACACACACACACACACACACACACACACATTTTAGGGACTTGGTTGAACTTGAAATACTCTTCTTTATTTTTATTTAGTTTTATTCCTCTTCTGCCATAACATAGTATCTTCATATGCTATTGTCATTTCTAATTATCGTGAAATGTGATCTTTTGTGCCTATTTCATTAATTTATTCTCTTTTATCCTGTCTCCCTACTCCTGTATCTCTTCTGTGTTCAAAGCAATTATTATAAAGTATTTGATCTGTTCCTTATATATTTGCAGCTGTTCTTGAAAATATATGGCACGTTTGGCATATATATATGACCTGGGTGCTGTCCCTGAGTCTCTTTGTGCTCAAGGTTAGTGCTCTACCACTAGAGCCACGGAGCCACTTCTGGCTTTTTCTATGATTAATTGGAGATAAGAGTTTCACAAACTTTCCTGCCTGGTCTAGGGTGGAACCGAGATCCTCAGATTTCAGCTTTCTGAATAGCTAGGATTACAGGCGAGAGGCATTGGCACCTTGCTGGGCTTATATATTTTCATTTGTAAAACTTACAAAGCTACAAAAGTGTTAAAAGAGCAGTTGTTAGATTTTTAGTTATTAAAAGTTTGCCTCTTTTCTGTGTCCTAGTCTCTGAATCTTTCTAGTATTTAGAGCCTTTCCCTGTCTATATACCCACTTTTCATTTTTCAAGCTAACCATTCTAAATACAGGTCACACCAGGTACCATCTTCATGGTCTAGGGTAAGTGAGCTCATCTCTCTATTCTTCTGAATCTTTACCTAAAGAGGGGACTGATGATTGAATTTCATGCGGAAGTTGTAACATAGTCCATTAAGGTACCAAGAACAGTATCTACTACAGATACAACCAAACATTGGATGTGTGTATTTCATTCAATAACTATTGGGTTTATAGTAGATTATTTTGTTTTAGACAATATTTTTTTAATGGAAGGTAGCAAAAACACACTTAGTAGAAGCTGAGATACAATAAATAGGATTCAGGAATTGTTTTTCATTTATTATTTTCAAGAACTCTAAATGCTGCACAGTTGCTCCTTTATGGAGTGTTGGGAAACCAATTGAGAGTAACTCAGACAGTGCCGCGAATGGGAGGAACTGGAATAAGGAATAAGGCGTGGGCTGAGACGCTGGTTCAAACCAAATCACAATGGGGGAGTCCCAACCTACAGGCTGTGAGAAAGGTGTTAAGATTTTCTTTCTGAACTGCAGTCTCAATGATTCCAAGGTCAGCTCTGAGATCCCACGGGAGACGAGGCTCTCTAGTGGAAATAAACTGCGAGCAGTTCTAATTACAAGGCTGCTTGATGTGCTCCCGCGGAAGGCAGCCAGCTGTCCTTGAAGAGACGGGAAGTCGCGTTCTGCTTGTGTGCATTGCCTGGTGCTTCACAGATTCACGCTTCTAAAATAGAAACGCCAACGGGGAACCCAGGGGCAGGATGCGCGTCCTGCGAGCTCGGCGGGGAAAGACCAGCGCCCCATGCACTTGAACAAGCAGCTCACACTACGCTTCAAGGAGGACTTTCTTTTCTTTTCCTTCCTTCCTTCCTTCCTTCCTTCCTTCCTTCCTTCCTTCCTTCCTTCCTTCCTTCCTTCCTTCCTTCCTTCCTTCCTTCCTTCCTTCCCTCCTTCCTTCTTCCCCCCCTCCTCCTCTTTAGAGTATGAAAATAATTTTTATTATATCTTTACTGTAAAGGTGATGAAGGGGGGGTAACAGTTACATAAGTAAGGTAATGAGTACATTTCTTTTTAAACACTCTTTCAATCTCGTCCATTTTCTTCCTCTTACCCTTCCCTATTCCCCCCCCCCCCCAGGGATCACAATAGCCCAATCGCTAAGCACATATGACCACATACAATGAAGCTATCAACATGAATCCCAAGAATTGGAAACGAGGGGTTCTTATTATGTCCTGTATGCAGCTATTTCCATTTTTTTCTGTTTCAGTTTTCTCTACCCTTTGTCTTGTATATAAGTTTTTCTGATCCATGGAATGGAAAGGGAAACACAGAAACATCAGGAAAAAGGATCAACTAATGCAACAATGATACTCACTAGACACTATACTGGAAATGGAAATGAACTTTTCATTACTTTCTTTGGGCTAAAGAGCCTTTCCTTTAATTAAGGAGAAATTGCAGTTTTCGAAACCAGCACAGGAATACAATTCTATGTTTCTACATTTTCTTGTCTTACCTATCTTTCTTGACTTTCTTTATTCAGGCACTATTTGCTGCTATAATCGTTTTTAAACTAGGTGCAATGTGCTACTTCGACTGGGTCTCAGAGTGTATAGATATTTGGCAAAATACCATTTTGGGTGCTGTGGAATGAGATAAACACTTGAATTCACAGACTGAGGATTCTGTTTTCTCCAGCATAGGCGAGCCTTATTCTATCAGATAAAATGCACATAGAACAAAAATCTGACCTCCGCAAAGAAGAAGAAATTCCTCCTGTCTGACAGCCTTGTTCTGCTTTTGGACTTTAATGGGACCACCTGCCCTTCTCAGGTCTCAGGTGTGCTGGCTTTTGAATCAGATCTGCTCGATTGGCTCTCCTGGTTCTCAGGCCTTGGGACTCAGTTGTAAACTATGTCTGTGTCTGTCCTGGGCCCCCAGACTGTAACTCATTAGCTTCGGGATCACGTGAATTCCTTGTAACAAGCCTTACCATATCCTCCCTATATGTCATGGTGCTATTCCTTTATAGAACCTTGGTTAAAATACAAATGTTTTGGTAGATGTTAGGAACTGGGAAGTTGGAAAAGTAGACAAGCCCCAAGTGCTTTCAAAGTAGTGAGCCCTTTCAAATAATTACATGAATTGCAGAAAATTTAAAATTTGTTGTGTCTAAAGGAAATTCAGATTTGTAGTGATTTCACCTCTGTTTGGGTGTGTGTTCTTTGGGGAAGGTAATGGTTCAGAATAATGGGATTTTCTGATGGATGTCAGTATTTCAATATGCCTGAGATAACAAATATTCTCTGTAAGTCACTAAATATGCTCCACATTTGATATTTAATTCTGCTAGGATAGCTTGAATTTCTCTAAGGTTGAATTTGATAGGGACAAACTAATTTTTGGAAATTTAATGAAAATTCAGATCTGCTGCTAATTTTTAACATGGGGATAATTTCAATTCGCATGTTGAAAAATGTGGCACTAGAAAGAACAAAACTATGAAAGTGTGGAAAGTATCTTCAGACTCTCGGTAAAACAGACAAGAATTCTGCCGTTTAGATCTCCTGGTGTTGGTAGTCAGTGGGGCAACTTGGGCAATTTTCTTCTGTTCTTTTGAACTTCTGTGAAAAGCTTTTACCCTTTGAAGTTGCAGAGCACTTCTTTTGTGTATTTTTTTCCCAGCCTATTTACTTTCATCATTAGGCACTCTCCTTTCCCACAGGGCTGCTGTGTTGTGATTTGCACTCAGGAGAGCTGAGGTTGCTCAGGGTAGCCTCCTCCTTTCTGTCCCCAGAGACAGAGTGTGGCTACATTACAAGTGCTGGATGAGCTGGCTGAACTATACTGCTGAGGTCCCTGAAGCCCACATGCTCCATGCTGCCATGACTGAATGCCCAATGCTGTTTGCTCACTCCCCTTCTTCCCATGTTCATCCCCCAACTGCCCGTGCTGTTGTATGTTCTTCCTGACCCTGTTTTGCTTTGATTATCTTTGTGGGACAGGTGGATCACTCAGAATATGATTAGAGGCTTTTCATATGTAAATAGCACGGTGATTACAATACCAGACATCACTGGGTATCACAAAGACTTGATCAGACAAAATGACAATGACTTTCAGATTTCTTTAATTCCTTAGAGTGGACAATCCTATCTCATCCTTTGTCTTTCAAGGAGCCATTCTGCTCAGGAAGAACATGCTCTTTCCAGGATTTCCCTCTGCTGCCATCTCAGATACCATCCATCTTCCAAGCCTGATGGAGATGCTGGGAAGAGGCGCCCTTGGTCCCGCTATGTGATTCTTTGCTCTTGTCGGGTCGCATATGCAGAATAAATATACAGGTGCAAAGGAACACCAAAGGGACGTTTGGGACTAAAAATATGCCCCCAAACAACATTGTAGTAGAGGCTGCAGGCACTGTATGACCAAATCAGCTTTCGTAGCATACTGTGCACTGATTTCCACCAGTCAGCTGCACCCTGAGAGTAGCTTGGACTGCCAAGCACGAAGTGTTGTTTTGTATATTCAGCAGGCATTAACTCACTCACTAGAAAAACATAACCCAAAATCTTTATTTTGAAAAGTGCTCTCAGTGTCCACATTCTCTAAATTAGGAAACCAAAATAGAGGTTTTAGTGATTTCTCCAGAGGTATCTTCATCATAAAGCTCCTGAATGGATGTTCAGAACTGTCCAAATGGTGACAATTATACAACTACTCCAAAACCATCAGAAGTCTTATTTTTTTGCTCAGATCTCAAACTAATTTTCATGCATTTTATTTATTTTTATCACAGTCCTTGTGTCCCACAGAAGCTGTAGAAAACTCTGCTTCTTAGGAATTGTTAGTTTTGTGGCAGACAGAAAGAGAATCACAAATGGGAGCTGGTAAAGCTTACATTCTGAAGTGATTTGTAACACTCTTGTCTGCATTTTAGTATCCTAAGAATTCAAGTGAATGTTCCTGAGTCAGATACGGTGGTTCATACCTGTACTCCCAGCTAACTGGAAGCAGGGGAGGAGGAGCCACAGTCCTTAGCAAACCTGGCAAAAGCATGAAATGATCTGAAAGAAAAAGAAATAAAAAAGCAAAAGAACTGGGAGTGTGGCTGAAGTCATAGAGCAGCTACCTAGAAAGCAGGAGGCTTCCAGCTCCTTCCTCCCAAAGAGAAACAAATTGCATAACTTGAATTCTAAGGGTTGGTTATATACACCTGCAGCTTTAACTTAAAAGTAAGTCTGACATCCGTGGAATAGAGGAGTTTGGTTTCCTTCTAGGGGTGAAATAGAGCATAGTTTGACAGTCATGATAGCATGATTCTGTGTTTCTCTGGGAAGCTGGTGTCGCTGGCATTCTTCATTGCTCTGAAATGGAGAGAGTCCAGTAGATAGAGAGTCCAGCTGGTAGGCATCTTAGTCGCAGATAGCACAATTGATTTAGCAAGCCAAGTTACAGAGTTTGCCACTGTAATTCGGCTAATCCAACATTTATTGTGAACCTTCGCTTTTTGAAGATTTGGTATCATCCAGGTGTAATATTCGAATCCTCACTATCCATCTCTACAGGGTGATGAAGATCCTATGGCTTTGCAGCATTTCTATGATACAAACTTTCCTTCTACATCTTTATATTCTTCTTCCTTCAATCCACCTCCCCACATGAGACCTAGGAATTCCATTACCAATTACTGATTTTTGCCCAGAAAAGGGTGAAAATGGGGTGTCTGGTAAAATACAATTAAGAATAATATTGCTTTCTAACAAATAAAACATGTTCAAAATGATGAAAGAGATAGAACTGCTTTGTTAATGAGAAAGTGTAAAACCAATAGTTGGTTTAAAAACCTTTTTATAACTGTTTGAACTTTTTGATTTTTAAGTGCCTCTTTACAATGATTTCATCTGTTTAAGCTAGGTGACCGCTACTATATAATTTTTAGCAAAAAACTGTGACATCTTAAACCATGCTTTATTGAATATCTGTAATCAAACTACCAAAAGACATGAATAAGCACAGACATTTGAGTAGTGTATTTTATTAATGTTGTTTTAAACTCTGAAAATGCATCCAGTTTTTTTCTACTGAATAATACTATGATAGACCTGAAAAAATGCTCAATATTTCCATATGACTTAAATACTATTCCCAGATCAATTCATAACAAGAGCACTTTCTGAATACTGTTATACCTTTGCTTAATAAAATAATGTGTTCTAAGAAAGATCTTCACATTTTCTGAAATGTTATCTCATTTATCCTCCTATCATCCTGAGAAGGTAGAGCCCATTTCACAGTGTGGAAGGTGAATTTCTGGAGCCACAGACCACCAACATTCAGAGCAGAGCAGATTAATAATTCAAATTGACAACTTCTCTTCAGTTCAGGGTGAATGATGTGTTTCAGTTCCAGTTTTCTCTGTGGATGCTGGGATAGCTCCACCAAGTACAAGGCGAAATAGGTTGGACATCTGGGTTTTAGGGAAACAAAAATGATCAAGGCATTGGAAATGTGCTATCCTAGCCTCCAAATCCTAGGTTTTTCTGTACAAACAAAACCAGCCTCAATGACAACTACTTCATTCTTTATGGACTTCTGGGTTTTCTCTTTGAATTTCCCACATGGTACCCACCTAGCTAGTATGGAGATGCTCAGATGTTAATGACCTCTTATGGGAGGAAGTCAGGGCCCATCTTTAACTGTCTTGAGGAGTGCGAAGGGAACATTTAGCTGCATAAACTTCTTAAGACTGGCAGGAAAGTGGAAGCGGAGTTAGAAGAAGATAACTGAGGACTCCACAAGGTTTAGGAACTCTTTTTTTTTTTTTTGCGTGTGTATTTAACATGGAAATAACTACAGGTTGTTCAAGTAAAAATGAAAATAAAAGCAGTTCTAGACAAAATGTGGATATTCTTGACATTAAATTCCCATTGTTTGACTTGGAGCTGTGTCTTCAGTGGTACAGTACCAGCCTTAACCAAAAAAACTCAGGCCCTGAGTTCAAGCGTTAGTACCAGTATACACACACACACACACACACACACACACACACACACACACACACACACACAAATGCATGCAGGCACATACACACAATTCTTGTTGCTCACATGGGAAAGGAAGTTTGATATTCTAAACAACTTTGAAATGAATCAGTGTTTGGTTTATTATATGTGAACTGACAATGTTGTTGGCTTCTAGAATACTTACACAAGAAGATCAGATTCAGAATTTGAAATATAATAATCCTGGGAATTATCCAGTTTATAGACAATCCTGCATGTGATGCACCTTAGCTTTCTCTTCTCATGTCCCACACACCCTTAGAGAAATACTGATGTGTGCAGATTTGAAAACCTGACACTTGCTAAGCATGGCAGTAATAAAATAGAAAGAACAAAAAATGAAAATGATATGAAAATGAGTATGGAGAAATTTCAGAAAATAAAATATCTGAAGTTGGCCACAGAATGTATTTGCAGACTGCAGATCACAGTTGTTTTGCTTTGGTACAGCAAACACCATGCCTTGATTAATTTTCTGTGGTTGTATTTGACCTGAATGTAGCTATTGGCTGGTTCTCTTTTGAGAGCTTTGATGTCTCAAAGAAAAAAGCATCTGGGATTATAAACAGTTTTTTACTTATAAGGACTTTGTACTGATGAAACTAATTTGCTTTGCAGCAAAGTTAATTAGCATCTTTCTTACCAGAAAGATCAATTATGCATTTTTCTTGGCTTAAGTCTTTTTGGCCTAAGAGGAAAAGGTTAGCAGACTACTGTTACTCCCCCTACAGGTTGCAGGGTGAGTCGCTCCTACTCTGTTGGTCTATTCATGCACTGTGTACCTCCAGTGTTTAAATACATGCCATTCTGGTCAAAGCAATTTTTAAAAATTCCAGTCCTGAGTCTTGGACTGTGGGTGTGGGTGCTGTCCCTAAGCATTTTTGCTAAAAGGTGGCTCTTTGCCACTTGAGCTACTGCTCCACTTCTGACAGTTTTTGGTAGCTAATTGGAAATAAGAGTCTCATGGACATGCCTGCCTAGGTTGGCTTCGAACCACAATCCTCAGATTGCATATTCCTTAGTAAATAGAATTATAGAGATGAGGCATGGTTGTCTGGCTCAAAGTGATTTTTTTAAAGAGAATAATGATAATATTATGAATAATTACTGCGCCATTGGAGAAAGGAAGTAGACTAAATCTTAGGAGAAAAAATTTACAAGTTGAAGGAAATGTGCTATAAAACCCAAGCTTCTTAGACAACCAGAGAATATTATCCTCATTCAATTTGTTCTATTTTCTATATTTTACTTGTATAACAAATGTAATTCTCTAATGATGTTATAGTAAAGAACAAAGCATATCAATATATGCACATTTTTGATTTATTTATTTTTGATATAGAGTCTTACTATGTTGCCCAGGCTGACCACATATTGGTGATTCCATTGTCTCAGCCTCTCAAATATTTGACCACATATATATATATGTATGTATATATATATATAGTTAACCATACATGTATATATTGATCTTATATATGTTTCTTACATGATTTTATGAAATGATTCAAATGCATGCATACATTTTTGTATAACAGAAAATATGAAATCACTGACAATGACTCTGAAAACGGATTATGATGGAGGAAGTTTTTACCATCTTAATTTTTGAGTTTTAATCACAAAAAATAATTTGAAATTATGAAAGTTGAATAGAGCAAAATCATGGTAAGCTTGGATAGTGTAGAGAAAGGTGCATGGGCATCAGTCTCAGCTTGCGTGTGACTCAGATGCCATTGACAGACAGTCAGACACAAGGAGCCTAAGATCCTCAACCCCTCCTCTGCTCCTCCTCCTGTACAACCCTCTGCATTCACCAGAATCCGTGTGTGTGTGTGTGTGTGTGTGTGTGTGTGTGTGTGTGTGTGTGTGTGTGAGACCAATGAAATGATTATATAATGTGTGATGACCAATGAGCTAAAGTATGTATAAATGTATCTTACTTCCAGGTTTAGGTTATTAGAGGCACTGCAGCTCCCTACCTCCCTTTCTCTCCTCTTATTCCACCTTCTTTCTTTCTCTTCTCTTGCTTGCGTTCTCTTTCTCTGACTCAAACATTTATTTTGGGGAAAACTATCCAGGCAAAACATGAGAATCGGAGGTCACTGGCCGGCGGTCACTTGCTGATCACGAAGGCTGATACCATGCTGTGTCGATTTTTCACATGACAGAAGTCACAAACAACACATTGAGTGGAACATAAGAAGGAGACCCTGAAGCAGAGAAAACAAAGCTAATCCAAGATGCCTGACTGGGAATTTTTTCAGCTAATAAACACTGTTTTTTTTTTTTTTTTTACTTTAAGAGTCTTGTGCTTTACTATGCAGTGATAGATTATCAATGTAGCTAGTAATTAAGTATGGGTTTTGGGAAAGTCAATTAGCATTGGTGAGCCCTTATTCTCTCATTTGCAATGTGAAACTCTTGATGTCTTCAGTCTGGTCCTCTCAGCCATAGGACATTTCTCCTGTTAAATTACTGCCATGGGGGGAAACATTTCATATATACACACAGACACAGACACTCACAGACACAGACACACTCACACAGAACTTTAGCTGTTGTGCAGTAGTGAGGCAAGGAGGGAGAAGAGTGGGTGTTCCGGAGACACCTGGGCATGGTTTGAATGGATAAAATGGTTGAGTAACGTCCAGTGTCCAAGCCAGACCTGAAGGCATCTTTTATAATACAGCGAATGGCCATAATTGGCCTTGCATACTTCCAAGTGAGCAGGAAGCAATTGCCTTTTCTACATAGAGACAGCTTAAACAAACCTAACAACTTTTTGCGGTTTTATGTAGGATTTTGACTCTGTATAATGTTCAGCATCAGATACAGTAAATGTCGGAACCTGAGGAATAATGTGTTCCTCCTCTCAGATAATGTTTCATGTTCCACAGGCATTCAATAGAAGGCAGGAGCTAAATTACTCTGAAAAATCACAGCAACTTCTCTGAAAACATGATAGCTCTGCTCCAGACGGGATGATGGTTCAATAAATATTGTCTGTGAAATTTGTTTATTTTCTAAACCGGGAATAGGCCTAAAATCAACCAAAATTGGTATTTGAGACAGGTGAGTTTTTTTTCTGTTACATTCAATTTTTGGCAAGAAATGCCTCATTTTCTATTCCGGCCATTCTTAAAATAAAATGCTTGAGAAAGCATCACATGAACTCCTAAAAAGAATGGGATCATCATCATCATCATCATCATCATCATCATCATCATCATCATCATCTTGATCATCATAATCATAGCTAATGTCTGCAATTCCTTTGATGCTTTTTTGGATGTAAAAATTCTTTTGGTAAGACCTATAACTATAATCTACCAGGCAATTTCCCCTATATCTCTTTCTCTTTATGTCTGTCCTACATGCTTGTGGAGAGATAATCTTTCCCCACTACATAAAATCCCCCATGAAAACAAGTCATCTATATCATTATCTCACACAGAAATGATCATTTCTTCCCGACCCCATCAATGCTGAGTGTTAAAACTACTTTGAGCCATGGTACTTCAAAGAGAAATATTATTTGTGTAGTTTTACATATATTTTGTTGTATTTTTCCAGAAGACTAGTCTCAGCAGATCCAGTCTGGCTTGTAAGAGCACATAGATGTTAGAACTGGTGGAATGATTTATGCAGAAGATGCCATTTTCACGCAGCCTAAATCTGCCTGTTCCCCTTGATGACATTCTCATGAGGATACAAGTCCTGTTCTTGTATATAATCCAACACTTCTGCTATTAGATATTTTCCCCAAAGGATCTGATAATTTATGTCCACAAAAAATATATGTGCATGGGGATCTGGGAAGGTGGCTCAGGGGTAGAGTGCTTGCCTTGCATGTGTTCGATTCCTCTGCACCACAAAAGCAGAAAAAGCCAGAAGTGGCACTGTGGCTCAAGTGGTAGAGCGCTAGCCTTGAGCTGAAGAGCTGAGGGACAGCACCCAGGCCCAGAGTTCAGGCCCCACTACCTCCCCCCCCCAAATGTACATAGGTATTTATACCAGCTTTATTTATAATTGTCAAATGCGCAAGGGACCAGTATGCATTAAGAGCAAATGGACAAATACATGGCAAAGGTTATGGAGCAGACTGCTATTCAACATTCAAACAATGGACTGTCAGGCTCAGAGACTTAGAGGATCCTTAAGTGTGTATCGCTAAATGCAAGAAGCCACTCTGAACTCTGATCTTGGCTCTATTTTCCTAAATATGCTCCACCGATGAATGCTTTTATTAGTTATGAATAAAAATGTTTGGTTTAGTTGATTACCTCTATCATTGCTATAAAAATAGAAAAAAAAGCCCGTTTGGAAAAAAAGCAGAAGTTATTCATCATTTTTGATTTTAAGCTATGAATAATGAACGTGCAGTGGGTTGCTAGGAAGATGAAGCACGATGGGTCTGATCGCAGATAGTAGCGGGTCAGGGGCCGGGTGAACCGGAGGGCAAAGGAGGGGGAAGACAGTGACCATGTGCAAACGACGGAACAGCAGAGTGGGGGGTGTGTGATGAGGGGTGAGTGTGAAAGTTACATTGTATTCATATACTGATGTGTCAGAAGGAAACCTCCTGGAATTACTAATTGGTAATAACAAAGATAAATAAATGAAGCATGTGTGATGCTTGCAGCAAACAGGGCTGGCCCACCCTTAGTTGGACAAGTCCTGTTACTATTCCTTGCAGTAAGAGAGATCTCATCTATGGAGAAACCACGAAGTCACGCAGTGAGAGGGTGTAGGCTTCTCTTACAGCATTGGGAGTGGAGGGGTGATGGAGGGTAGGCCACGGAAGTGGAGGCTCCTTACAGATTAAGTGTCAGGGAAGAGGGTCAAGTGTGTGGCTGGACATTCATCTCACTGCAGGAAGGCGGATGAGTGAGGACTGGCTGCAGCCAGTGAAGATATGTGTGTGTGTGTGTGTGTGTGTGTGTGTGTGTGTGTGTGTGTGTGTGTGTGTGTGTGTGTGTGTGTATCTATATCTATCTATCTATCTATCTATCTATCTATCTATCTATCTATCTATCTATCTATCTATCTATCTATCTATCTATATGAATGAATGAATTCTATGCCTCCATCAGAAAGAATGACATTGCCCCATTTGTTAGGAAATGAAAAGACCTGGAAAAATTTTTATTAAGTCAAGTAAGCCAGGCCCAAAGAAACATAGGTCCCATGGTTTCCCTTATTTGCAATAACTAGTATATGTCTAGGACAAGCAAAAAAGGTCAAAAGCTATGTACATATGACCAGATAAGATGATGTTAAGTGAAATGAACCCCAAGACAGGGACACAAGTCTTTTTTTTTCTTTCTTGCTATTGCTTTTAACATACTTATAATGTACTATGTGATTTGTTTCTCTTGTATGTTCTTCCCCATGGTATAACCCCTGTTTTCACTGTATTTGATTCCGGTGCTCTGCATCTTTTATATACACTTTTCTAATTTGGGGAGGGGAAGGGAAAATGCTTAAATAGGGATACAGGTTGCCTCATTGTAACAATGATATGTACAAAACACTATGTTGAAAATGAACTTTATGACTTGGGCGGGGGAGGGAGGGAGGAGTTGGGGAGGTGTGAAGGGAAGGGCTGGTAGGGGGAAAAACAATGCTCGATAGGAAATGTACTCATTACCGTACTTATGTAACTGTAACCCCTCTGTACAGTATTTTTACAATAAAATATATATAAAATATATATGAAAAAAATTAGAGTAGAATCCAACTGAGTCGTAAAAAAAACAACAACTGTAATCCTGTTAGCAGAGTTAGAATTCTAGGTAAACAGGACAAATAAGGCTCGTGTAACAAAATAGTCATGGTTTCTTGATCAGTTGCTTAGAGAACACTAGCAATGACAAAACAAATAATTATTAATCTCCTTTTTTAAATTATGTTTCTTCAAGTCTCTATAAGTATTTACTACTTGTGGATTAAAGCACCTTTGAGATTAGTTAGTATCTATTATCTTAAATTTATAACCAAGTTAAGTGACTCCTAGCCCCAGCTAATGGGAATATAAATCTTGAATTGTTATGTGACCTTGTCACCAAAAGCATCTAAGTAACAAATAACACATCTTAAATAGCTCTTGAGTTGTGTGTGTGTGTGCGTGTGTGTGTGTTCATTAGCTTACCTATTTTCTCAAGAACTGGGAAAATATTCACATGAATTCAATCACTCCTTCTATTTACATTGCACAAATAATTACTCACCTTTAGGAAACAGAACAATACGGTTGAATGTTCAAGCATAATTTAACCTGTCTGTGTTATGTAACAAACAAAAAGGGAGAGACTGAGAAAACTACCATTCTCTCCAAGTTTGTAGATGGTAACATGGTAATAACTGCACATTTGCCCTTGTCTTATACAGCTAAACAATTATCTGCAATTAATAGAATTTAACATATTCCATCAATCAGCAAACACTTTGTTAAATCATAAAATAAAGCACATGAGATACGGAATGCCTTTCTTTCTTTAGTTGGATACGATAATGATGTTTTGTGCAATCTAGGACATTTCTCACCATGGGTAACAAGATAATTCATTGAATCTTTGTGACAAAATCAAGAACAATGAAGAATCATGTCCAATGACAATGGCAGAAAACTTAATAAACAGCTTGCAGAATCCCTAAATTAGTAATTATCTCTCTCCAGTTACGAACCTCTCGATTTAGCATCCTTCTGTGTTTGTTTCTTGTGTCAGGTTAATGTAACATGGAAAAAGGATTGGAAGTGCATTGGTCTTTGAAATTACTAGGCACCACCAGAAATAAGAAATAAACTCTGTACCTAGTAAACTATGCCCACACAAGGACAAATATGAAATGTAAGCAAACAATACACTCTGGAAGCTACAGTAACAATCTTTTCTGATTCCAGATGGCTCAGGAGCTTCTTATATCTGCTGTGTTGCTTTTATTTGGAGTTATAGAGATATCAGAAGTGTTCACTCTGAATTAAAATTTTATTGGGTTCCAGAGACTCACACCTTGTAATCTTAGCTACTCAAGAGGTTGAGATCTGAGGATCTTGGTATAAAGTCAGCCTGGGAAGGCAAGTCCATAAAACTCTTAACTCTAGTTAATCAGCAAAAAGCCAAAGTGGAAATGTGTCTCAAGTGAGCAAAAAAGCTAAAGGACGGTGTTTAGGCCCTGAGTTAAAGTCTCAGTACCAACATTAAAAAAATTCTTTTGCTGGGTACTGGTGGCTCACTCTCATTCTCCTAGCTACTCAAGAAGCTGCGATCTGAGGATCTCAATTCAAAGCCAGCCCTGGCAAGAAAATCCCCATGAGACTCTTAAGTCCTACAAATCACCAGAAAACTGCAAGTGGAACTGTGGCTCAAATAGGTAGAGTGCTAGCCCTGAGCAAAAGAGCTCAGGGACAGAGCTCAGGTCTTTGAGTTTAAACCTCTCAACTGACAAAAAAAATCTAAAATATAAATTTCTAGGATTATTTGAAAAAAATAAAACTTTGATGTACAAAAAATTATTCAATTAAAGATGACCTTTGATGGGGCTGGGAAGGTGGCTCAGTGGTAGAGCACTTGCCTTGCATGCATGAGGCCCTGGGTTTGATTCCTCAGCACCCCATAAGCAAAAAGAAAAAAGCCAGAAGTGGCTCTGTGGTTCAAGTGGTAGAGTGCTAGCCTTGAGCTGAAGAGCTGAGGGACAGCTCAGGCCCAGAGTTCAGGCCCAACGACTGGACCTAAAAAAAAAAAAAAAGAAAAAGAACAAAAAAGATGACCTTTGAGAAAGTAGTCCTAGCTACTCAGGAGGCTGAGATCTGAGGATCTTTTCCAGTTTGGGCACGAAAGTCCGTGAGACTTTTAGCTTCAATTATCCACCAGAAAACTGGAAGTGGTACTGTGGTTCAAGTGATAAAGCACTAGCCTTGAGCTAAAGAGCTGAGGGACACCACCCAGGCCCAGAGTTCAAGCCCCATGATCCATCAGAAAGAAACAAAAAAAGATGACCATTGAGAAAGAAAGAATGTGGTTTAATTGGTTTTATGATGCTGAAACATAGCTTCCCATGATGTGTGTGTGTGTGTGTGTGTGTGTGTGTGTGTGTGTGTGTGTGTGTGTGTGTGTGTGTGTGTGTGTGTGCGCCCGCGTGTGCACGGTATAGCTCTGCTTTGGGGTTTTTGGTATTAATTAGAGATAAAAGGCTCATGGACTTTCCTGCCAGAGCTGGCTTTAAACTATGATCCTCAGATCTCCACCCCTAAATAGCTAGGATTACAGATATGAGCCACCAATGCCCAGCTTAAACACAAAGTTTTGATAGGTAACTTGTGGAGCTCTATCAAAACTGACCATCTTACCCCCATGGAGCTTATTTATTAATAAATACACAAGTTTTTAAGAAAATGGTCCAGATTATTTTCCCTTTCAGTTCATCCTACCAGAGCTGGTTTGTGAAAGGAAGAAAAAAGACTACACGCATTATTAATGGGTAAAGGAGATTAACTGTGATGGCAAGAACAGTTTCGATTTGGGAGTGCAAGGGAGAGTTAAGATAAAATATTTCTTTCACCCAAAATCAAAGTATCTCATTCGATAGAAATAGCTTTGTGTTGGACAGTAAAGGAATAAAGGATGAGAGATAGATATGTGATAGCTGGCCTGAATGATAATAAAAATCCTCAGCTGGATTCATTTTACTAGGGAAGCTGTCTTTCCGTCAAGGATCTTTCAGAGTTTGAACTTTGAAAGGACAGCAAGCATGGAAGCTTTTCTTGTTTAAAATATTCATCTTTATCTTCACAGCACACAAAAAATCCAATAATCAAGCACACAGAGGCAATACAATACAAAATTAGAGATTGCGCAGGAAATGACTGGGCAATGGAACCTTCTGCACTGTGAATTAGATCATCTTATACGGACACAGGAGGAAAGATGAGCGCCTCTTACTCTCCGTATGGAAAGGGCACAGTAGGAAGGAAAGCCCCACCGCTCTGGCTGTCTTATATGATTCCATACTTATTTTGACAATCAATTCAAATTTTGACAGGTGGCTGTTGAACTGCATTGAAACTGAATAGCCTGTGACAATGGAGCTTATTTAGTAAAGAAAAAAAACCCACAACACCTCATGACAGAAAATTCACTATTTGACATTCTTATTTTGATACTTGATTGGATAATTAGTGCTTTGGGGACACTAATTCTTCCTCAAATATAGAAATTTCATTTTTCAAATTAATATAATAGTACTAATTATTATTAAGCTGATGACAAAGACAAACTCGTCAAAAGTTTTCAAGGTGAGCAGGTACCTATTTATTAATTACCCCATTAGATTTCAAACAGAACATCTTTGGAGAGTTGCCTAATGCACTCAAGCATATCTTTTTCTTTAAATGAAGCCTGTGGCTGAACTCAACAAATTTCTCTAATGTTTAGAATGTATGCATAGAAGTAGAAACAGAGCATGTTAAATATCTGCAAATAAGACATTCTAAACCATATTGTAGCAGTGACACTTTTCACCCTTGTATTGATCTCAACAAGTCCTCAAACTTAGCTATCTGATTCCTCTGAAAGTCCAGTGATTACCTTGTGCTCGCTCAGTCAATAAAGCAATAAAACACTCTCTTGTCTCCTCAAGTTGTGCCCATTCACTAATAACCCCCCTGTGGATACATGTATTCATAGTTTATACAATACACAAAAGCCAATCTGATATAGATTTCTCACTATGGGGTAGCAAACTCTAAAGCCAAAAATGAAAGGGGCATTCTGTAATTCTATACCTCCAGTTCTCTGTCTCTCGTTTTGGAAAAACTTTTTGCATGCAAGCACACAAACCTTTTCTTCAAGATCCAAAGGAATCTCACACATCTGAAAAATAATGTTGTAAAATACAGACATGTGTTCCTTTTTACCATTCTTGAAATTTCTCCACTTGTTCTTCAGGTACGTGTGCCTGGGATTTCTCAGTCAACTGTCAATCACCCCAAACTCCAGCTATCCAGACAGTGGACTTGAGGTCTAAGTGCAAGCAGAGGACTCGTGTATGCATCTGCACACAGAAACATAATCTGCATCCTGTCCCTACTGCTGGCTGGTGATGGGGGAGGCCGGAACCCAGGAATCCTGAGCCTTGGCCAGAGCAGACATTGTCATTCCTCACATGTGTGTTCACAGAGTGACCGGTGAGCCCTCTTGTTTGCTGGTGGAGCAGGAACGCTAAGCCACTGTGCAGTAAGTCAGCGTCAGCATCCTGATGCCTACCAGCACTGATGTTCTGCAGACCTTGATGGAGGTCAGGGTGCAGACAGCCTCAGCTGCATGCCACTCAGAAGGGCCAAGGACAGGGGTAGATATTTTGGACAAAGTGAAGGTGTGTAGTGAGAAAGCCTCGCCCTGGCCAGCTTGGAGTTAGTTTGCATCCCCCAGCTTGAGTGTCATCTGTAAGTGGTATTCTTTTAACAGAAAAAAATGAGTTACAGAAGGTTTTTCTTTTTTATTCTTGGCATCAAAGTAGGAGGCTACAATGCTTGATAAGAAATATACTTATTATCTTGCCCATGTAATTGTAACCCCTCTGTACAGTATTTTCACAATAAAAAAGTCCTCACAATAAACATAGGTTGGATGTGTACCCAGAAAGCTACGCCTAAAAATATAAGCTACTCTGTCCCTTCACACCATTCACGCACTTCCAGATCTTCTTAACCTAGGTAATGCATCATCAGATACTCAATTCTGTGCAGTTTATAAATTGATATACTTCACGCCTCTGCCATTTCAGGCTCTCATATTTCCTATCATTACTTACAAGTGTAAACACTGTAAGGGAATCATTTGAGTCACATGATGAAATAGTCGTCCGCATGGTGTCCACGCCTAGAAGGCAGGTTGAGGGCCGGCCTGTAACATGCGCAGACAGCTCCTGCGAACATTGAGTGGTGGCAGAACTATTTGGGCTACAGAATAAGCGTATGGATCCCGGACAAATTCTCAGTGGGAGGAGGTCAGACAGGAATGCGGAGGCTGTCCAACTGGAGGAAGATAAAATGGGGTCAGACTGTGTTCTCCAGCATGAAGCTTCCGCGTTGTCCATACCAGTTCTCAGGCTGTCTTTGTGATTATGCTGCTAGCCTGGTGTCTCCTGAGCGTCACTGGAACCACACACGTGGGCTGGGACAGAGGTTCAACAGCACTACTGGCTACTAAGACTCACAAGTCACCGGCTGTTCCTTCACTTTCCACTGATGGAAATGCTGTGAGTTGCGTTCATTTACATTTCCCACATTTCACTCTTTTGCCTTTGTGTGAACAAACAGCCCTAAGCAGTTTTTGCAGTTATACAGTATGCCTTCTTTCCTACGTGCTCAGGGATGAAGTCAGGAGAGACTAGCAGACTACCTGGCAGATAGAGCCTGGAGACAAGAGCAGCACATGCCATGGCACAATTTTGTTGTCTGTGTACCCGAAAGTGAGGCAGTTGAAGAAGGGAGAAGCAACGTGTATTCAGCAAGAAGAGGATGTGGTGGGGCAAGCCCTGTGTTTATATTTTGTCTGACTCTAGATACAGATGCTAACTTTCCTTGTAGCACATCACTGGAACCCAGTAGACTGCTCTGTACATAGCAGCTGCTCAGTCATGTTTGTCAACTGAGTTAACATGAACTGATCAACTCCAGTTAAATGGGAAGTTGCGGCTGTCAGCGTTGAAAGAAAACAGCATATGGGGTACACAGTAAGATGATCTCCAGTTGCTCATCAGAGTGAGAAGTCAGCTGTAGCCATGTTCAGCGGGTAATCAAAGGTCCTGAGCACCATCCAGTGATTTCATTGATTAGGATTTGCATTAGGATTAGGATTGGTCCTGGTGGAGGAAATTTGTCCATCTTGTAAATCCATTTTACTGTACAACTGATGAACAGGAAAGCTCTGGCTGTGGAGAGCTGTGAGCTATTGCCTCTTTTTTTTTTTGTAGGCCAGCTGATGGAGACAAATAAGACGCCAGAATTTTAAAAGAACAACACAATCATCAAGAATAATCTGCATTCCAATCACGGAGTGCATTTGGGCCTTCAATTAGCGTTTTCTCTTTAATTATTTACTAACTGTATAAAATACTTGTCAGGATGTGGACTTGTCTTCCTAAAGTGTTTCAAGACAAATCCTCTAGGCTCTCGTTACCTCAGGAGCTTCTCCACCGAATTTGGATTCCGAATGCGAATACAGAAAATTATTATAATCCTCTAGGCATTGTGTTTTATGAATATGTCAAAACTCCGAAGCGCCATATTTCATGTCTCCAGTAGAAGATTATCTGGCATGCTATATAGGATATAGGAGATGATTTTTCAGTTTAAAAACAAAAACTGAAAAATATGAAGAAATTTTGAGATTCTGATGAAAAGTAGTACACTGGTAGCTACCAGAGTATTTTAATAGCTGGCTGCTATTGGTTCACACCTGTAATCCTAGCTACTCAGGAGGCTGAGATCTGAGGACTGTAGTTCAAAGCCTGCCTGGGGAAGGAAAGTTTGTGAGCCTCTTATCTCCAATTAATTACTACAGAACTGAATTTGGAGCTGTGGCTCAAAAGAGTAGAGTGCTAGCCTTAAGTGAAAGCGCTCAGGGATTGTGCTCAGGCCCTGACTTCAAGCCCCATGCCAAAAAAAAAATAGAGTTCATATTTTGTCGGTTTTTGGTAGGACATTCTATAATACCAGCACATTGAGGAGTCTGAAGCAAGAAGACCAAGAACTCAAGGATATCTTGAGCATAAAATTAGTAAGGACATCAACTATATGAAGGGAGTAAAGGAAAGAATAAGACAGAAAGACATAATTTTAAAAACTTAAAAAATTTCTTTAAGCTAGAGACTGGTGGCTTACATGTATAATCCTAGCTACACCAGAGATTGAGATCTTAAGGATCAAGGTTCAAAACCAGTCAAGGCAGATAAGTTTGTAAGACTCTGTCTCCAAAATTGAATAGCCAAAAACAAGGCTGGAAGCATGACTCAAGTGGTAGAGTGCCAAGCTAAGCAAACAAGCAAGCATAATATGCATGAAGCCCAGACTTCAAACCTTAGTACCTCCAAAAGGAAAAAAAATAACTTCAATAAGTATGTAATCTTAACTTTTAATATGTAATTATTGACATAATTACAAGTAGTTGTTTCTTTAGATGTGAGTCTTTGTATATTCAAGTGGGTATAACAGCATATCATAAACTAGGTAGCTTGTAAAAGCAAGAATTTACTGCTCAGAATTCTTGGAGTAAGGCTGTAGTAGATTTTGTATCTGGTAAGGTTCTTCTTGTCTCATGTGTGGGCATCTTATAATCCCTGTCAGCAGAATGAATGAGAACTTCTCTTGGTTCTCTTCTATGAAGTCACTGATCTAGTACAACTCTATTTCTACCTATTCACCACTCAAATTCCCTGTCATTTAGTGTTATCATCTTGGAAGTATATTATCATGTGAATTTTGGAAGAGATAGAGGGAGACAAACATATTCCCATTATAGTAATATAATAATGTGGTGATGTACAGAGGCGTCCATGCTTTTCTGAGAATGGACGAATACTAGTACTAAATGCCAACACTAATAAGCTAAAAACACTTTGAAATAACAAGTCTTCGTTTCTTTCTATCTATCTATCTATCTATCTATCTATCTATCTATCTATCTATCTATCTATCTATCTATCTATCTCTTTAGCTGCATAGGAGTTTGAACTCAGGGCCTCATGTTTACTGTGTGTGCTCTGCCATTTGAGCCATCCCCTTAGTCAAGTGCTACCAACTGTCTTTATAAAGCAGAGATGAAACAGATGTTCAAGTATCAATAACTGCTTTTTATTTACATTGTGTGTTTGAGAGGTTTGCCTCATTATTCCTCTCATTTTGAGATGTTTTGATGGTGTGTGTGTGTGTGTGTGTGTGTGTGTGTGTGTGTGTGTGTGTGTGTGTGTGTGTGTGTGTGTGTGTGTGTGTGTGTGCCTCTCCTGGCATTTGAACTCAGAGCTTCAACACTGTCCCTTGAGCTTTTGTGCTCAAGGCTAATACTCTGTCACTTGAGCTGCAAATCTACTTCTGGCTTTTTTGAGATAAGTATCGTAGGGCCTTCTCTGGCCAGGCTGGTTTGAACCATAATCCTCAGATCTCAACCTTGTGGGTAGCTAAGATTACAGGCATGAGCCAGCAGCGTCCAGCTATTTTAAACTTTTATGTTGAGATTTATACCATTTATTCAATATGTACTTCTGGTTTTCTAATTTGTGAATTTTGGAATTGGGCTCAGATTCAAAGCACAAGTCTGTCTCTCTCTAACTGCAAGACTTTGTTTTTCTCATGCCTGTCACCATCTATCACATTCAGTTTTGTAGAGTGAAAAATGACTTCAATAACATCTACCCAGTGGAGTGGTTGTGATTGCTTTAGTAGACAGCAAATCACTGCTTACATAGTACCTAAAACGATTTCCTGAACACTTTGCCTTGTGATGAGAAGAATTGTCTTCCATGAGGATCAAGGACAGGCCATGTCTAGGTTATACTAGGAATTGTCTCTCCATTGGCCTATTTCTTTATATTAAAATATTCTTATTAGATTACAGAAAACACACACTCTGGTGTCCTTTCCACACCGCCAAGGACCAAAGTACATTGACCCCTATGAGAGTAAGGTCAGTGATCTGAGAGAATCATGACATAAATCCACTACTTGTAAGAGAAGGAGCCGAAAGCCAGGTGGATGGGACTCCTATCTCTAATCCTAGCTGTAAACTTGGTTCAAAGCAAGTTGGAAGCAGAGGTATACCTACCAGTCTTGGGTGAGAAAATGCCAAGCAAGAGCTGAAGGCTCCAAGTTTAAGGTCAAATCCCAGCACAAAAACAAGCACAAGAGGATAAAAAGGTCAGGAGAAGAGTGGGCCTAGAGCCTTCCTCTAATTCATGGACGTTTACCTTCTTACAGAACAACCGTTACCAAAAATGTTAGAATTCTTGAAGAAATTCCAAACAACAAATGTCTGGGACAGGACACTGTCCTACCACCTTACCTACTAGGGAGTCAGAGGCAAGAGGAGCGAGAGGTTGAGTTTAGCCCTGAGAAAGCTAGGAAGCCCTTGTCTCACAATTAAACATGCGAAAAACGGAGAGTCTGGGCCTCGGACTCAACTATGCTTGTGTCATGGGTAAGGTTCACGTGTAAATTCCCAGAACTCGATAGAAACATGGAGAGAGAGAGAGAGGGCCAAAGAGAGTGTGTGCCATAGAGATGGTAACATCAGCCAAATGACATTCAAGAAAGAAGAGAGAATGAATGGAAGGGAAGTAGGGACTTCAGGAGGACCCTGGTAGGATGTGTAATGGGAGCACAATCGGGCTCTGCAGTCTCCGTCTCCCAGGACTCCTTTTTCTGCCTTCTGGCTCACAAAGGGAAAACATTTCCTCAGAGAACCTTCCTCATCCAGGCTCTGTCCGGCCAGGGCTACTGAAGCCGCTTGGAGAACTGTGGAATGAGTATACATTGTTCATCTGTTCTCTCTGACATCAGAAGAAACTAGGAAAGGGGGTGCATTTCCACCCTGGGTCCCTGAGGCCCTTTTTCTCCTGTTTCCCTAATGCCCATCGACCATGAAGAAGGCATCCTTGGCTGGTTCCCTGTCTCTTTACTGTCTCATTTCAGGGCGTTGTTCTACACATTTGGGATTGTGGCTTACGTTGGTGTACGTTCTTGGTGCCAGACCTATGAACGTTTTCCAGCCCTCCATTCCGGACCTTCCATGGGTGTTTTTTTCCAATAGCAGAAGCCAGCATCTTTGACACACAGATGGGGTTCTAGCATCCAGCTGGTGGCAGATATCTATTAGATCCCAGGATGCAAACATCTACAATCATGTATGGATCAAGTTGCCTACAGGGGCTTCTGGCTGCGTTTTTCCTGCAAACCCAAGCTTCTGGGTGCGCGGTGTAAAGGAATCTGAATCACAGCAAGCTTCCAAGTCTCAGCAGAAGCCCCTGGGTCCGGTTCCTGTCTTTCGCTTTATCCAGGGAGGCTGCCAAGGTGACCTTTTTCTATTCATTCTCCCAAAGCAGTTTTCCTAACCGTGAAAAGTCAGTGAGTCCCTCTGGTCTCCCGTGAAGTCAATGTTGCCTCTGCAATGTTTCCCTCTAAATCAATCCAAGAGTAGGAACTTCCAGTCCCCCCCCCCCCCCCCGGCCTCTCACAGTGCAGTGTTTTACAGCTCACAAAAGAGTTTCTAAAAATCTCAGTACACACAAAGAAGCCTTTTCTTCTGTCTGCTGAAAGATGATGAGAAATTTGACTTTAGCATCCTGGCAATGTCTTCTATAAATAAATGCATGTTCCAGCATTTCTAGTCCCTCACCCAAAAGGCGATGGATACTTATTCTCTCTGGCTTATCTACCTTTTTGACCAACCACACTGAAAGTCATCTGACAGAGCTGTGAGTTCAGTGTATAAATCTGCCGAATTATGCATCAGCTGTCCTGACGTTAACAGGTTGGTAGAGAAAAGCAAGGCTGTTCAGGACTACAGTCTCTGGTAAGTGGTGATATTTAGCTAAAGAACGAACCTATTTATCTGCCACAAACATTTTTGTGTTTTGAAAATTGAGATGGCTTGCTTTATCTGGGAAAAAATAATGACTCATTGTAAAAGTATTTAGGGGTAAAATGTTTCAAATTGATAAGCATGAGACAAAGATCTAGGGAATTTTCCACAGTTTTGTACCTCACAGAGATAGATATTTATAATGAAGACAAATAGAAATATAACTGTATTTTCATTTATGTTCCATTTCTATGTATCTGAGTAAGTTTTCTTTTCTCTCTGGTTCCTGCTAAATGTTACCATTTCCATACTTTGAATTTTTTGACTATTGTTCTCTTTGTGTAGTTGGACAAAGGAGGTGCCATTACCAAAGCAGTTTCTAAATCCAGTGCATCTTGATCAAAGTCTCCTCTCCATATTCTCACCTCCCTCTCCCACCTAATCCCTCCCCTCACTAGTGTTTAGGTTATATATTGAATATTTTGCCATTTAAGAAAAGTGTGTGTGTACAACGCACCTTGATCTGTGGCACTACTTCAACATCTTCCTTTGACCCCCCGCCTTATTTTTGCCAGTCACAGGGCTTGAACTCAGGGCCTGGCACAGTCCCTGAGCTTTTTTCCCCCTCAAGGCTAGCACCCTACCACATGAGTCACAGCAGCACCACTTCAGGCTTTTCCTGTGAATGTGGTACTGAGGAATCAAACCCAGGGCTTCATGATGCCAGGCAAGCGCTCTACCAGGGAGCCACCTTCCCAGCCCTGACCCACCCTTACTTTGTTTCTCAGTTCTGTGTATATGCAGTGAATTCTCGCCTGCATTCTCCCATTCCTCACTTCATTCTTCTTCCTTTCTCTTCTTGACCTCACCTTCACTTCTTACAAGTTCCCATTTCCTGGCGTTCATTTTGTGCAGCTTTGACTTAGTCTTGGAAAAGAATTATACCATTTTAGCCCTCCATAGAGTTAATTCATTCGTAACCCTTGTTTACCACCTAGTGTGTTCACTTGCAGATTTGTGGGCACATGCGAGTTACCACCAGCGAGGGAAGCCATGGAAGCTGTGTTCCTCTGGGTCTGGCTCACTTCACTTAATACAAGTTTTTCCAAGTGTTTCCTTTCCTTACAGATGGTACAGTTTCATTCTTTCTGATGGATGAGTAGGCTTCCCATACCCTTAATTTTACTGTCACTACTTCAGGAACTCATTTGATATGCTTATTTTTTTCATTTGTAGTCACAAAATTATAATTGTTGCACAAGATGATTACGATGCAAAACAATTTCTACAGTTAGCCACTATTGAAAATACATTATTTCATTTCAGGCCAATTTCCTAAATTTCATCATTTTTAGTTTATCTTAATTGTCACATTACAGATCTTAAAAACAGAACTGTTATCATCATATTCAATTTCAAACACCTAATACCTATTTACAGGGAGATGTGGGCAAAGGCACAAAGGAAGGCCCCTTGAACCTGTTGTTGCTGTTATTATTATTATTATTATTATTATTATTATTATTATTGGTAGTGATTGTGAGGATTCTTTTGCTTATCCTGAAATGTACCCCATCTTTTAAGTCTGTCATATTGAGAATGTTCATGACTGACTTTGAAATAAACAATTTGCTTTCATGAAAGTGCTCTGGGTTCCAGAAGCATTAAATATGCAAATAATAAGAAATGGACACTACTGTCAAATATAGTGAAAATATACTTGTTTTGTTTGTTTGTTTGTTTATTTACCCTTTGTGCATTTCAGAAAATATTTAAGGCCCTGGATCCAGTTGCAAGCTACTTCAGAGAGGGGCACTTGAACTTGTGCCAGATGCAATGCATTGGATCCAACTGGGGTAATGGGTCAGATGGTGCACGTACTCCACACAGGGAAGATCAGTTCACCTGACGTCTTTGCAATTGGAGCAATTTTCATTCTGGAAACAAATTGCTCTTCCTCTCAGCCTTCCTCCCTCTTTCTCTCTTTTTCCTTTCTTACTTCTTTGATTTATCTTCCCTCCCTCCCTCCCTCTCTCCCTCCCTCCCTCCCTCCCTCCTTTCCTTCCTTCCTTCCTTCCTTCCTTCCTTCCTTCCTTCCTTCCTTCCTTCCTTCCTTCCTTCCTTCCTTCCTTCCCTTCTTTCCTTCCTTTCCTAAGATCTGCGAGTAAAAGCAATATCTACATTTTCAATAAATATTCTAATAAATATTCTCCTTTCTACCCAAAACCCCTTCCGACTCCCCCTGACCGTTAGGATGTGGAAATAATGTTTGGTTTTGTTAGCAAAACTCTAAGGAGTATATTTTGCTCTTGTTCTCCCCCACCTCTTTCTCTGTATTTTTTTTTCTTGTTATCAGGGAAAGAATTTTTACTACTATGGAGAGTAAGGGAAATGAAAGTACTAAGGAACTGCCACTTGGAGGCGTTAGCAGGAGTTTTCGCTTTAAGAGCGAGTGAGAGCCTGGTACCTTGAGTGCTGCTTCGGTCCTCTGTTGCATGGATCTTCTGTTTGAAAATGTATGCTCATCCGGGCATCAGTGACAGTGAGGAGACTCCTTGGTGGCTATATTCTCTTGTCCTGGGTCATGTCGGTGAAGCCATAACTACACCTTGGATGTCCCTTCCCTTCGCCAGCCAGGTTCATTACGGGCTGTACTCCAGATGATGGAGGAGACAGTCTCCCTTTTGCACTTCTTTCCTGGTGGCAAGGTGCGGCTGGGAGCTGTCAGGAGCTCGTCACGTGACTGCCTTGGCTCCGAGGCCCTCTTCATCAGAGGCTGGTGCAGGGAGAAGGAGTCCACTCCGTTCCACCAGCAATTCAAGTTTCTATTCTAGAGCTATGCATTCAGAGAAGTACTGAAATCATCTGTATCAGAATGCCCCATCCAAGCCTACATATTCTCTGTATATGATCTCACTAATTCGTGAGTATACTTATACATGTGTACCTTAGTATAATTATACATGTGTTTGTATCCTATTCCCTTCCCTCCCCTCCCCTTCCCTCTTCTCCTGTCTCCTTCGCTTCCCTTCCCTCCCCTCCCCTTCCCTCTTCTCCTGTCTCCTTCGCTTCCCTTCCCTCCTCTCCCCTCTCAACCCTTGGCAGGATAAATGTGGACATCTGGCCTCTCACCACTAACTGGCAGCAAGTATTCATTCCTCAGTCTTCTGAGTACGCAGATCACAATGCCTTTAACAGGAAACTTCATAGGAGTCTCCCACAGAAACTTCCAGAATGATCCCATCATGCCCTGGGCTCCTAGAACACAGAGGCGAGGAAGCTGGGCCCTGAGCTCAATTTCCCAGTCTCCCAGAGCTGATACAATGTTTATGGGACAATCATACACACTGTCATGTAGAAGAGGGTTTTTGACTAAAAACAAAATAGCAACTGTAAACAGTAGCTAGTTTACAGGTGGAAAATTGTTCTTCATAACTACTTGTCTTTCCTGGATAAGTGATGGAATGAATTAGTTTTTTTTTTTTTTAAATCTTCACTGGATATCTATCTCCATTCTACTTTGACAAATAACATATTATTGTTTGCATTGTCTAATGGCAAAACTTTCTTTTTAAATTAATGATACCAATACTTTTTTAAGTAGAAAGAGGCACTATACAATAAATATATGTGATGTAAGAAGTGGTGTAACTTCTGATGAAATACACATTGACTTTGGTATACTAAAGTGCAACAGAACTAGGAAATACCTTGTCAACAATTGAGCAAGGATCAGAGGAACATAAATACTTGGAAGGTTTAGGAATTCTGCTGAAGTGATCATGGTCAGTAAGATAAGGAGGAAGAATAATTAGGTGACAGAAAAGAGATAAAGATTAAGAAGCAATTAAGTACCCAGATAAGTGAACAGCATAAGAGGATTTCAATTAAGCAAGGAGAAGTTTCCAGAATTAAATTGTAAAACTTCCAATATGGCTATTCAGGTCTTTCAGTTTCAGTCTCCAGATGCTGGTGATAACATGCAAGTAGAGAATACATAAAACACACACTCAAAGCACCTTGAAGAACGATTCAGAAGCCCACAAGGAGGAGAGTCTTTGAAGTTAAAAACAAGAGGGACTGTCCACTTGGAAGTTACATTGTCCACTTTGAAGTTTTCTTCATCATTCTTATTAATTGGTACAAAAAATGAGCACAAATATGTTATACAGGAATTTGATCATGGGATATAAAGAAGCCACATTTTGAGAGATCGAATGCATGCAGACATATGTTCCCCTCCTCCCACAAACTTCCAGCCTTGAATAGACTTAATACTGTTAGGAAAACTGAGTCATGGAAGTAGGAGAGTAAAGAAAGAGAAGAAAAGCCACTGCAACAAGTCTGATCAACTCTAATGGGGAGTTGAAGAGGGTTGCCGTGGTTACCTGAGGAGAGTCAGGAGGCATGAGGCAGGGCTGAAAATGGCAACTGAGCTGGTTGGACCTAAGTAGGTTCATGGTCATGGTCACAAGGAGCTCAAGAGTTCAGTCTCATGAGTTCCTAGTATAGGTCCAGTAACCTATTGTCTGTCCCTGTCCTTCCCTCTAGGAATTCATTCGGGCAAACCTATCACCTGGTGGTGGGACCTCACCTTCATCCACCAAGAAGAAAATGGCACCAGTTAGACCCAATTCCCTATTATTCACCACATTGCCCAGATGGTGTCAGTTGGACCCAGGATCCTTATTTCATTATGTTTCCAAGTGATGTCACCTATCCAGTTTGATCAGGTTGGGTGGAGAAAGCAAGAGGATTGGATATAAACCGTTTATGACTTAGACTTTTATGTTGGCAGGGTTAGGAACCTATTAAACACTTCAAAGCAGCAATAAAGAGGCAAGGAAGTTAACAGTGCATTGCAAAACTGATTTTCCTGAAATTTGCATTTTTTAAATCTTTATAGTTTTGTTGTTTGTTGGATTTGTATGTATATTCATTTTTTTCTTTGAGATGATTTATTATCTCTTTCTTTGGTTATATTTTTCTACCGTATTATTACTCAAATATTAGCTTGATTTATTTCCAATGAGATCCAAACTTGTACAATATGTATGAGTTGAAAATAAAGTGAATTTCATACATTATATTGAAAAAGTTCACAACATTGAGAAACTTTCCATAACAGCTCCAAGAAATAAAAGGAGTAAATATCTATAGAATCAGATAACTCAAAGAACTATGCCACGCAATGTACTACATATATATATATATGATCATATGTATGTTCACATACACATATATGTGTACATCTATACACATATATGTGTATATACACTTGTACTTATACATATACTATATATTATATATAAAATATATTATTATAATATATAATACATCCTATATAATTATAGGTTAATATATTATACAATAATATTTATTGAATATATATTCTAATAGATATATATCTATTACAACATATAATATTGTATATTGTACATATCCTGCCTGGCATTCCTCGTAGAGTCATTTGTCTCTATAGGTAGCAAATGATGCCAAACTTGATATTTCTGCTTTTTGTTTTAAAAAGCAATTTATGCCCTCCTCCTGATTTTCTCATCCATCATTCTTCATAGTAGTACATTTTCTAACATAAGCTTATTTATAATTTCTTACTAGACCTTAGAAAACTATCCTTACTGTTTGATTATCTGTGCATTTTAACAAGGATTTTAATGAAAAGTATTTGATTGTCAATTACCTCTAATTCAAATTTTAAAAAAATCTATTGAGTTACATTCCATTGGGATAAGAGAACAAAGTTTTCTAATTTGGTATTGATGAGATTTCTGGAATAGCTTTTATATTTAAATTTTTAACAGACTTTCAATGTTGTTGAAATAATGATGATTCCAACAGAGCACTTCTGCATACATTTGGCACTTAATAAATATCTGGTAGCAGTAACCGTGGTGTCTGTTTCAGGATTTAATAAAGGATTCAATGTTTGCTTGTGGAAAATGGAAAGTATATCTTAACTATTTCCCAGATTTACCTTATAAACATAACATTATGGATATATATTTATTTTTAAATAAATCCAATACTTAAAGAACAATGACATGGGATAAATATGTATTTCTAATTATCTTATTCTTCATTTTAATTTCTTTTATTTTTATTTCATCTTTAATTTTGTATTTCAGAAATTTATTTTAAAATATAATACAATTATGATGAGCACTTATGATGGCAACTAAGAAAAAGAAAATCAAACAAGTGTATGTGCGTGTTTTAAATCAATTAGAAATGATTTGGAATACAAATAACAAGAAGGTCTACATCCATAGCTTGAATATGTTGCTTTCAAAATTCAAGGGTTAAAACTCTAACCCAGAGTGCAACAGACTTAGAGGTTGGGCTTACTGAGAGTTTAATGTTATCATCATCAAGGATTCTATATGCATGAAGGGTGTCAATGCTGTTTCAAGAAGGGCTTGAAGACGGGATTGCATTTCTCTTGTACTTTTTGTCATAAAAGATAACCTCTATTTCTTGTTCTTTGTTTCTGTATCTGTCTGTTTCTGTCTGTGTCTGTGTCTGCATTCATTTCTGCATCTCTCTCTTTCTCTCTCTCCTCTCTCTCTCTTTTTCTCTCATCTCTCTCTCACTCTCTCTCCTCTCTCTCTCTCTCTCTCGTTTCTACTTCTACAATGTGAGTGAGATGCTGTAGAAAGATCAGTATTGGAAGCTGGCACCTTGATTTTGGATTTTAACTCCTGTAACTCTGACAAAAACAATTTTCTGTGTTTGTAACTGCTCTGTCTCAGGCATTCTGTGACAAGAGCACAACACAATTTAAGGTATCTGTCCATAGTTGAAAATAGATATATTTTACTCTCTGAAACAGAAAATTAATGATGAGCTGACCACCATTCTCAAATGCACATTTCTCTTTATAACAAGGACATTGCTAAAACACAATAACCACACCTGAGATTAAGGCAGAGAGGAAGTAGAAGCAGAGCCACTGCCTCTCATCCAGTCCAGACATTCCTTAGAAATACTGTAACTGGCTTTGTACTGCCTCATTGACTTGAACCTGGATATGAAGATGCAAATGAGCACAGAGCAGGCTTGGCAAGTTCATGGGAGATCTTCCAGCTAGTCAAGTCGGGAAGAGCTGCAGGAACAGAGTGGAAAATGGCCTTCCCTTCTGTCCTTCAGTTCTTCTGGCCCTGTGTTAATTATGGTGTCTACAGACACATGGATATGCATACATACTTCTTTGCACATATTTTACCGTGTGTGTGTGTGTGTGTGTGTGTGTGTGTGTGTGTGTGTGTGTGTGTGTGTGTATTCGTGCGCCAGCAATGGAGCTTGAATTCCAGGCCTGGGTGCTGTCGCTGAGCTCTTTTGCTCAAGGCTAGCACTCTAAACTTGAGCTCCGCTTCCAGTGCTTTTTTTCTTTTTTAACATTAAATTTTTAACATTTAAATTTTCTGGTGGATTGGAAATAAGAGTGTTTTGGATTTTTCCTACCTGGGCTGGCTTTGAACCATGATCCTCAGATCTCAGCCTCCTGAGTAGCTAGGATGACAGGCATGAGCCACCGTAACCTGCATATTTCACTTTTTATAACTAGCAAAAATGTAGTGATGTGTACATTACTCTGATGCTTGTTTGACATATCTCCTTTCTTTCTTTCTTTCTTTCTTTCTTTCTTTCTTTCTTTCTTTCTTTCTTTCTTTCTTTCTTTCTTTCTTTCTTTCTTTCTTTTTTTAGATTGTGGGGCTTGAACTCTGGACCTGGGCACTGTCCCTCAGCTCTTCAGCTCAAGGCTAGTACTGTACCACTTGAGCCATAGTGCCACTTTTTTTTTTATCTGTTTATGTGGTGTTGAGGAATCGAACCCAGGGCCTCATTCATGCGAGGCAAGCACTCTACCACTGAGCCACCTTCCCACCCTACATATCATTTTAACATGGTGTTCAAGGCATAAATGAATACAATATAGTAAAATGTGTAAATTATATACATACATATATAGGAATTCCAATGTTTCTCTGAATATGTGTTTATATACATTTGTATATTTGTGTATATGTACATCTATGTGTATATATATGTGTGAACATACATAAGGAAAGAAAATGCTTGTTTTTATGCATGTGTATTATATATGTGTATGCATATATATTCACATATCGAATGTAGCTACATGTATACCGCTACCTGTTCCTTCCTTAATGGATTCATCCAAGTACACATTTTTAATTTACATGAGAGATATTTGTTACCTTTATACTTCTGTGCCAGAAAAAAGTAATAGACTAGTTATACTTGCAGCAGGACATTGTTCAATGTCCTCTTGTCTTCACCCTTTGTCTAGCTTGGACAATATTGGTATTTTAATGACTGGCAATCTGATGAGATAACTAATATACTTAGATGTTCATAAATGATGATAGAACCAAATCTTGGGCAGCTTCATGGAGTAGCTCAGATTCATAAATTACTACAAATTAGGGCTTCCATTGTGTTTTATTTGTTAATGCTTTCTGAAGCTGTTTCTAAGTCAGTTTATATAATCTGCGCCTTCTGTGACTTTTTAAGGCCCAAATGTTGGCATTTTGTCCATGCTTTTTTCATCAGTAAAGAACCAGGGTGTATTCCATGTCTTCTGTACTTAAAAAGCAATATCCTTGACAATTTCCTCCTTTTCCACCTGAATTCTCTTCTCTGTCCCTCACATGAATGCTTGCGTTCATCTCGGATTCATGAGAATCTTTAGATATGTGTTCCACTCAACTTAGGATGCTGCAGTTCCGTGTGCAATGAAACAAAAAACGATGCCATAGCTCTTCATTAGGCGAACATAGTCTCCAAAATTATTTTGTGTTGTGCACAATTGTCTGACACACCTGTCCTGGTTTGAGTGTGTTCTACCATGAAGGGGCAGGACTTGCTAACTCTTAGGAAACAGCCGCAGGCTGTCGGAGGAGTGGGGGAATGTATACAGCAGAAGAGCATCATTTCTGTGATTTTCAGCTCTCATGTGAAGTTGCTGGTTCGCATGTAGATATTAGATATTTGTACACCCAGGATTTTTCAACAAGCTGGTAAAACAGGGAGTGGCCCTTCTCTGTTCTTTGCATGTGACACAACCTCACAGTGCAGTTCAAAAAAAATCTTCCTGGCTTCTACTTTGTGGTAAATACTAGTTTTATTGTCCATCCATTTTCTATGCAATACATATTATTGTCTTGTGAAAAGAGTTACTCGCATAAAGGTCAGACACAATTATTGTAGGAATGCTCACTCAGCGTTGAGAAGACCTACCTATGCTTGAGTCCCTTCAGCTGTGCTGTCAGCTGTTGTAGGAATTACACCTGTGAGATTAGGAAGACACCAATAAGCAGTGGCTCCACCTCCTTTTTCTGAGAAGCAGAGTGTTTCCACAGCTAAATAACCCAAGTGGGGCTAAATTACTGCAGATTTTATGAAACTTTTAATACAGTAAAAGCAGCTTTCAGATTTGTGTTCTACCCACATTATTGCATTGTTTAAAGTTTAAGTGTGTTCAAGAATATAAGTGCATTTTGCCTGCAAAAATTGACTCTAGCATTGTAAATTTTGAATTATTAAATTTTAATGTAGAGTTGTCATCACTCTGCAAGGAAGCAAATCAAAGTTACAATAAATGCATGGAGGCACACTGTATGTCCACATAATAATTTATGTGTACAGTTTTAAAGTAACTTTCTAAGAATGTTTTATGTTCCCAAACACAATATAAGGAAAATCAATATCTAATTTTATTTCCAAAGTGATACATGAAAAACAGCTTCCTGACTTATAGAATTTTTAAATTCCAGGTTACATTAAAAACTCTGAATCTGATGATTCTCAGCCGAAGCAGAATTTTCTCCATGGCATTAAACTTCCACTTCCTTTCAGAGATCATCTTTATATAGCAGCTCATTCTGATTTCAGGAAGCTAAAAGAGTTGGAAAGTTTTCTTTTTTGCCCTGTCAAAAGTCTGCCTTGCTGTAATTTCCACATATGGGACCAAGTTCTGTTCTCTGGAGCCCGTGGATCCATATCACCGCCTTCTTCTACATGACAGTCCTTCAAATATTTGCGAACAATTCTTCCCACAAGACATTTCTTCTCCAGCTAAATATGTCACTTAATTAAACTCTTCCTCATATAGCAAGTTGTCAGCCTTGTTCATCGTCATGGTTTCCCATCTCAGCCCACAAGCTTTTTTTTCCTGTTATGATAAAAAAAAATTTCCCCTGTTACTGATTTTCCTTACTCAGTGAATAAGACTCGGATTAAACTGCAAACAATGCTAGTGAGGATGTCTGAAGGGAGAATATCAGAGACTTATTGCCCTCTATCTGAACATTGCTTCTATTAATGTTGCATAAGATTACTTCTGCATTTAGAAAATCCACAATAAAATTCACATTCATACGAAGAATTTTAATTGTGTAGAAGCTGGTATTTCATTTTTATGATGTTCTGAAAAATCACACAATTTTGATCATCATATTTGCATTTTCAATTGATTTAACAGCAATGTAAGGAATTCATATTACTAATAAACACACATGCATTGTTCTTACCCTTTAAAATCAGATAACTGTCATTGTCCTCAGTCAACTCATTCTTTTAAACTTTAATTCCAATTACCTTTATCCCGATCTTCTTCCCTTATTTATCACTCCACTTGGCAGATACGGGTGAAGGCACGACTCTGTGTCGGCCCCTCCGGCTGATGCTAAGAATCTGGTTGTGAACAAGGTCGGCCTTGTCTGCTCTCAGGGAGCTTATGGACTACGTGAGAGAATACTAGTGACAACCAATGGGATGACTTTAGGTGTGATTGAAGAACTAGGATGGGAGATTGGATTCTTAACTGTTCTAATATCTGTTCAGGGTTTATAACTGCTATTCTACACTCACAGACAGATGGTGTGTATTTTGTGATAACAGTTAATATTGAGTAGAATAAATGGCTCTTAGTTCAAAGAGGCATTACAATTTAATGTCGATATCTTGTTTAATATTCCACATCTGTAAAATGTGATGCACAAATCTATTTTTCTTAGAGAACATTGAAAAAATCGTCTGATAAGCTGATTAATTTTATTCAAGCAATATAGATGTCAGAGACAGTTTGTGTATCATCCTAACTACCTGTGTATGGCAACTAAAATACCATTCAAATCCTATATAGGCTGAAAGCATGTGAGTGCTTACATTACTAGAAAGAATAGGAAACCCTAAATTCTATCTTCCACAGTATCCATGAGTGTGCTTCTTCAAACACCTCTGTCATCTTCGTCAGTACGCTGGAAAATAATCTTTCTTATAGGATTCTGTGGAGAACACGGGCTTTCCACAATTCAAGTCTCAAAAAATGGAACAGTGTTGAAATCACAAACACTACACTCTATGACCACCATGGACTAAAATCTGAGATTAGCAGCATAAGGAATTTGGTTAGATATGTAAGTACATATAAATTAAAGCAGTGATTCAGGTTAAAAAAACAACAACAAGGGAAATGAGAGTTCTTTGCCATAAATGACAACAGAAACAGATTGGCACATTAAAACAGGTAGGCCACAGACAAGAGCATTTTTGTGGGGAACTAATAATGGATATATCTAGACTAAAGATGATAAATGATCACCAATCAAAATCTTCACTTTCTACCCTAGACTATGAGACAGAGAGTACTTTTTGGAGCAATGAAATCTTGAGAGCCATGCCATTGATTGGTTCCCCTATGTGAACAGACTAAAAGTCGTTGGATCATGCCGTTAAAAAATGTTGACTGTTATCTTACATATTCTATTTCAAGCAAAAAAGAAATACGCTTTGTTTTGGGGGTGGGGATATAGTTCAGTATAGAATGCCTGGCTAGAATGTGCCAGCCTGAGTTCCAATTCCAACACCACAAACCAATACATCCCTTAAAAATAAAACAGCACACAAACAAAAATTACTCACTGAATACTTCCCACTGATCACTTCTAGAGTGAACCCATCCCTCCAGCACTGTGAAGGACGGGTCCTCTGATATCTATCGCCCTCGGAAAGTAGCACCCTCATCTTCCTACATTATAATCCCCCTGGAGCCCTAACTTAGTTTTTTTAACTTATAGACTTCCTCTGCCTCAAGTTGTGCTGGCTTCTGTTACCAGACAAATAGCCCAAACCCTGTGCGCAGGCGAGGAGCAGCTCTCCCACGGCTGAGCCCTTGAGCATTAAATTCCAGGTTCTAGATAGGTGGGTCCAATGGTGTAGAACTCCAGACTCTGAGAATTACCTGTAGGCCCACTGGCCCAAGCTTTAGAATCTGAGACTTAGGTCTTTGGACCATCATACTGGAGCTTTATCGCTCTGGGCTTTACCCACCAAGGTCAGGGGCGCTTGGAGCTGTTGTCATGGCTACGCAGCGGGCAGATGCAACCAACAAGAGGCAGCACCCGTCTGATGTTCGCTGTCCCAGAGGCCTCAAGCGCTGGACCCATCGCCATAGCCTCTGGTGTGGGGAGGTGTGGGGACTAGGGTGCTGGAATTCTCAGCCATTGACTTGGGCTAGGGTTATAACGCTCAGGGTTAGGGTGGAGGCAAAGCCTTGGTGCCTCTCTGGATCAATTCCAGTGACCAGAGCGCCCAGTTTCTCCACCTCAACAGTTCACAGTCCTCACTGTTCCCTCCATTCCCTGGCTTTTCTCCCATGACTCTTCTCTGCAAGGCCTCAACTCCCCTTCATGTCACCAAGGCTACTTGTAGTGCAGGAAAGTGTAAAGTGTCTTCTGGCCTACTTGAAAAGTGAGCAAAACAGCCTGAAATACACAGCCAGAAGGGCTTGGACAAAGGTGTCTGTAGTGATTGCTGAAGACCTTGATGCCAAGGAAAGACCGAGTTTAGGCAAGGCTCCGTGCTAATGAAGCACTCAGAGGCCTGCTGCTGGGCCAGGAGGGGAAGTGTCCCCCTCTAGCCTGAGTGGAGTGGCCATAAGGTCATCGAGAGATCCTGGCAGCTTGTGATGGCCGAGTCTGAAACAAGCCGTGAAAGAATCGTGGGTGAGACAGTGCCTTCAGGAGCCATGGTTGCAGCGTGACTTCCTCCTCTCAAGTGTGGAGTGTTCAGAGCAGCTGGCACTGGCTCTGAGGCAGGCCAGATGTCTGTCTGGCTCATAATCAAAGCAACCAGGGCATCATGGCGTCCCTACCAAAAGGAGAGAAGTCTCCAAGGATCTCCAATAGCTTCGCTTCTCGTACAGAAACTGCGATGGGGGCTTACCAAGAAGGCTTGTGAATAGCGTTAATAACACTGACACCATATTTAACAGTGCTCTGAGACTGACTGATTAACTCCTTCCCCCAGGACTTAGGGTAGAGTGAGTCCCTCTAATTGATCTCATTTCCTTTTTTTCCCCCCAGAAAGTACTTTCCCAGCTGCTTTCCCCTAGGGCTGAGCTTCACGGAGCTGAAGAGTGGCGGGTGTTGAGTTGGTTCCAGAGGGTCCATGGGAAGACAGAGCATGGGATTTGGATTGTGGCCTTTGGGTAAACCCAGGTCTCTCTGCAGGAGAAGCCCAGGAGTGAAGACCGAACTGAGGGACAGTAGTGACAACACGAGAGGTCACGGAGGAAGGACACGTTCGGGACATGGGTCTTGTTCATTTAAACGTGCTGACATCCCAGTGGGGACCTCCAGCAGAACATTTCTTTATGAGTTTTGATCCGATGCCAGGACCAGATATGCACTAAATGTGTTCTAGGAAGTGTCTTTTTTGAATGAAGTCACTCGATACCACTTGACTTAGGAGACTGAATTCTACTTTCAAGAGGATGGCAATGTATTTAATGTACCTTGAACAAAGCAAAGAAAGTAGTCATGTATTTTGAATGACGCATTCTCACATCCTGCTTCTACTTTCACACCTCATGGGAATTGCTTATAATAGAAATATGAAAGTAAGATGAGTTCATCCATGTCAGCTTTTAAGGAGTCATTTCCTAAAATAGAAAAACTTTCTTAAACAATGTAATTTCTCTATAGATTTTGAACGCAGCGAGAAAAGGAACGCCTTTAAGAAATTGTGTATAATTCCGTGTATTCATTTACATTTCAATGTTCTCAATGATTCTTTTTCAATTATTTCTAAATAATATGCTTACATGAATTCTAGTAGATATGTTTTTTCGAGACAAGAGTTTACTTTAACTGTAATGTTGTCTTTCATCTAGAAAACTTAATTTAAATGTATTTGTTACATGAAATTATTCTTTTCTTTCTGTTGAAATAAATGTAGGTCAGGTTCAAAGACTTTGCTGTGATATAGTTATTTATGCATGATATTTGCATTAAGGCAATATACTTGCCCTTATTCATTGATTTTTAATATCTCAATTTTCCAAACTGATTTCTATAAGTAATATTTTCCTTTGTTCTCAGCTTAAAAAGTTTTGTTTCAATGTTCTGTCCCTAAAAGCCAAACCTACACAACTTGTGTTCAAATCCAAACTGTCTCCTTCAGGGAACTGCCTAACCCTCTGTATCCCTTTCTCTTCATCAGCAAATGAGGGTAGTAGTGCTCATCTGACAAAGGCCATGGTAAAGGTAACTGTAGGGGAAATGCCTGGCATGTCATATGATCTTGGGAACACCTTCAAGTTGACCGTGTTGCATTGAGAATATAGTCATTTTGAGCAATTATAAAGTCACTTTCTGATGCAAGTCACTTCCACATCAGATTCTCTGTCTTCAGCTGAGTAATTTGTTAATCTAAGGTCATTTACTCTTGTTTCTCTTGTCCCAAGGCTAAGTTGAACATAGTAGGGGAAGTCAAAAGATTAACCAGATAGATAGAGTAGCGACACAGAAGTATGGAGTTCAAGCCATGTTATTTTCATCGGGAAAAGAGAAACACAATCAAAAATAAATCTTAATCATGGTGATAAAAAGCAAACTTCAAATGCAGAATGGCATCTCTGTTCTTAAGTCTGAGACGTGAACACATTCTTTCATTAGAGATCATGAAAACCTAAAGTTTAAAGACATAAAGTAAAATCAGATCAATGCACTTGGTCCAGAAGAGACATCCTGAGCAGCAGGAATGTTCAGGAACCTTCCATATGATGCAGAGATTGACCTAATAGATTAAAAAACAGATATTTCTGATAATACCCAAGATTGCTAAAGTCGCAATAAATCAGACTGTTAAAAAGGTAATATTAAAATGGAGTTTTTGTTCCTTGTTCTATTCCCTACAGCAAAGTAAACCTTTCAATATAGAAAAGGTAAATAGTACAGACAGCTGACCTTCTTTTGCACTGAATTAGATGTGTATGAAGGAAAACAGAGAAAATGATGTGTGATATTTCATGGGAAAATACTCATATTAAAGAGCAAAGAGTAGGTGTCATATTTTAGTTCAAGTCTTCAGAAAAGGAATAGCCTAACTAAATTAACTTTACAAAGTCAAATGTCACTGGAGATGCAAAGACTTGAGTGGCGAGAGACTGACCTGCGGAAGAATGGGGCTCTGAAGCACAAGAGGCAGCCAAACTTGGCTTTGAGTTGCTGTTTATTTGTTTGTTTGTTTTGTCTGTTGTGGGGCCTGAACTCTTGGGCACTGTCCCTCAGCTCTTCAGCTCAAGGCTAGCCCTCTACCACTTGAGCCACAGCGCCACTTCTGGCTTTTTCTGCTCACGTAGTACTGAAGAATCAAACCCAGGGCCTCATGCATGCAAGGCAAGTGCTCTACCACTGAGCCACCTTCCCAGCCCTGGCTCTGCGTTTTAAACTTAGAAGTCATCCTTTTAAAATAGTTTCAATTTCTTTTGCAAACCTCCCCCAACCCCCAGGCCACACACACACACTTTGCTTTTCAATAGCTTAAATTGATGTAGTTTAAAGCAATCATTTTATTTGCTTTAGAATCTATGGAACAGAACCTGGACTAGAGGTCACAGCAGCTGCACTTGATCTCTGCCTGCAGCCCCGAGGCCCAGATGGCTCCTTGGGGTGACAGATATGAGGAGGGAACTTGTACCTCCTTCTCACTGTCGGCACAATTTTCAGATGCTTCTCAGTCATCTCAAGGTCACCTTCTGGCACAAGACCCACCTGTGCACTCTCTTCTGTAAGGTAACTAAGCTGAGAATCTTTGGGGATATAACTTGACCGTGTCAAGGTGAATAAAATACTAAAAATCTATTTTCCTTAGTGCAAGAAAATGATAGTTTTTTGTTTTTTGTTTTGTTTTGTTTTCTTTTTGCCTTTGACTACTTTCAAAAACCTGTCATTGCGTGTTCTTTTTCTGTCTCTTTGAGATGTAATTTTTTTTTTTTAAAGCCAATTGCTGGGGCTGGGAAGGTGGCTCAGCAGTAGAGTGCTTGCCTTGCATGCATGAGGCCTTGGGTTTGATTCCTCAGCACCACATAAACAAAAAGAAAAAAAAACTGGAAGTGGCACTGTGGCTCAAGCGGTAGAGCCTAGCCTTGAGCTGAAGAGCTGAGGGACAGTGCCCAGGCCCAGAGTTCAGACCTCACAACCTGATCAAAAACAAAAAAAGCCAATTGCCCTGTTCATTTCTCAGTAATGCTTTTTCTCAAGTGTCTTGGAGCCATCTATTTCAAATCTAATTATCCTGGGAGATTGCACCCCAATCTTCCAGTATCTGTGGTGAGGAGTCTAACTTACAAAACTATCTCCTGACATACAGGTAGAAGGGTCTGTGGTTTTTCTATGGTTAAGAGCGGTGATCTCACACATATTCTACCACCAACTATGAAAAAAATATAAGCAGAATTCTGGACAATAACTGTGGATATCTGGTTATCCTCCTTGAAAACTAGCTTTCATTTATTATATGTGTTCTTTTGGTATAAGTCAAGGAACCTTAATTAATTTTCTTCATTGACCCAAGGTATTTTGTCCAAATCTTTTGTTTCATGATCAGCTTGTAGTTGATATAATTCTTTTAAGTTTACCTAATGAAAAGAGCAAGTCCTGTTATAGAGAAACACTTAAAAATTTTTAGGTAATACCAGTACTTATAGGTTAGACTTTTAAAATGAATTTTGATATATGATCCTGACAAAGACTTGGAGAAGCAAGGATGTTTGCATTCCATTGTTATAAATTGGCCTTACAATGGTTAGATTGCTTAGATATTTTGTGGACTGTACAAAATATGATTAACTTTTTTTTTTTGCCAGTGCTAGGGCTTGAACCCAGGGCTTAGATGCTGTCCTTAAGCTTCTTTTGCTCAAGGCTAGTACTCTACTTCTTGAGCCACAGTGCCACTTCCAACTTTTTCTATGTATGTGGTCCTGAGGAATTGAACCCAGGGCTTCATGCATGCTAGGCAAGTACTCTACCACTAAGCCTCCTTCCCAGTCCATGGTTAACTCTTGATCCAGTCATTGCATTCTGCTTTTTCCAGAAGAACTGGGGTTGAGACTAACAATCTTGTATTTGCTAGGTTCATGTATAACCAGGGAGCTTCATTCTCAGACCACCGCTAGTTATTCTAATTAGTACTTGTGCAAAGAAGCTCATCATAGCACTGTTCATGCGTAAAGACATATATGAACAATAAAATGTACCTATAAATATCTGCATAGAGATATAGATATGTATTTGTAATAAAATAAAGCAAGAAAATCATTATACTCTGCATCCTTATCTTATTTTAGCTTGCAAAGCTATAAGTATGTCTATAAAGATAGACATACTTATAAACCATGCATATCTACCATGCATAATATATTTTTATTTATATACATATATATGCCTTTTTATTGTAAGTGTGGGAGATTTTCATTTCTAATTCTTCCCTCAACAGTAGCAGCAAAGTCTTTACCCTCTGACCTCAGATCAAAATTGTTACCATAGAAACACAGAGAAAGAAACATTGACCTGCCTTAGTGGAAAAATTTGACTTTTGATGTCCATGGCAGGGAAGAGTTGGCGAGAAGCAGCAGGCTTTGTGTCATGAGGGCCTTCTATATCGAGTGTGAAAAGGCAGCATTTACACTATAAATAATAGATTTGAGAAAGGACAGATGAAGAGACAGATTCTCCTATAAAATGTCATAGACATACTGAAAGGAGCCTGTGTTGAGGGTCCTCAACATCTCAGGGGCCAGGACCCCAGGGTGAGGTCAGTGGTGAACAGGGAAATTCATCTGGGAAATAAATCCCAAGTGTTTGGGAAGATGCTTGAAGGCGGTCTGTGTAAAGAGAAGGCTGACATTTTAGTCTTATACGGTTTTATATTTGTTGCCATTTGCAATTACAAGTAATAATGGCCGGCATGATATTTTAAATGGTCTTAACAATGATAAAACAGAAGCGAGGAAGTTTCAAACTATCACTGCGAGGGGACTGGGACAGAAGAGGTGGATCGCATCTTGAGCAAGGTGATTCTTCCTGGGAGAATGTACTGTGAATAGGAAGACAAGGTTAATTCACATCGGTGGTGATGAGTCATCCACGGTGCTGTTGCTGCCGAGAGACTGGCAAAGCAGAGTTCAGTCTTGGCCCATGGCTGTTTGGGCTGCAATGAGGACAGTTAGAGGAAAGGAGGGATGGAGCTTAACAACTCAGAGAATTCGCCCTGCGGTACGAGGGGAAATGTTTGGTTGCTAGATGAGAAATGGTAGAATTTCGACTTGATTATGCAAGGAGATGGACTTGCTGGTGTGAAAGGGAATGTGTCAGATCGCCAGGTTCCTCCTCCACTTCTCAGTGCTTAAAAAATGCTGCAGATAACCACTTTCCACCATGGCTGTCATACGTACATTATGAATCTAAAGATGGAGGCACTTTTTGGAAATAGAAATCTTGAAGTTTTTTTTTCTTTTTCAGCTTATTATTCTTAAAATAATATTAAAACCAGGCAAGTACTGTTTTCTTCCACACAATGACATTCTTGTCTTCTGCCAGAGAGTGACACCTGAGGATCTCACAGACTCTTTCTTTAAGAAGTTTGCTAGTGCAATGCACACGATGCAGCCAAGCACACTGAAATTGTGTGTGACCGCTCTATATAGAAGCAATGAGGTTAAGGAGAGCTCTGTGAATGGTACCTCACGAAAACTGGGAAAAAGAAAGCTTTGAGCTGACATTTCAAGAATGAAGGAGAGTACAAGATTTTCTGCAAATGTGCCCAAATAGTAATAATAGTGCCCAGTATGTATAAGAGCTCAATTTGTGTTTATAGGAAAGATAAAATTTGAAGGCATTGAAAACTCTGTTGAGTAAAATAATAATAATAATGTTTTCATATACTTGGCTAAGTCATTTGTGGGAGATATGACCAGGTATTGATATGACCAGTATGTTGTCAGTTTACAAAGAAAAATATCCCTGCCATTCTAAAAAGTTAGAACTACATCCAGGTTTGTGGCCTAACACTTATTTTGCTCTGTACAAAAAGTTAGTTGGGCCATGAGAGTGGCATCTAACCAAGCCGAGGCAAGCCTGGTAAGAAAAATACTAGGAGGGTACTAAGAATAAAAAGGGTCCATAACTAGATCCAGTCCATGGCAGTAGGACACTTAAAAAGAAACTTGGGAAAAATAGAAAAGGGCATCTTGAGAGAAGAAATTTTGCTTGGGGTTTAGAGAAATCTTGCTTGAAATCTTCTTTATCACATGTGGGATTAAATGTTGGAAGTGGTAGACTAATATAGGAAGTATATACATGCACACACACATGTGTGAATCTACTCTTTGGCTTAGAATACAAACAAATACAAATACAAACAAAATGAAGGCACATACTCCATCTGAGCTGAAATCTTGCTTTTTCTGTTATGCACTGTGGCCTGGTAAAAACACAGACTGTGTCTTTGACGTTTCTCCTGAAGATTTCAGACATTTTATGAAGACCGGGCCCAGGTACATCTCCAGTAATTGTTCAGTGAAAGTGCACCATCTTTCAGTTCATTATAACAACTGGAAGTTACAGTGCAAAAGAAAACAATAAATTAAAGGGTGGTTCAACAGTGTACCTCCTGTAGTTGTCCCAACTGAAAATTGCAGAGATGTGTTGAACTCATCCCTTTGTTTTTCAACCAGTCATGGCTACCACTATCTCTTGTCACTTTTTGTCTAGATTCCAAAGAGGAAATATATTTATGTCCTTACTCAGAACAAAGACTTGAAGATTTCTTCAATGGGAATTCTCTTCAGCTCTAATGCTGAACTTGCACAAACTGTGGTTCACTAATGATTCAAGAAAATGGTTTCATAATTGCTGTAGTGACTGAAGCAGAGCAGGTCTGGTCTTTCTACAGAAATAAACCTGAAGTACGCACATGGTTATTTTGCTTCACACTTTGGTTTGAAAGATTTCTTCAACCTGCTTCTGTCCTCCTTTTTTAATGAATTTGCTTCATGATTCGTCATCTTTCTGTAAATTCTGAGCATAAAGTTAGCTAAATGAAAAATGTGTTGTGTTAAATATATGCAAAATGATCAGAGTGAGGTCAAGAAATATATTTCTGCTTTATAAGAATTTCCAGACAGCATGCCAGTTTAGATATTGCATACAGTGATCTCTGACTCAAGACACATTCTTTTCCTCTTACGATATTAAATGCTCTGAGGGAGGAATGTATAGATTCTATTAATACTAATGTTTAATTGTTAATGCAATTATGTTCTCCATTAAAAAGGAGGAAGAAAAAAAATCGTGATTATTCAAGTATTTAATGAATTGAAAGCCAAAAACTCATTTCTCTTTTTAGGTTAAAGGCCTATGGTGATTATTTAAATAATTGCAGTTAATTAAGTTTGTTCTATGCTATTATCTGAGACCAAATTAATAATAGAGTAATTATAACCATGCTATTAATATTAATATAGGGCATCATCTTTCCACTGGTAAATTTTTTCCAGTATTTATCACTAGGATTTTCCAGTTTAAGTATGATAGGAATAGGAGTCTTTATAGTAAGGAGTCTTTAGAGTGATACTTTAATGGCACTAAAAACTTCATGTGAACATTCCACTTTGTTGTACCTGGCAAATTACTAACTTTTTGCCCTGTTTTTATTTAGATATTTACAAAAAATTATTGTGCCTATGATTCCATCTGCATTTTAATTGCAAGGTAGTTTTGAAGGCTAGCAATTGTGGACATTTTATTTATTTATTTATTTAGTGTAGTCACTTAAATTCTAGCCTCTTAACCTTCCCTAAGAAGACGTTAATGATACGTATACTTGCCATGATGAACTTGGCAATCATTTTTTATGACTTGGAGATTTTAGTTCTGGTTTAGTGTTGATACCAATAGGATACAGTTCTTCTAACTCAGAGGGAGTTTGTTAACATAACCCATAAACAGGACATTTTAAAGATGACTAATTCGAATGATTTAAGCAAGTTATTTTCCTGGAACAATTTTCTCTTGGGATGAAAGGTTCTTTTGATTGACTGTAAACACATTTCACTGGTTAGTGAAAAATTCATGCTTATGTATTGATAGCATAGGAGAAGGTAGGGCCTTATGCTAATGAAGTGAACGGGGACTTGTGTCAAAGGATGGGCCCTGTTTCAGGTGCCTTCCAGTTTTGCCAGTAAACCTCACACAAGAGAGGAAAGGGGGTCAGGCAGCCTAGCCCTTTCTGTGAGCTCTCAAATGTCTGGTGCTTCAAATATTCATGAAATTCAGGTTTAAGTAAGCAGCAGCTTTACATTCCAAAGCTGACGCCAGGGAAGCAGTTCAATTAAGTAAGAGTTGGAGTTCCTAGTCATTTCTCCATTTCTTCAGAGTAGTTCTGAATGGAAAATGACAGCAACAACAATGCTTCAAGAAAGCTAGTTTTAGTGTGATTTACAATTAATTTATCTGGTCAGAGATTTTAAAATATAGCATAAGTAATTGCAACAAAGAAACTATTTCTGCAACCCGAAGTCCTGAAGTGATATATAGGTGGATCTACCAGTTTTAATTGATTTGATCTAATTATTTTCAAGAAACTCATGTAATTTTCATGTTCAAGAAAACTATATATGTATGCATATAAAATTTAGTGAATGGCCCTTGAAATGTTCTGAAAGGCAAATAAAATATAGTCTTCATTGTGGCAGTGCAGAGATAATTGTCACATGTAAGTGAAGACTGCAGAAACAACAATAGAGATAATAAAGAATAAAGTCTTGGTAACCGGAGATTTCCATAGAAAAATTAACATGAGTCATTGGTAAAAGGAAAATGTAGGCATGAAATTGGGACTTAAATTATTCTAATCTACTCTGATGTATATTATAATTATAATAATTTAATAAACATGTTCAAGGAACTAGAAAATTAAGAATGTAATGAGAGAGCAGGAGCAGAATACAGTAAACCCCTTTAAAGAAGATGTGGTCATGAATCCTTGATTTTCTAGGATTAAGGAGATTTATTTGGTAAGATTTTGCAATCCAAATTATATTTTCAAAGTCCATATCGGTCTTACTTATGTAGACTGGAGACCATGATTGTGAACATCTAAAACATGTGCATCTGTACTGTTTCTGATTGAAGTTAACATCTCTGCAGGAAGACTGTAGGGGTTGAACACCACACATTTTCAAACCAAGGGCCTCACTCACATGGTCTGTGCACACTTTCCTTTGGAAAATGTGAAAAATTCATCAGTATTCTTGTGGCCTGTGTGCAGATGGTGAGTTTGGTGGAGCGTGCACACAAGCTAGAGTATTCTGGGAAAACCCAGCATGTGTCCATTCTTCAGTTATTAAGGGTTTCTGAGAAAAACGTGTGGGTGCTGAAATCCAACCACAAGGTGAAGACAGGGTATGGCACAGTCCCTGGCTTCCGTTGCTATCCACAGCAGCTACAGTAGGGAGAAGCTGTTCATGTAAAATTTTTTAAAATTATCTTTAAGTAGTTGTCCGAAAGGGTTTCAATTCAACTATCAGTTTATGAGCACCGTGCTTTTCTTCAAATAAGTTTTTTATTGTGAAAATACTGTACAGAGGGGTTACAGTTACACAAGCAAGGTAATGAGTACATTTTGTATCAAGCATTGTTGCCTCCTCCTTTGTTTTTCCCCTACCATCTCTTCCCTTCCCACCTCCACTACTACACTCCCCCTCTAAATTGTAAAGTTCATTTGATCATTCTTCTCCATCAGTGAGAGAGTTTTAACCGAGGGTTGGACTGGGCGTAGGAAGATCAGCCCTATAAGTTGAAAATCAAAGCAGGCAATCTTAACTTTAGGCAAGACTGTCGATAAATGTTCATCTTGCAATTTGTTCCCCTTGTGGAGAAAAAAAATCACAAAAAAAAAAAAAAAAACCTGCCAGGAAACTTGATGGGAAGAGAGTTTAAAACGCGTCATGTGAACTGGAGGCAGCAGCAGCAACAACAGAAACCTAACTTTGAATTAGAAACAAGTTTTCTGAGTTCTCTAGAAGAGGTGGCTCAGACAAACAGCATTAAAGACAAAAAAAAAATCTCAGCCCTCCTGATTCTGTTCTTTTGTGGCTTTCCTCTTTGTATCAAGTGCCTGTTTGGGGCGCTTGGAGAGTGGATGACTAGGACAGTACAAGTGTGGCCGCACCTTCACGCCGAGCAGGCTGCTCTGTGGACTGCAGGAATTGGCAGAAAGCTGAGGAGGAGGAGCTGAGCGGGCGAGCCTGGAGGGGGCAGGGAGGAGAGGAGGGGACAGGGAGGAGAGGAGGGGACAGGGAGGAGAGGAGGGGGCAGGGAGGAGAGGAGGGGGCAGGGAGGAGGGGACAGGGAGGAGAGGGACAGGGAGGAGGGGACAGGGAGGAGGGCCAGCAGCAGGGACAGTGCAAGGTGAGAGGCACAGCCTCTGACAGAAGGCACATTTTCATCCAGACAAGGACGTGGTTAAAATGATTATTTTGCAATGATTTTACCTTTTCCCCTAACGGGCTGGGGAGGCGGTATTGTCACAGAAGTCCAGAGCAGGCTTAGTGTGTGTGACCAGGAACAGCTCGCAACGACCAGGCCACCCTGTGGGTCTACAAGAGCCAGGGAGCTGGGTGCTGCCGTGCAGTGCCTGTACCAGTGCTCCAGCCATTCCTGTTGCTTACCCTTCCTGTCTCTGTCCTTCTTTCCTTTGTGACATTGTGAGGGCCTTAAAATAGATTCTGCAGAGCCTCCATCTGAAGCTGTGAGATTGAATCCCTCCCCTTTCACTTTCTGGGCTGTGTCTTCGATGATTTTTGCCATCACTGAAATGGATTGTTTTGGTACAGCGCAGTGCTGAAAGGTTTTATGCTGTCATTCAGCCTTGTCAACAAGCAGGTGCCATTGATCCAAGGAACCAATGTCTCCTCCAGCATCAGTTACTAAAACAACAAATGCATGCAATGGGCAGGGCAGACTTGTCTTTTGTGCTAACCAGTACCAACTATTTAGTGTAGGATGCAGTTTTGGAATCCTGGAGTTTTTCCCTATGGGGTCTTTTTAAAGTGACGGAATCCTAATTGCTCGTAGTGTTGATCCAAGCCGAGTCACCTCATTAGATGAGCTCTGCAGAGCAGTTACCTGTGAGTTCAGGGCTCTTTCCCCATGCTGTAAGTAGTGAACACAGAGACAAGCCCAGTATGCATCTACAGACAAGAGGGGAGAAGTTCGAGCCCAGGCAATCTCGCTCTGATCTCACCTTGCTTTTGAATGAACCCAGATTGCTAATTTCCACATTTATCAAAGAATCCTATCATCCAGGTCCTCCATCAAGAGTTCTCAGATATGTGTCTTCGTGTAGTTAGTATTTCACACACAGAAATTACTTCATGTTTATATTTACTTATTTATTTGGACAATTCTGGGGTTTAAACTCAGGGCCAGGCTATTGTTAAAAAGGTATTCTATAACTTGAGCTGTTCCCTCAGCTCATTTTTGCCTTACTTTTTTGGACAGGGTCTGTTTTGGAATCATAATCCTCTTATGCCTCCTGCCTAGCTAGAATCACAGACATTTACCCTGTAACTATGCCCAACTTATTTGTTGAGATGTAGGTTTTGCTAACTTCTCCCTGGGATGACCTTGAACTGCTATCCTCTGGATTTTTGCTTATTGAGTAGCTGGAATTATAAGGGTGAACTAGCATGCTGATTCTGGTGTAAGTTTTATCATTTCACCTGGCTGTCTGTTAGTACATCCTTGCTGACTATAGAGCCATATATGTGTCAGATTAAAAGAATAATTTCCTCCAAAATTGATTTTCTTGCTTCTTCCTTCCTTGTTTCCTTGCTTCCTGCTTGCTTCCTTCCATCCTTCCTTGCTTTCTCCCTCCCTCCCTCCCTCCTTTCTTCCCTCCTTCCTTCCTTCCTGCTTTCCTGCCTTCCTGCCTGCCTGCTTTCCTGCCTTCCTTCCTTTTCCCTCCCTCCCTTCCCTCCTTCCTTCCTTACTTCTCCCTCCCCCCTCTCTTCCTTCCTTCCTTCCTTCCTTCCTTCCTTCCTTCCTTCTTTCCTTCCTTCCTTCCTTCCTTCCTTCCTTCCTTCCTTCCTTCCTTCTTTCCTTCCTTCCTTCCTTCCTTCCTTCCTTCCTTCCTTCCTTCCTTCTTTCTTTCTTTCTTTCTTTCTTTCTTTCTTTCTTTCTTTCTTTCTTTCTTTCTTTCTTTCTTTCTTTCTTTCTTTTTTCTTTCTTTCTTCCTGCCTTCCTCCCTCTCCTCCTTCTTTCCTTCCTTCCTTCCTCCCTCCTGCCTCCTCTCCCTTCCTCCCTCTTCCCTTCCCTTCTTCCTTCCTTCTCTCTTTCCTTCCTTCCTTCCTTCCTTCCTCCTTTCCTCCCTTCCCTCCTTCTTTCCTCCCTTCCCTCCTTCCTTCTTGCCTCCCCTTTTTCCTTCCTTCCTTCCTTCCTTCCTTCCTTCCTTCCTTCCTTCCTTCCTTCCTTCCTTCCTTCATTTCCTTCTTCTTTCCCTCCATTCAACCTTCCCTTCTTCCTTTTCTTTCTTCCCTCTTTCCTTCTCTTCTGTATTTCATTTATATTTTTAGCTTTCACTCAGATCATGAGTGGGTTCTGGCTCAATTGTTTTGTTTGGTTGATTCTCATTGAACTGAACAAGTTGTTCTTGCCATAATCTGCTGTCTCACCCCACCGCCGTTTTCTTCCCTGTTGCGCTAGACATTGCTCTCCTGTTTATGGCTCTGCGGCTGGGCAGTGTTACACAGCTCACAGAGAAGCCTGTTCTTTGTTCCCAAGCTTCAGGCTGTTCTGGTTCGTGACCCTCACGAAGGACTTTCTGCCACTTTGCGTGTAGGAGGCAGCTCTGGCTGTCCGTCAACGGCAACTGACAAGTTGCTTTTAATGGTACAAAAAAACCACACCAAAAAAAGTACTTTTAGCAGAACACAACTTATGCAGAACTCTCATGTCTCTACATTTTGAGACCGACAGTAATGGCATTTTAAAAGTAGATACCTGTGGAGGGACTGTTCACAAAGAATGAACTGCAGACGATGAAATGACAGATGATCAGGAGAGATATTTTGGGGCTGGCAGCCTCATTGGTGTCTCTGGAAGAATACTGTACACCTTTCTTTTGAAAGATACTTTGATGGAACACTTTGTGAATAGAAGATTTTTGATTTTTTCCAAAGACCTGCCAGTTCTACAGGAAACTCCATTTAGGCCAAAATACACTATACTATGGCACTTAACTTTCTCTCTGAACAAACAAAGGAGAGATGACCAATGTAGGATTGTGTATGCATAGCACAGATTGCCTTATATTCCCATTTTTATGCCTACAGGAGAAAATTTGTGTTTCTCTGAAAGCTCTTCAAACAAGATGGATGACCTAGACAGGCACATTTTAATTGATCCTCACTAATCTTTTCCAATGGGTCAAGAAGTGTGCATGGAAGAAAGCAAAAAGCTTTAGTAAAATAAAGCATTTCTCATTAAAGTCTATTTCTAATTCGATGGTCAATTAATGCTTTGGAAGTGCTAGCAATTTTTTTTCCTGTCTGAAAAATTATATGTAGTTTTTACAGAAAATGAAATTTCATGTGACAATGTTATGTCAGCCAGATTTTTAAAGAGTGGATTAATAGCTTCCATGGGGTGTATAAGCCTTATACAAATGTAGTGAAAATTACATGTGAAAATGAAGGGTTTTTTTTTTGATAAAATGTTCATAATGCTAGACAGAATTTTAATCAGACTTCTAAATTAAAATCTGAGAGTCAGTAACTTTGAGGGAGCACTCAGTTGTTTCTGCTGCCTTCTGATAGTTACTTTCTTCCATTTCTCCCAGTTCTGGTGTATTTATTGTTGGGGTTTTGTTTCCTCCCTCCAACTTCCCCCCACCAATTACTTCATTAGAGTGTATATATAAATATAAGTGAGCCACTCTGACAGCAGAGATGAATTATACAACACAGGGAGACTGTTTGGAGCCAAGACAGGAAGTCGAGTCCTGTTTTTGGAGGAAGTGGACCTGGGACCTGCAGAAGTCATCAGAAGGTGCAGTGGACTCTCATTTTGCTCATCGCCGCACTGCTAATTCTCAATGCTTTTCTCTGGCTCCTTCCTGCTGTGCCTTAGTGTCCTTTTGCATGAAGTATATCTACTTCTCAGAATCAAATTTACATGTCTTCATCAGTAACTGTTTCATGCGGGCTATGGTTCATTTGAGTTTCTAGTCCCAATACAACTGGCTTGATTGACAGGTGCACACCACTCAGTCCAGGTTTTAGGGTCCCCTGGGTGCTTGCTCACCAAGGAGCTACTGTGAAGCTAGCCTCAATCTAGTTGCTGCATTATGACATTAATAAGACAGTATACAACCTGAACTAAATATGAGCAATTAAAGGTCAGTCTGATGATTTATTCCCAAGAGTCCACTCAGTGAATAGAGTCAATTGCTTCCTCCCATGAAATCAAAATGATTACCATGACTTAGGACACAAAGACAGAATATTCAGAAACCCCTTTCTTTAATATTGATTTTCCTACTTATGAGCAACTGATATAGGCCCTGTCAGAGCAGCAGTGAGAAAGGCGTGTGACTAAATACAGGAATTTAGTGACCGTTTCAGAGTGAGAGGGCTGGAGCAAGAACCGAAACGTACAGACCGCAGGATTGCTGCCTTGACAGTGGGATATTAGGAAAATTATTAGGTAGATGTTGTACACAGTGCTCCCAAGAAATATCATTATTTTTGATTCATGGAAATAAAACAACTCACCTTCCTTAGATATACTATCAAAAAGAATAAGTGAGTACAGCAAAGTTAGGTGTCTATTTCTACCCAAGATAAGGTAAAGAGGTCTTGCAAAAACTAATTCGATAGGAGGAAGAACAGAGGAAACCACTCTTTACAGATGTTGTACCAAGGAGGTCACAAAGATGGCGGGTGGTCTGGGACAGGTGTTGATGACAGGAGATGAGCCATGGAATGTTCTAATTTTCTGCTTGAAGCCACTCAATGTGCTGTGATGTAGAGAAGAGAATCAAGCCAAACAGTATTCTCAGGTACCAGAGGGAGAAGAGATGAGAGCTGTGAGATGGAGGAGAATTCTAGAAGAGAAATCTCTGCCGAGATAGTCTTCTAGAGATCGGCGCTTTCCTGCCTTGAGTCTTTGCATGTCCAGCTGTTTAGGTATACAGTGAAGAACCCCAAAGTACCTATGTAATAAATAATCCTCAAAATTCAAGTAGAACTGAAAATGTGCATGTTCTATGGAGGTTAATGAGGGGGCTCCATTGGACCCAAGGTGCATAAAGAATCGGGACATCCTATACCAAAGGCTTCTTGGAAGACAGCCACACTACTAACACCAGCACCAGTCTACGTGTTCCATAGCTGATAGCCAGAATTAGTCTCTTCAGTGGACACAATCCAGGCCTTTAGGAAGATATGCAGAATTTCCTGTAGGCCACCAATTTTTTTGGGGGGGGGATTCTCTCATGGGGCCTTGAACTCTGGACCTGGGCTCTGTCCCTCAGCTCCTCAGCTCAAAGCGAGTGCTCTACCACTTGAGCCACAGCAACACTTCCAGTTTTCTGGTGGTGTATTGGAGAAAAGAGTCTCATGGACGTTCCTGCCTGGGCTGACATTGAACCGGGATCATCTGATCTCAGCCTCCTGAGTGGCTAGGATTATAGGCGTGAGCCACTGGTGCCCATCTCAAATAAAACACCCAAAGGAAAAGAAAACTATTACACAAAGTCAGAACTAAGATTAGGTAATAGAGGCAAAGAAAGGACAAAAAAACCATGTATTATACATGTTTTTAGTATAATAAAGTACTTGAACATAGTAGATAGATAAATGGAAATTTATCATGTAATTCATAAAAGGAATTCAATGAAATTTCAATAAAATTCAGTGAAATTCATATAACTATGGTAAACATTTACTACCTGGGCAGAAGAACAGAACTAGGGGAAACAAACAAAAATGTGATTAAAAATGTAACTCGAACACAGAAAGATAGCCACTGATATAAAGTGAACAGAAACTAAATTTGCTATATATTGAAAGATCAGTAAAAATTTCAAAATACAGATGTTTACACAGAGGGGAAAAAATGTAAGAATTAGCACCCTCTTCTCGGAGAAACTGTATGCCATTCCAATAAAAATATTGTTATAGATTGAAAAGGGGAAATATATCTGGGGAATGCATTTTTTAAAATGGCAGACATTTTCAGATGAAGAAGAGCTGAGAAAAATCTGTTAGCACTGCAAAAAAATCATAAACATTTTCAGAGTAAGGAAAGTTATACAAATGGTAATTTGGGTCATTGAAGAGAAGTGGAAAGCAGTGAAATTGCTCTGTGAATATAAAGACTTTTTCCCTCATCAAAATGTTCTTATAGATAGATAATTGCTTATTTTATTTCTCTTTGAAAAATGTTATTGTAAAGGAGGGGTCACGTGAATATCAGGTAATGAGTACATTTCCTTTGTAGCAGTTCACCTGCTCCCTCG